>NC_058500.1:4006407-4324740 GCF_020382885.2 Scatophagus argus
TAGTAGAGGAGTCAGAGTCATGGGAGTCATGTACTGTCACACAGCTGATCACATTGGTCCTCTGGCTTGTTCCAGAGCTGCAGGAGAGAATATGAGAGGGTCAAAACACCATTTCAGCAGAATAAATCCTAAGGAGTCTGTCTCAGGCACGTTTTCCACAGACACACTTGTTATTTGCGTGTCCAGCACTGATGTTGCGTAATTATTTGTGCGCCCATTGGCACACAGAACATGAATTAACATGACATCCTGACTGATGCTGTCACCATGTCAGGAGATTAAAATAATGAGTGAAGTTAAGCTGCTTGCCTTGTGTTCACAGTGCGTCTCTTTTGCTGGGGAGACACACTTACTGTTTCTGCTGCTGGGCGATCACTGCAGCTTATTACTGTTTTCACATTAAACAAAGTGTATTCCACCTGCCATTAATCACAGAGTTCATCCTTATGACCTGCTGCAGCAAATCCATGCATCATTAATTAAACATGTAGGCTCAGCAGCACTCCTCCTCCTCCTCCTCCTCCTCCTCCTCCTCCTCAGTTAAATGTCGGAGCATTGCCCATTTGCAGTCAAATAGCAGAGTTGTTGGTGTGACAGATGACTGAGAGGCAGCAGACCGTTCACAGTTCAGGGACCACATACCTGCCCATCACCAAAATAGGATGGGAGATGGCACTCCGACTGGTTTAATTCACATTACACCCACACACACACACTTATGAATTAATTATGAAGGGACCACATATAACCTCTTTGCACCTTTCACCTTACTTTGTAACCACATTAAGGGCTGCTTTTAGTGGCACCACACACTTTAGCCCGCACGCTATAGATCGTTTGACTAATGCTCCCTGTTTTATTGAAAGTGTGAAAATTCAAATTCTACAGCCAGGAAATGAACTCGCTCACCAGGCGGCAGGGAACTTCCTGTCATCGTCATCATCTGAGTCGCTGTGGATGGTGATGATGCTGACAGCAGGACTCGGTGTGTCAGAGATGACGATGGGCTGAGACTGGTCACCAGCAAAAGAAGGGTTACGGACCACAGAGGTGGTCGAATGCACCGAAGACACAAGCCTGGAGGGGACAAAGACGCTCTGTCACCGTCTGACGCCAAACACAAATTAAATCCTAACTGCACATTCTGGCATCGTTCTGCTAAAGTTACGTAAAAGGATCAAACAGCATCTCATTATGTGGCACATGCTTTTCAGTCAGTCACTTGATTTGTTAATTGACTGTTTTAAGTTTTAATTTGATAATTGATTTATCATTAGAGTTTGACTTCAAACACAATTTATTAACATTCTCAGCTTCATCTGTTTTCTAATTCCAGCTTCTTAGTTTTGAGGGTTTAATAACAAATAAAAAAAGTACCTACTTAAGGAGAAGCGTTTGAGAGAATTTTTCTGTAGCCTTACAAACTGAAGGCAGGATGTCATGAGACGGCACCTCGTGAAAACTGAAGTGATCACAACAGATAAACATCAGCTGCTGCTATAAACGAACGCCATCTTATTTGCTGCCAGACTGGCTAACAGTGAACAAGGCAAATATTGACAGACAAATCGCTGCATCTCTGTTAATAATCATTAAGTGAACTGCAGCAGTTCAGCATATTTGGAACCGTCTCAAAATAAACGGTGCAGCGTGTTCATGGCGATGAAGGAACCCTCACTGATCATCAGCTCATTGGTGTGTGTTTGGCGCAAAGGAACAAGTTAGATCAGCTTTTGGCTTCGGCTCTTAGTAAATCAGTTCATTGTTGGGTTGAAATGACTGGATTTCTTTCCTCCGTTTTCTGACTAATGGTTTAATGCTCTGCTGTCTTGCTCACGCGTGGAAGAAGAAAGGGATCGAGCGAGCAACACTTGTGTACACCAACGCTAACGTGCGAGAGGATACCTGGTTCTGCTCTCCGCATGTCGGCCCTTCGACCTCTTGCCCTGTTGGGCCCTTGAGTGAGCGGCCCCTGAGTTGTGGCTTTGTGAGGCAGCGTGACGGCCGACACTGGAGTCCTGCTGACTGATGCCGTCGTATTGGCTTCCATGACGACCCCTGTGAAAAGAAAAAGCAAACTGAACTTATTTTAAACTTTTCTATATGACTGACTGAGCATATTTACTCAAAGTTACGTCTTAGCATTAGAATGTCCTGAAGCTGTGCTTTTTTAAAACGCAGCAGGGAGACACGGAGACGTGTTAGACTAAACTCACCTCCAGCCAGAAGCTTGTTGGCTGTCGGAAACCGGGGCTCCCATGGGTGAGTCGGGCACTACAGCTTGCCCAGGGTTATGGATGGCCATGCCCGGCATCTGCTGCCACGTGGAAGGGATGAGGATCTGCTGTGTGCCCGCTGGCCAGCCCTGCTGTATGTACACACACACACACACACACACATAAAAAATGCATTTAGTCAAACTTCAAAAACCTTAATTCTCAGCAGTGAGAACAAAGTGTCAATGATGGAAGAACACAAGTCAGTTATTTTCTTCAGAGAATCAAAGGCATGATAAGCAGTTTGCAGACAAACACAAATGTTCTCATCTCTGTATTACACCAAGACATCCAGCAGGTGTCTCTCTCTCACACACACACACACACACACACAGACAGCTGAACAAAATTCGCGATGAAGCCGCACGGCCACCATCCTGCTCAAAGGGAAAAGTGACCCAAGAAGCAGCAAAAACCAAACAAAGCTGCAGAAAGAAAGAAAAAAAAACATTTCACGCATTTCACTCAGACGTGCGTCGTGAAAAAGAGAGAAGGTCCAGAAACAAGCCAGCCCACCTGAAAGTGAAAGGAATGTGTTAGTCTGAGATAAGGTGCCGATGCTGGTGTTACTGCCACAATGACAACTGTGACCTTTGTCGTACAGCATCAAATCCAGAGGACCTTTTCTCAATGTGGCACTACGACGCATAAAGTTCTACACGTGGTGGTTTAAATGCATCACAGTCACAGCTCTCGTCACTGACAGGTGAAGGAGAGGGTGTCAGTATGCAAACAGAAGTTTAAGGGCGATTCTACATACATTTATGGCTAACTGTGGGAGTGGAAACAGGGTCTGTGCACATGCACCCAGTTTCACCAATCACTGAGAACGAGTGTACGTACATATTTACAAATCCAATGCACACATGTATGTCTGTCTTTGTGCATACACGTAGTTTCTGCTGAGAATCTACACGGTTTTCTGGCACCTGAAGCTGCAAGCACAAGCAGACAGAGCAGACTGATGAATCGCACATGCATCCAACGCCCTGCAGCACGCCGCCGACAGGCATGTGCTGGGAGGAAGGAGGAAGAGGTTTCAACCAAAGTGATGATGGTGTTTTACCAGCATGGAGGCATTCTGATCCAGTAAGCCACCGAGGCTTTCACCCCTGCGGCCGACTGGCACCCGGACCGAGTCTAAACGTGGTAATCCTGCGACTGAGGAGAACAGGCTGCTAACCAGCAGGGGGTCGAGGGAGGCCTGGGAGGAGGTGTGAGGGAGGGGAGGTGTTAAGACATCTAAAGAGGCCAAGAGGACACATTCGGAAAAGATTTGCTTATAGTCTCCTGAGTCTGAGACCATGTTGACCAACCACATGGACACAAGCCAATGTGCAGATGCAGAAGATCATTGGGGTCGGGGTCCCAATAGCAGGTGCCATTCTGGATCTGGCTGATAAAACTGATGGATTCTCTAAGCTAGTGAATGTTAGTAGTTAACAAAACCCTTAAACCAAAACATGTATTCCTGGCCGTCAGTGTCACGGGTTTTAATGACAGATTAAGCTAATTTTAACTATGCTATTTGCCATTTAGTAGTTTATACAGTGTATTGTATGCTGTATGTTTTTTATTTTACTGATAACTCGTAGCCACAGCTGTCAGATAAATGCAGTCGAGTAAAAATACAAAATTTCATTCTGAAAAGTAATGAAGTATAAAGTAAAACATAAGTCCACAAGTTGAATAAATCCACTTATTTACCTTCTACCACTACTAAAACTGATCAATTCAATGAATGGATTCAACACTGGAATCTGTTTCAGTAAAAAGCCAACACTGGTGCAGTGGGGCCTACCTGGGTCAGCATGCTGGGCTGGATGTGAAGAGACTGGGACGACTGGTTCTGAGGAACTAAGGGTACTGAATTGTCCATCCTGACTGGATAACCAGAGGGCTTACTGGATGTTTGAAGACCTGTGGGGAAAAGATGGATGCGGAGATTGTGAGTCTTTTGGTCCAACATCAGTGTGTGACCTCACAAATGCTCTACTGCATGAATGGGCACAAATTCCCACAGAAACACTCCAACATGTTGTGGAAAGCCTTCACAGAAGAGTGGAAGCTGTTAGAGCTGCAAAGCTGTCTGTGTGTTTGGAATGAGATGTCATTAAAGTCCCTGTTGGTGTAATGGTGAGGTGGGCCAATACTTTTGTCTATTGAGTGTATGTGTATAATTCTGTGGTCTAGTCTAGTCCTCTTTCTTCCCTTATGAGGACTTGTATATAGCTTTATAGTGTACTGTTTTTACTTGCCTTGTAAATTGTTAATTTATTTTACCTCTACATTCTTTTGTTTGTTTGTTTTTGCACACTCTTTGCTTTTTGCACTCCTCTTCTGTCCTTGTGAGCTGCCACAACAAGTGAATTTCCCCACTGCGGGATCAATAAAGTTCATCTTATCATATTATCTTATCTTATGTCAGATCAATTACAAATATATACAAAGAGAAATACTAATGAGGAATATACAAAATTTAAGGATTATGGGTTACAAAATTTAAATTAATGGCATCTGCTGGTTGGTCAAATTATTGTTATTTTACAAAGTAAATGTGACAAGAAATGTTTTTTCATTGAAGCAAAACAACATTAACATCTTGCATTCTCACTCTGGATGGTGGGGGGGCAAACTATGAGTGTTTGCTGGAAGGGCTCGGTCTGGGTGCAGAGCTGGGTGGGCCTGGTCTGCAGGGGCACACCCTGCTGTGTCAGACCAGGGATGTTTATGGTGGCCTGCTGGTAGAGACCGGGCTGGTAGTTGAGCAGTGGGACGTTACTGCTGAGGGACAGGGACTGTCCTCCTGTAGAGGCCATCTGTAAGCAAGCACAGCATGCAGAAAAGTCTTTCAAGTACAAGTTCATTTACAGACAAAATCATCCCGTGAAAGATGAAAGAAAGAAGATTTTGAATTTTGAAAAGTTCTCGCAGCCTAAACGTGGAGCTCCTTCTTCAGGACAAAAGCAGCTGCCAAGAAAGATTAAGACTAAGAAAAACATCACAGTTTTTAAGATGGGAGCGGGAAAGTCATAATTTTACAAAGCAACTGACATCACATGAAATAAGAGAAAACTGAACGAATAAGAGCCTGAGGAAGACAGAGACAATATTCTCACCTGATTGTGCTGGTTTAGTTGGCTACTGAAGGTGACTGTGAGGTTGGTTGCTGCACTTGGTGTATTGTTGCTGGCAAACATATTTTTTCCATTCTCAAAAGCGCTGCATCTGCGTTTGCATATGTCCATATTTTGGAAGCAGGACTTCACACTATAAAATAAAATAGAAAAAAATAAATTGTCCGGAGGACAGATGGAATCCTGGAAAATAAACGCTAACGCCACCACAGTCATTGAAAAATGTGTACATCTGAGCACTGGCACAGTCCTCACTGTGCTGACTTACTGTGAGCTGTGAGGGAAGTGCAGCAGATGTGTCATGGTAACAAAGGGGTGGTTCAGGGTCTTCATGGGTGTGATGCGTTTGTCTGCGTCTAGCGTAAGCATCTTCTTAAGCAGGTCTATAAACTCCCGCCTGTCTGCTTTCTCTGCCAAGATGTCAGTGCCCTCCAGGTTCGTCATGTTCACCTGCAGAAGAACAGGGAGGTGGTGTGGGTGAGAGGGGCCCAGTGCACCCAGCGTTACCTCAAAGCTCTGTTAACAGTAAAAGTGCTGTGCATACAGCTGGAGGGAGGGGTGGGAGTTAAAACAACCAGTCCCAGCCACAGTATTCCTGTCAACCACAGGAGCTTAACTGGATTTAAGCAGCTCCTTCCTCACCTGCATCATGTCATCCAGACAGTTGAAGATGTATTTTCTTGCCTCCTTTGACTTGATGCCCATCTCTGCCTCGTGCTCTGCAGGTGTCTGCAGAAAAGATGGCCGCAGTAAGACCTCACTATATGTGCTGTGCATTCCCATATGACAGAGTCTCTCAGACATTTTGTGTATTTTCGCTCACTTTGAGTCTCCAGAGGGGGTAGCTCGAGTCCGGGCCTCTGTTGAAAAAGCGGCTGGTTTTGGTTCCTGCACTCAGAAGGTACTCCGCAGGGAGGCCCTGGGTCTGGGAAATGTAACGGATCTGATGAGGAGAAAAAAAAGTCGGTTACCAGCCTGAGAGAGATGTGAAGCTCATGCCTTCATACTGTCGTTTTAAACAGCTACTGCCACCAGAGGGCTTCGTGGAAAAAGATGCAAAATTACTGTGCAAACGATCTGATTAAGCTGTCACACATCCCCAAAATTGTTTTGAGATTTTTAAATTAAAAAGGAACCCCAAAAGTTACAGACAGGTTTGAAAGATATTTTCTCTAATGACCAATTCAGTCCAAAATCCAACTAGATTTACTATCATTTGCTCACAAATGACAAAGAAAAGAAGCAGTTGGCAACTAATTTTCTTTTGATCAACTAACAGCAGCACTAAACAAACAGAAAGGTTTCCAGACACTCCTCTTTATGGAGCTGTTTCTCAGGGTTTGGGCTCAGCCCCTGACTTCCAGTGAAGGGAAATCTTAATGCTTCAGCACACCAAGACATTTTGGACAATGCTATGCTTCCAACTTTGTGCCAACAGTTTGTTGAAGGCCCTTTTCTATTCCAGCATGACTGTGCCCCAGTGCACAAAGCAAAGCTCCATAAAGACATGGTTGGATGAGTTTGGTGTGGAAGAACTTGACTGGCCCACACAGAGCCCTGACCTCAACCCCATCCAACACCTTTGGGATGAACTGGAACGGAGATTGTGAGCCAGGCCTTTTGGTCCAACATCAGTGTGTGACCTCACAAATGCTCTACTGCATGAATGGGCACAAATTCCCACAGAAACACTCCAACATGTTGTGGAAAGCCTTGTTTAAAATGTGGTGCTGGTGTAATTGTCAGGCGTCCTAATACTTTTGTCTACACAGTGTATACTTTGTATAACATCAAAGGACAGCCCAAAAAAATTTATAGAATTTATCATTCTCATATGAATTTTGATTTACAGAAACATTTATAAACTATTAAAAATAACAAACAAACAGAAAAAAGACCTTTCATTATGCATCCTGATAATGAAGACTTAATAATTATCATTAATGTACATATGCACATGTGTGTGTGTAGTGTGTTTCTGTTGTATCCTCTTATGGATCCTCTGTCCCTCCGTCCCTCTGTCAGAGCTTGTACTTTGTACTCCACTGTTGTGTCCTCATATTCCTTATAGTCCTCATATAAGCTCAGACATGGCAGGCCACTGGGTATGTACTCATTCTGTACGCTGTGTGATATGTCAATATTCAAAGACACACACGCCCTAACATAACCTCCCATGGTTGACTTTTCACACTTGAGTTTATGTACATATCAAACAAGCCAGATATAACGTGCCAGTTAATGAACTTTGAAGGTGCTAAGTCAAGCCAACAGACAGTTATGAGGGCTACTGATGTTCTCACCTAATCTCTTGGGAGGAAAGCGAATAATCACATTCCCCAAAATGTCCAAACAATTCTTTCAAATGCGTGAAATGTTTGAAAAAAAAAAAAAATTGATAATGATTTGTTATCATTTCCTATTAATAAAGAAAGTAAATGTAAATGTATGAGCGTGCTGCAGCTGACCTGATCATACTCCGAGGCACCGGGATAAAGAGGCCACCCCAGGAAGAGCTCAGCAATGACACAGCCCAAAGACCACATGTCGATCGCTTCACAGAAAGGAAGGCCCAGAATGATCTCTGGAGCTCTGCAAGCACATCAAAGACGACGGCAGGTAATTTACATGATATAAACATCATGGAATGATCATTCAAAGCTCTTTGTGGACAGTCCAGGCTAGCAAACTCACCTGTAGTATCGTGACTGCAGGTAAGTGGAGCAAACCGCTTTGGACACATGGCTGGCCGAGCCAAAATCAATGACTTTCACTCTGTACGGCTGCCTCAAAGGGTCCACCAGCATGATGTTTTCAGGCTTCAGGTCGGCGTGGATCAGCCCCAGGCTTTTCAGCTTCATCAGTGCCGTGGCGACCTGCTGCAGAATGGGTCGTATGCACTTGAGCAGCAGAGGGCTGAACTTGCTGTGCTTCAGGAAGTCATAAAGGTTCTGCTCCAGCATCTCAAACACAAGGCACGTGTGGTTCTTGTGCTGGAAACACTCGTACGAGCGGACAAAGTTGAACTCATCGGCATTTTCTGTGCTCAGCCTGCTAAGGATGCTAACCTGCAGGGAGGAGGGAGAGGAAGATATAATTGTGCGTGTGTGTGTGCATGTGTGTTTTTTTTTAATTGTATTCAATTTTAACTTCTTTTACAGGCTTTTAGCAGAGCGACTAAACAGTCATAAGAAGAGAAGGTGGGCTGTTTGGAAATGGCATCAACTATCATGTTGTTGTTGTCATTTATGTTGTATGAAACTGGAAAAAAAGCACCAGATTTTATGCAAAATTTGTACGCAATTTAAATAAAATATTTTTTAGATAGAGCTTTTAGAGCACATATGTCAAACCGGTCCACAGGAGGGCCAGTGTGGCTGCAGGTTTTTGTGCCAACTAACCAAGAGCACACCGTTTGACCAATCAACTGTCTGAAGACATTGATCAGTTGATTAAATGAGTCAAGTCTGGTGTGCTGCTACTTGGTTGGAAAGAAAACCTGCAGCCACACCGGCCCTCCTGTGGACCAGTTTGACATGCCTGTTTTAGAGCCTGTTTGTCCACAGGTTTGCAATACAAGGTAGATATGAATGCATAGACGACAGCGCCCAAGAACCAAGATGTTAGGTCATTCTGAGCCTTTTTTTGTTTACTGCCTACTGTGGTTATCAAATAAAATATGTAATGAGCGACGAAAAAAAACAAAAAAGTCTCTTAAAAAAAATTGGACTACAGGGAACTTCCCTTAATGCTTTTGGGGACGCCAACAAAAAATACAGTTAAAAAAATACGGACACCTGAAATCAGCCAAGACCATCGGTGATCAATGTCCAGTGTCATTAAACTCAAATTCAATTATGGTCTTATACTGCCGCGGTATTGTAATCCTCACAAAACCAAGTCCGTAACTATAATTCCAAAATTCCAAACTTGGTAATAATGAGGTTATTAAAATACCCCTTCACTAGGAAACCTGGGGTGCAGGTTTATCTGTGAATCTAAAAAATGAGAAGAGCTTTCAGTTTATCCACTGTGGATTTTTTAAAAATCCATTTCAACATGACATACTCACTTCAATCTGACCTTGCCGAGCATAGGAGGGATGATTCTTTAAGATTTTAATCGCCACTATCTCATTTGTGCCCCGCTTCCAGCATTTTGCCACCTGGCCAAAGGTGCCGCGACCCAGGAACTCGAGCACCTCGTAGCTGTTGGACATCGAGCACAGAATCTCGTGCTGGACCAGCTGGTAGTCGCCCTCGCTGTGGGAGTTGCTGCTCTTCGTGGTAGAAGTGGAATGTGCTATGGACTGAGCTGTGGTGGTTCCCCCACCACCACCGATGCGGTTTGAGACCACGGGGGCCGAGAGCTCTTCCAGTATCTGGACGCTGTCGCTGCTGTCCACCTCCTCGCTCTTTCGCTTCAAGCTGTACTGCTTGTGGTAGAGGTCGCACGGCTGAGAGGAGGACTCGGCATCCTTGACGCGACGGCTGGAGGAGGAGGACGAGGACGAGGAGGAGGGAGGTCCGCGAAGGCTACCTGTGCTGTCTGCTGCCCGCACCACTGTCTGCTCCCGGGAGCCGGCTGTCGGCGGGTGCGCCTGGTTGGAGCTGTACACTGGGTTGAAGTTGGAGCCAGAGGTGGAGGGTGCAGCTCCCTGTGTGGGGCTCTGCTGATAGTAACCATTATCTCCCAGCTGGTTGGACACGTCCCAGGCAGGGTTCTCCACTTTGAGCCTCTTTGAACGAGAGTAGGCACTGGAGGAGACAGAGGGAGAGGAGAACACCTGGAGCTGCGACGCCATGTCTGCGGATGAGATTAAAGATGAGCAGCAAACGTGAACAGGACGTCCAAAACTCCACAGGGAGAATTAATCATTTATCATTCACTGATAACAATGCAGACAAGATAAGAAATGGCAAAACAACCTGCAACAATTAGTCAATGAATTAGATAGATAGATAGATATACTTTATTGATCCCAGGCTGGGAAATTGCAGTGCAGCAACAGCAATACACACAACAAGCTAAACAAAATGTTAAAAATAGCAAAATAAGAAAATGGCACATATAAAATGTATATACAAGGCAATATTAAAAGTATATATACAACAGTAAACAGTGTAATGTAGTGCAAAATAAAGTAGAGGTAGAGTGTAAGGTGCCAGTAGAATGTAAGGTGAGTGAGTAAAACATATAAAATGCGTAGTGAGTTGATCAACAGCAAGAAAATCAGCAACCATTTTGATTACTTTAGTTCATTTTTGAAGCAAAACTGCTATTTTTAAGGTTGCACATTAAATGTGAGAATTAGCTGCTTTTCCTACCTGACATTAAAGAAAAATCTTTGAATATTTTTAGGTTTTGGACTGTTTGGACTCTCAGGCTGTAAACACTCATATGACTGAAGAAGCCCTTAAGTCATAAACAACAATGAAAGATAAAGTTGGCTGTATTCTGTATTTTTGTTTTAAATCATGTTGAAAGACCAAAACCAACTCTGAGTTAATCCGCCTCTCAGTACTTTCTGATGTCTGTACCCTCCAGAGTCACCTTCTTATTGCTTAATCTGTCCGACCAACAGTCCAAAGGCCAAAGATATTCAGTTTACAATCACATTAAACAGAGAAAAGCAGAAAACCAACACTTTGGAGAAGCTGAAGCCAGACAGTGGACGCAGAGCCTTTCACTTGAACAAAAATGCCTAAATGACTGACTGTTAAAACAGTTGCTGGCAGCCGTGGCCTAGAGGTTGGAGAAGCGGCTTGTGATCGGAGGATCACCGGTTCGATCACAAGCCGCTTCGATTTGGGTGTGGTGGAGAGATTAATGCGAAAAATGCTCCCCCTCTTTCATTAGCCGGCTGATGTGCCCTTGAGCAAGGCACTTAACCCCCCAATATGCTCCCCGGGCGCTTGATGCTGCCCACTGCTCCTGTGTGTGTTTCACTGCATGTAATTTGCCGGGTGTTGCATGTGTGTGTTCAACTAAGGATGGGTCAAATGCAGAAGACGAATTCAGTGTGTGTATGTAAAAATATATATACTGCCAATAAAGTTGATTGAAAGTTGATTGATTTTCTTTCTACCAACTCGTCAATCATCCAGCTTTATTGTTTCAGCTCCAGACTAAAGATAAGACAATAAAGATGCCCAGACTTAGCCCCTAAGTGAAAAAACACAATAAAATTACGACAGTCAACTATGTGTAAGCTCCCGTTAAGTGTCTACCTGCTGTGCCCCACCTACATCACACACAAGAGTCAGGGTTTGGGGTTTTGGCCCCTGCCCATTCAAGTGTCTGTGTACGCCACTGCAATAAAGGTAACTGCTGTCTGACAGTCCACAAGCTTCACCTGTCCATGAATGACAATACCTGTATTTGAGGACTGAACGCACCGTCGCCGATCTGACATTTAAGGCCTCATCTTCATCTTCTCGCCGGACTCCGTGTGGTGCAGCAGCTGATCAGCTGAGCTGCTAGCTGCCTGCCGGGGCTCTCTGACTGTAGCAGGAAGGAGGAGCGCTAAGCTAACGGCCAGCTAGCTAGCTACCAGCATCCGAGTCATATCTGACTCGAATACGGCAGTCGCATCGCGTGTCAAGCGAGCAAAATGTGCATAATGTCACTGGAAGTGCCAGACTGCACCGTCTGAGCCCAGACAGAGGTCCATCACAACGGACTGTCTGCTCGCCGTACTTCCTACCCTGCCGTCCTTACGGAGAGACGTGACGGACGTCACCTGCGCGGTCTGCTGGCTGCAGCACTGAAACCAAAGATCGTCTATGATTCTTAGAGATTTACTCATTACCTAAACACGAGAACACCGTTTCCATCGACACTATAAAGACAAAAGTATTGGCACACCTGACCAGTACACCAAAAGGGACTTCTGAATGCATATACATTAATATGGATCATAATCATCATCCATGTTTTTTTAAAAACATTTCACACATTTGAAAGAATTGTTTGGACGTTTTGGGGAATGTGATTATTCGTTTTTCTCCCAAGAGATTAGTTGAGAACATCAATAGCCCTCATAACAGTCTGCTAGCAGCCAACAGTCAAGCACCTTCAAAGTTCATTAATTGGCACGTTATATCTAGTTTTTGTGTGCCTGTCTTTGAATATTGATATACAGCATACAGAATGAGTTTATTTGCCAGGTGCATAATTAGTTACTTAGTTCATATTAAGATTCTACCTATGATTTTTCATTTATGTAAAGGACGATGATACAGATTAAGCCAGTGATTCCCAACACTTTTGACACCTCATTAAAAAAAAACCAGGAGACACTGACCCTCCAAACTTCTCAGGTGGTTTCATTTAAATAACCGTTTCATGGTCAAAGAAGTAGACCTGCCCAACAACAAACAAACAGTAAAATGCTACATGTGCACATGCAACATATGATGTCATGCAAAATAATAATAATCCACATCAGTCACAGTGGCCTGGCAAGTAGTTTAACGTTTTAACTGACTTTAAAATCTTAGTTTTACTTAAATAAGACTTTGCATGCAGGACAATGGATAAACTTTAACATTGGAGTACTTTTATGTAGGCTAAAGGATCTGAGTACTTCTTCCTCCCTCTCCTTATAGGATATATTCCTTTGTGACTTTATAAGATTATTAATACTAACGCATTAATGTATAAGCAGCTTTTTACTGCTGTAGCCACTGGAGATGAGGGTCCCTCTGAGCTGTAGTTAAGTATGAAGTAGCATAAATTGGAAATACACAAGTACAGTACAAATATCTCAAAAATATACTTAAGCACAGCACTTGAGCACTTGTACTTTTTGACTCACCGGTGTTGCATTTCATCACAAGGGGGCGCTGTAGCGTTAGCTACACAGTGATGATGATGTGATGTAGGTCAGCTGACAGGTTAACACAAAACTCTTACTGCACATGTGTAAACACAGGCAAAGTTTATTTCCATCCATCTTTCAGCGGTATTCCTGTTCTCTCTGATATATTAGCATTTTTGCTTCCACAGCATGTGCACAGTAACATAAGCACTGCATTTCGTAGTGGTACAAATACTGCAAAGACTACACCAGCATAGTCCATGCAAAAAAACTAAACAAACAAAAAAAAAACAACTGCTCATCAAGAGAAGTAACAAGTAACACTGCGACTTGAAGGTAACTATATGACACATAGCTGGATTCAAGTTTGAACTATAATCAGAGTAAAGGCATGCATGACAAACACAGAAAAATATGTAAAGTATTGACGAAAGTCCTTCAATAAATCAGATTCGATTAATGATAATAATGATTCAAATTGATTGAATTGAACAAAGAACATGAACAAAACAAGTGCTTGGGGGGAAGTTTCATCTAACACCGTACAAAAGCAATACTATATTTATTTATGCATTCAAGAGGAAGAGGCCAGCCATTCCTCATTTCAAACAGCACAAGACTCGCAGATACAAGGCAGCTATTATAAAACACTGAAAGATAATGAACAACAGCATCACAAAGAGGCTGTGATCTCTTCACTTTGATCCACTTTGAAAAGAGACTTTGTACATTTCTCTAAGGAATAAAACAGGCTGGTAGTTTATCACGATCATCACTCGTGATGTTGAAACCTCAGATTGTGACTATATATGGAAAGTGGCTGCTGCACTTTTCAAGTATTTCATTCTGTTCCTCTCCAGATGCTTCTTGGCGGACTACCTGAAGGAGTGTCGGAAGTGCACACTCCTTCGTTTCAGCTTCTCTGGGTTGTGGGATGCCATGTGGGAAAATTCCCGGAAGATGTCGAGGTACGTGGCGTCTCCTGATGAAGTGAAACAAACAAACAAAACAAAACAAAACAAAAAAAGACGATGAAAATGATGCCACTTTGTGCACCGCGACCTGATTTGCCACGGAGAGAAAAGTCTAGAGTGGTCAAAACATCTTTTATATGGAATTTCTGAACACGAGCACTGAGGAAAACAGAAAGCGGAGGAGCTCTAAGAAGAAGAAGAAGAAGAAAAAGCCTCCTGAATGGAGGAGCAAAAACAGGCGGAGGCACCGTGAAGCTCCTGTCTTTCAACTCCCCAAATTCTGAGCCTTTACTTTTCCGGTGGCCATGGCAACCACTGAGTCTACCGCCATGACAAAAGCAGTTGAACTCTTTTGTGTCCCATGAGAGCTTCCAGGCTTGGCTAATTAAAAAGGGGAATGAACATTCCTGCCTTTCCCTGTTTGTGCGTGTGTGAGTGTGAGAAAGAGAAGAAGGCTGAGAGGTCACTGAGTGCAAGACTTAGAGTGGCTACGTCTTCTTATTAACCCAGTAACACGGTTTATAACACGGTTTATAACACATTATAGTGTCAGCAGAAATGAGGGAAAATTTTTAGTAGGACTGAACCATAATGACTCATAATGAGTCATCTGTAACAGGCATACAGAGGTGGGAAGTGCATTTAGTAAATTGCGAGGTACTTTTTATTTTACTTCTACTCGGCTCTGTGTCAGAAACAAAATACTGTACTTTTAAATACTTTCTTAAAATTTTCTATTATTGCTTTGATTTTCTCAATCAAATCGGTTTGGCTACAAAATCTAGAAAATTTTTTACTACTTCTTTTTACTTTTCCAAAACCTCAAAATGTGCAGTTTACTATCACATATGACAAAGAAACACATAAAATCTATACAATCAAGAAACTGGAACCAGCAAATGACATTTTTGCTTAAAAGTGACTAAAATAAACGTGTTCTTAGATCGAGAACAAACCTTCAGGTGCTGCAAGTTTTAAACCAGTCTGTGAATGATTTGTTCATGTGCATAAAAAGTAAAAAAAAAAAGAAATGCTTACAACACGCCAAATGTTTGATCAGATATGATTAAATATGATTGCTGTTTATACTTACTTATTATACTTACTATAGAACAACTACATTATAGTGTGTTATAAACCATTCACTAATGTCTCTATACTGATTATAAACGCAAAGTTGGGGGTGATGAAGCCAAGTTTAACATAACAATGTTGTAATTCTTCAGCCTCAGTGGAAAAAATACATTTGAAACATGAGTTCTCCATGCATATTCATTCACACTGCAGCAACACACAATAAAAATGTTGTCATGCCGTGAAAATCAGAGACATTTTACACCAGCACCAGCAGTGCATGAAGTTAGAGGTTTGTTAGTGCCGTTAGGTGTCATAAAAGGTCGCCAAAGCAAGTCAAAGAAGACTTTGAAAGGAAGCAAGAAAGCAAAGGGAGAGGTTAGCTTTTAGCCACATCTTCCATTTATTGTCAGTACTGTTTTAGAAGACAACTGGGAGGAGTTAGTGAACAAAAAGAAAAAACATCGTCGAAACCAAACATGGGCAGCAGGTGCATCAGTGGGAATATTCATGTACTGTATATTAACTTTTTTTTTTTTTTTTTACACAGGTAACAGTCAGAAACAGGAAAATAACTGTTAAAAGTTAAAAAAGTTCATGTTAGAAGCAAGCAATTAAAGTGTTAATAGTTTTTAGTTTATATACACAACAGTCAACTTGTTGACACACTGCAGACGTTTTACTGTACGACACGTAATCCTTCAACGACTCGATACAAATCATTGTTATAAATGACATCATTCATCTGCTAAAATCCACTTCCTGTCAACTTTTGTAAAGTTGGTGCGTAGCTCCCACAGCCTCCACAATAAGTACTGCACAAAATAAGAAAAGGCTGGATTTAGTGCTCTCAAAGTGCTTTGAATCAATCGCCGACAAGCAACAAGAGAAGAAAAACACGAGTGACCTGCTCTTTCTTTCGTTTCTTTTTAAAAACATTTCAAAGCTAAAGGGCTCAGACTTGGCAGGCTCAGGTTAGGGAGTGTATGAAAATCTTTCCGGGAAATCATTGTTGAGTTGAGAAACGTTCAGGGAGGGTTTTTAATCAACAGCCCTGAGCAGCAGGCTTTTGTGTTTTTACAGAGACAAACAAAAGGTTGAACCACTTACCCAAAATAATTTTCACACATTCCCTTATAATCCTTAAAAACTCCCTTTAGATTCATGGCCTATCATGAGAAAGAAGGTAGTAAAATCTCTCTGAAAAAAGTCTTTGGTTTGACCTAAACCCCCAGCAGTCCACAGCATCTGTCACAGACCAACACCAGCATCTTTGGGAAGGTTTGCTTTTTTCTTGAGGCTAATTTAGCCTCACATAAAGTCAATCTCATAAAAAGCTGCTCATTGCTTTAACCAACGGTCGTGTCCAACGCTGTCTGGATCACTGCTGTTTACCGTGAGCTACCAAGGCGTCAAACAAAAAGTAGTCGTCGGACCTAACATCGTTTTTAGGGCATAAATGAGATCGTTAAATCTGCCACGCTCATTGTCAAAAAGCTTTTTGCACTAACATCATCCAGCCAGTGGAAGAGTGAGAAAGGGGTGTTCAGTCTGGTTTGCATCCATTTCTTCCATGCACGGTTGTCTTAATTTGGAAGCATATAATATGGACATTAAGGTTATTCAACGATACTAAAATATTCACATACACCGGGCACAGAAGTAAACAAAAGCAACAGGAGTTAGGAAGACCTGGGCAACAGCCACCCATGCACTACAACCAAAGAACAAGTCTAACACAGGCCTAGTCAGGATACATTGCATTACCATAAACAAACATTTTAACATACAGATACTGTATATACAGTAATACATGTCAGCTCAGTGTGATGTATCAAAAATGTCCACCTTCCACTGCGGTTTGTACTGCAGAATTAATCCAAGCGATGTGGAGTGTTGGCTCCTTTTCTCATAAAGAGAATATAATACTGGCACTGTGTGTGTGTGTGTGTGTGTGTGTGTGTGTGTGTGTGTGTGTCTGTATGGTCTGCAAAATAAAATCTAACAAAATATATCCACCTTAAAAAAATACCATCTGCATTGCTGTTGAACTTAATACAAAAAATACAGATTATCTGTACTGAAATGATCATTGCACTATTGCTCTGGAGGTTTCATCATAAATAAAAACAAACGTATTTGAACCTATTCTGAAAAAGAAAGAACAACAATTTAAGAGTGACAACAAAATTCAAACCACTGTTGGTAAGAAAAAGTGCATAATTTCGCTTTTGATTAAACATAAAAGCTTTGCCTGATCAATCTCTCGATCAATACGGAGAACCGATTGTTCCTCTGTGATCATTTAGTCACAGACAAGAGCTCCACTGTGATTTTATCACGTGTGCATGGACGCCACATCCTCAGCTTATCAAAAACGCTCAGATTGTTTGGTGAAAGATCTGCGCCCCCCTGAACAAGACAGTTTGGCATCTGTGCTACAAATACTTTGTTTTGAAGAACAAGGAGCCACGGAAGAGTTTCTCCCTCACTCTGAATTCCCATTTCAACTGTGTATCCTCAGTGTTACTTCACATAAAAAGCATAAAAGTCAGTTTTAAGTGCTCCTGCTCTTGTTTGTGTCTGTCCTTTTGTTATGGCAGAAGGCTCTGAATACGACATGACGCTTAGCCGTGAATTCAAATCACTTCATTGCTGCAGTTGGGAACTAAATATGGCGCCAGAGTAGCTGAATGCGTCTAAAGGTGACGCGCAAATGAAAAACCGTTTTCTCAACAGGATAATCTTTAGCTCCTGCCAACTTTAGTGGCACACGTAACGGTCATGTGTTGGATGTTTGGTGCTGAAATGCACCTTGGGAATCGTACTTAAGTTTTTAGTCACAGGCTTGTACCCTCAACTATTTATCAAGGCTTTCAATCTTTAGCAATGATGGGAACAAGGAGTCTCACAGAAATCCAAGCTGTAGAAGAGCTCCTGCTGTGAGTCATGTGACACAGTCTATGGGAAAAATTAATTCTTCCCATTAATTAGTTTTACTTCAGGAAGCACTGGCGCCCGAAAGAGCTCCTCCCACCGAGCGCTACAATAACAAGTTGGTCACATGATGAAATTTGTTGGAGCAAATCAGGTCTTTGGTTCAGAGCACCTTCTAAAACCTCCAGATGAAGGTCAAAGTTGTTCCCGAATGCACTGCAGATGACTATCAGTGATGAAGACTGTTGATTGACAACAGAGCTGCTGGATAATCTTTCAAAAGAAGTGGCTAACCATTCCCTGGCAGTGATTTCTCAACTGTGCTGTGATTGGACTGGTGAGCACCTGGTGCTTCGCTGACCGTCAGGCGAAACCCTTCAGTCAAATCTGACATCATTTAAAGGAGGTTATTACCGAGTTCTGTGTGATCCTGAGTGAGGAGCTGAATTGCTGTGGTCTAAAGTCAGGAGACAAATTATTCCTTTAAATCTGATGGAGAGGAGAAGTTAATCTGGTGCTGAAAAGTCCCTCTTTAGAGAAAACAATTGGAGGAAACAAGCATGAAGCACAAGACCATCTCAGTCAATCTTCTGTCTCCTGGCACCCCCTGCACTGGTTTTACACTGTAGTTTAACCCGACTGAACTTGATTCTAACACTCTGCTATATTTAGACAGATAAACTCCTGAATGCATTTCTTATACTGCTGCTCAGTGGGGCTGCTGGCTGGGTATTGACCTGGTTGTCCGAAGGGTCCCTCAGACTCCCGCATCTCCTCATTCATCCTGGCCAGACGCAGCCTGAAGGAGAGAAGGAACGACGGGAGAGAAGAGGAGCCGAGTGTTAAAAACTAATGCAAACTGGAGAATTAAAAACAACTTGATGGGAAATGTGTGAGTATTAATTAACATACAGCGTGACTATATCTGCATTGGCTTGCTGCACAGCTATACTCAGAGGGTCCTGGCCATCCTCATCCTCGTCATTCTGTGTAGCTCCTCTTTTCAGAAATAAACAAACCTGCCTGAAATACAAGAGAAATGAAGATTAGTCTCAGCAAATCAGATTGTCATTGCTGCATACGTCCATCTCACCGAGACGAGACAAACGGTACAACCACTGTGACTTAAATACTGCAAAAACATCATCCCATCCTCCTCTCTTGTGAGGTTTGTCAGATTCATCAAACTCCCGTAACTGCACAAAAACATTAACATTACTGGAGTGAACAGCTAAGTTGCGCCTCCTGACTCACCCCGTGTGTCCCAGATACGTGGCGTGATGCAGGGGGCCCCTCCCTCTCACGTCTCTTTGGTTGACGTCAGCAGCGTTTTGGAGCAGGAACTCGCAGGCGATCAACGAACCCTAAAGTAAAAAAAACGACACCGGTGCTGATGATGCTTACTATCTATGAAATTTCTGCCACCTTGTAGTCGACGGACTCACCCCAATCACAGCCTGTATGAGCGGCGTCTTTCCCTCGTCCTCGTCGTTGACTAAGTTGACATCCGCCCCGTGGGCTAGGGCTTCAGCCATGACGGGCAGGTTGCGGGCTTTGGAGGCCTTGTAGAGCAGCGCTCCGGGATGCAGGTCCCTCATGTCCTCTGGGTCCGACGTCTCAGGCTCAGCCTCCAGCTCAGCTTCACCGCTCGAGTCCTCTGACACCTCACACTCTGAGGGCGGGGTAAGAAGTACGCAACTTAGGTCACATGTACTGTTTTGCGCTCAAGGTACACGGCACACACTATCCAGGGACCATCTGTTTGACATTTGTCCTCTGGACTCACCCTCGGTGACGCTGTCCACCACTGAGCCAAACACCAGGATGTCTGTGCTGCCATCTGTGCTGCCTCCCAACCCGCTGTCACTGCTCAGGCCTGCCGGACCGGGAGACGCCACAACATGGACACATTAGTTACTGCTGTCTCTTTCTGTCTCTTTCAAGTGCAAACACAAGACTGAAGAATCTGATCCACAGTCTGAGTAAGGCCGAGTACGTAAGGCCTGTGAACAGTGAATAAATGGCCGGTAGCTTTGGACCAGACTGTCAAAATAGTGAGCGGCTTACTTCGAGGCCCAGATCCTGTGTCAAAGTAGGAGAAGAGAGAGTCCAGCTCATCGGGACAGAAGAGGGATTCTCGTCTGAACTTTGCAGCTGCTGTGAGACAAACAGAGAAGTGAGAACACCAGCACAGGAAACTTTATATGAACACGTTGACATTTGTTAAACCATCGGCCTGGTCCCAATTTGTGCCTCACATGTATTAATGTTACATTCAAGTCACATCAAAATCAGACAGCTGCTCCCCACCAACATGCAGCGTGAAGGTTCTGTAAGATGCGCTGTGTTTTTACTTATTTACAGTTTCGCTAATCTGTGCCCATATACTTTAGTTACTTCAGTACAGTCACTGTCCGATGCTCATGTCACGATCCACCTGCTGACCATTTGTTTACTTCACTTACTTGCAGTACTTCCACTCTGTACTACACCTCACTCTTGTACTACCTCCAGAACCATATTTATTTGCCTTTATCTTATTTTGTTTTACTTTATTCTATTTTATCTTATTTTATTCTATTATTATATGTTACTCGTTCTTATGTTTTATGTTTGCACCAATCACTAAGACAAATTCCTAGCAATGTGAAACCGTTTCACTTGGCAATAAAGACAATACTGATTATGATTCTGATATAACTGACAACACAACTTTAATTTGACTCACATGGCACAAACAACCTCCTAGATGGACTGACGTACCTGCGGAGAGGGTAGAAGGGGAGGTGCTTCCCGGGTCTTGTCGGTACCTTCGCCGTGTTTTTGATACCGCGGTAGCACTGTTGTGTCTCCGGCACTTCTTCACGCTCCACCGCCGCTCTGACTTCCTCTCTCCGTTGATGAGTATCTCTGTGGAGCCCAGCTTCTTCAGGAATTTCTTCTCTACGTACTTTGCCTTAATCCAAGCCTCCTTCTCCTGTCTGTGAGGGACCACACAACATATATTACAGACTTTCAGGGTTCACAAGTAACAGATTTACCAAACATATGAGATCACATTTGTGTAGTTCAGTTCTATTGTCTGGATTCCTACCTTGAACTGGATGGTAATGGTTTCTTTAGACCCTGTTCTTGGTATGAGCCTTCATAGATGTGGTTGATGACACTGTTTCCAAGCTCACACATTAACTAAAGGGCAAAGACAGGAGACATGACATCAATAATCGCCGCAACAAAACTGAACTTAGAGGAATATTACAACATTGTGGGAAAAATGGGTATTTGTGTTTTTATTGATTGAGATTTAGACGAGAAGATCGATACCACTCTCATACCTGCCATCTAAAGATGAAGCCAAAGCCAGAGGACAGTTAGCATTAGTGCGTAAGTTATATCTTATTTGTTTAATTCTCTTAAATTTTTACCTTTTACAGAGCCAGACTAGCTGTTTCACCCTGCTTTCAGTCTGTATGCTAAGCTAAGCTAACCGCCTCCTGCCCGTAGCTTCATATAAATCCTATTAATATAACCAGTGGCTCTTTCAGTTATAACTGGCTCATTCTCATCTTATTCCTCAGGACGCAGCTGAGACAAACTGTACCTTTAATAATTCGGGTTCCCATGAGTCCAGCGTGAGTGAGCGAACCTTCGAACAGTGAACTCCGAGACTCCTGCAACACAATCATGTTTAGGTTTTAAAGATATGCTGTTTACGTCTTTATCTTTGTTATAACTATCAGGCTGTTAACAGACGGTGGCCAACGCGAGACGATCACAGTAGTTTATATTCTTTTGACAGGCAACAGGAAGCTTTACAAACGAATCACACACTTTGCTGCTGTATGGTGGCCTGGTTGGAGCAGTTGAACTAAAAATCACAGTGTGTTACACGGTGTTATCCTGAGGGAAATGAGAGGAGCCCCTCCTAATGTCGTGCAAATCGCTAAATTCCAGCAATGAAGCCGTCTGGTATCCGGGCAGCAGTGAAACTGTGCTTCTCCCCTTTGTCGGCCCGCATTGTGACAAAAAGTCATCTGATCTCACTGTGAGAGGACGAGACCCAAAAGGGAACATGAATATTCAACAGGTGGGAGCACACACTCACAAACAGGGATGGGGTTTGGGATTACATAAGCAGTGTGATAATTATAACTTAAAAACAGCACACACACACACACACACACACACACAACTCCTGGGGGAATATTCTTCCCCCCAGTGGGAGCTTGAAAACTAACCAATGATGCAACAGTGTGATGTAACAGAACATGAGCGCAGTGCATTGATCTGGATGATGAGAGGATGTGCTTATGTGGAGCACGATACCGTCGTTCATCAGCATTACAACATATTCAGCATGCAGGATCTGACACTGAGGTAAGTTACTCAGTGGTTTGTTCACTGTGTGTGTGTGTGTGCGTCTCACCACACTCACTGAAAACTCTCAGTCAAATCCAATAAGCAATTAACTTGTGCTTTAATCCCTACAGCAGCGCGTGTGGCGGACTGTGCTCAGTGCCTTTAACAGCACATGGGAAGGCCAAAGACAGACAGCTGGCACCCCGTCCTGTCCTCAGTGCCAGCACCCATCCGGCACATGGCAGCAGTGGAAGACGTCATCTCATCTGTTACTTTAAAGGCCTCCTCCACTCAAAAATGTGCTTCATTTACTGTTAACTTTAATGTCTGAGCTCCCCTGTGAAGAATCAGGTTTGACACCACAAGACCGTTTATCGATTTGCCTGCTGCAGAGTAGCGCTGAGTTTAACGCAGGATTTTGTGTGATCACAACTCGTATGGATACAGATCTCGGTCCAATACGCAACGTACACAAGTGTGACTTCAGCCAACACCTGAACACTTAAGTTTTTGAAAGTCTTAGTCATTTTTTTCTACATATACTGTAGTACTTCAGGGGACCTGTAAACACATTTCTGAGTATAAGACTTTAGAAAGAAGTTGACGAGCATAGCATAATGAGTAAAATGTACTTGTGAGAATCTTAAAAGAAGATAAATTATGGAACTGTTGCCCCTCAGTGAAACTCATAAAAACTCATGAAAACTCAAAACCAGCTGATATTTCATCTCACTGCACTGGCAGATGTTTTTCCACTTGTTTTAGGAAATAAGACTTTAAACACACAAATTACAAATAACAGACTAAAATAACTTTGTAAAAATTTTGCTCTGGTTGACTTTTGTTTTTTTGGACTCTACCTGTGGATGCCTGAGCACTCGATACACAGCAGGATTCCCAGGTTGATTGAGGCCCAGCGAGGGTCGGACTGGCCACAGTCGCAGCACTGCTCGTTCCCCGGTAGACACTGGATCCTCTGCAGGATGGTCTCCCCTCGGACGCTGCGCTCCCGCGGCTCACTGGCCGAATCAATGCTGCTGGTGGACGGGGAAGCTGTTCTGTCCAGATGCTAAATGTGAAACAAACACACACACACACACACACACAAAAGCCATTCATTAGGATATTTTCTCTTGTTGGACAGAGTCAGACGGGCTCTCTGTATTGGCCTCTTGACCCCGGGACTTACCTCGATGTAGTATGTGTCAGGGCTCTCTCTGTAGGCTGAGGCAATGCTAGCTTGAACTGCCTGAATCCATGCTTGTCTCAGCTTCTCAGACTCAGCCTGAAGCATGCAGCTCCTGTAAAACAGTCAAAGTAGGATTAACACATCATTATGGGCTTTCTGTACAGACGTGCATAATCTAGCACTAAACTACCATGGAATATAAAAAGGAAGTTTTCCAACACATATTCCTAAGGTTTACGTATTTGCCAATTTATGTGACAACAACAGAATGACTACAACCATGATTCACTACAGAACTGTGCTGTATTAGCATAAGAGAATGATTTAAGTACAGTTAAAAAGACAAAACATAACTCTAACAATCTACAGCTGCTCTGTGAGGCTCTACTTAGGCACGGCGTTGATTTGAGCTAAATGCTAATGTTAGCCTGCTAACATGCTCACAATGAAGTGAGTGTTCACCATCTTAATTTATTGTGACAGCATATTTATATCAACATTTTAAAGAAATGATCAGAAGAGTAATCAGAAAATGTTTTGGTTTCTGTATTTTTTCAAAAAATTCTGCAGGGAGTCATGTTAACATTCGTGTTACATGTGTTAGCCACGCCAACATTTGCTACAGCTGAGTCTGATGGACACGCCATTAGTTTTGCATATAATTAGATGTAAACTTAAGTACTGGACTTTTGAGCTGATGACGACACTGGATGGAGAGTGAAGAGAGCACCAAAGGTGTCACAATTAACCCTCCGGGAAACATGAATATCTGAGCCAAATGACACGGTAATCCAACCAATAGTGAGGTCTTACTTGGAGGGAGAGACGACCTCAAAGCAGAACCTCCTCTCGATGTCCTCACATGGTTTAACAGAGCATAGCCGGAGGTCTTCCACCACCACGGTCAGTGAATCCTGCTAACACACAAGCAACTTCTCATTTCTCTGCTTATCAACAGCCCCAAATGCAAATCTGAAACAGCTGCTCCTCCTTGATAAGACATTTTCGCTGCCGGCTGGACGCTTCCCGACCATCAGATATTTACACAAGCTGGTGTCAAACAGAGAATTGAAAATGACTGAAAAACCACTGAGTCGGCTCCAGATTGAGTGCTCAGATATCAGCAGAGACCTCTTGACTCGCAAACATGCAACGGGTGAGCGATGATGCATTTCAGTAAAGATCACCATAACGGTAAAAAACAAACATTCAACGTCCCCCACCATTAAAGTGCACTTAACCTCTTAGAGCTCACTTTACCCGAGGGAAAGCTGATAGCTCAAAGATATGTGGACTGACTTGCCTTGAGCTTTTTCTGATAGACCAGCTGGCTGTTCTGTATGGAGAACCAGCGCCTATAGAGAGAGAGAGAGAGAGAGAGAGAGAGAGAGATGGAGAGAATGGGACATAAATACATTTATCATATCATGGATGGATATCCTCTCAGTGCTAAAGGGTCAGCATGCAAAGGTGAATCCACAGCGGATAGTGGTGATCGAGGACGGGTAAAAGCATCGTGTTAAATGGGTTTTGCTCCTGGCAACAGCACATCGTGAACATGTGATATGAATTTCTTATGCCGCTTCACCTAACAGCCACACCGACCCCCTGAACCTGCCACAGAGGGACTGAGACAAAGCTGCCAGGACGGAGCACGCACAGTAATCATCTGCTAAAGGAATACTACACATTTTTATTCATATTATGTCACACAGCATTAAGCTATACACCATGATATTCTCTTCAATTTTTATGTATTCCACAGACTTGTATTACTGATGTAAGCTGTACCCCCAGACCCTTGGTCAACAGGAAGTATGACGTTGCCATGGGGTCAGTCAGTCAGTTAGCTGTGGGCTACAGCTTGAGCCCTGTGTTTTGAGCCTAAACACAGACTGGCACCTTTGAAAGTGTCTCACTTACCTGTTCCAGGTCTTAAAGGCGTTGCTGGCCCTCTTGAACAAGTAGCCCTCCATCACCACACCATTCGGAGCATCCACATTAAACTCCACCTTAGAGTCATCATATGAAAAATCCTGAAAGAGAAGAGAATGACAGACGCAAGATTAACCCTGGCCGTCAAACAAAAGGTTAACAGACCAGCTGCTCGCCGGCAGGATGTCATTCTAACCTTTTAATTGTCAAACAGGAATCAAAACACTTGTTCCTTGTCTGTAGCGGCTGCATGTGTGCTGTTCCTGGATTATCACTAGCATTCGATGTGCACGATGCACTGCATGGAGTCCAGTAACCGACAGAATCATCATATACAGTGCGATCGTGTGGAAACAGTCACGTGTTGGTCCATGTATGCATAGGAGTTGCATGCCATCTTCCTGTGTGGCACACACTGGTGCATCTCATAACGCAACAGATGACGCAAATTATTACATAAACAGGGAGTGATTCATGTGAAATTAGCCTCCAACCTTTTCATTGCTTACAACATGGCATCAAGCACTTTAATGCAGCCATCAGCAAGTGGGACAGAGGAGAGGTAGGCGTGAGGGCAGAGTCGCTCATAAACTGCAGAGGTTTAGGAAGGACCAAAAGAAGAATGACTCACAATGTCCTGAGACTAATAATAAGCTCCATTTTGGAAGAAATGCAATGTGTAATAGGGGCAGAATATTAACTTAACCAAAATCTAATTTCAACGTTGCACGCATGCAGCCCTTAGAAAAGACCAAACTGAGACTTCCCACAAGATTCAACTGAGGCTGCACACTTCAAATGCAAAGAGATGTGCCAAACATAAAAAACGTACCCAAAAGTGTCTGGCTGGAGTGACCCAAATAAAAACTGAGCTCCATTAACTCCTCTTTCATAACAGTGCTTGCATGTGCAGCAGCTCCCAGCAAACTCTTAACTACGTACTGCATGTTTGAAGAATAGAACAAGTCACTTCTCTCCACATCACCACTTTAACTTGAATTCTAGCACACATGAGAGACATCATTCAGTCACGGATCTTCATCGGACATCAAATTTACAAAGTGAAACGACTTGAACTAATAAAGAGACCTCTACAAACTACTGTTACACCAGAACTAACTCACACAAAATAATCACAAAGTCAGAGTAAGTAACAAACAGCCAAACGTAAAGCAAACCAACCCACCAAACTGCGGTCCCACCGGCAAAAGATCTTCATTTTCAACCGTTTCGTGTGTTCCAGAAACATCAAAAAGAGCAAAAAAAAAGGCAAAAACCTTTAAAAAAGTATCATAAACAGGCAGGCTCCTGTAAATCTCAGAGCAGAAGCATCTTCGCTCTCACAGTGGAGGCTAACACTGTGCGGCTGCCCTTCAGTGTGTTGTTAATTCCAGCACTGACATGTGTGCCCTCCACTTCAGCCACCTGCCTGCTGCACTGTGAGCCTCCGGATTAGGACTAATTACCATACAGCTGCCAATGTATCCGTGGCAGGGTGCTGTGGAAGAATAGCGGACTACACTACGCAGTACTGTAGCTACTCTTAACCCAAAGACAAGCAGGCTGCTTTGACACTTCAGCATGTCGGTCTGAACCCTAAACACACCTCCCCTGCTGCAGAAGGGGGAGATTCAGCCCCACAGGGAACCTATCTGGCAACCTGCCCAGATCACCAAACAAACACTACTTAGGGCTTGATTTACCATCTACGCTGACAGTAACTCTGCTTAGAAATGAAATCCCTGCAATGCTAATATTGAACCTGTGAGAAATCGATACGACTTACCTTCGGCTGTTAGATGAGGAGACTTTTTTTGAATGCAACATCGCAAACATGAGAGGCAACACTGAACAAGATGTGCACTGCGTGGTACTCTGCAATCTCTCTCTCAAGCCCACAACAAAGACCATCTATTTTTAATGATGAAACGTCACACAGGCAGAAGCTGAACATCTGTGAATTATTGAACAAGCAGCGGAAATGGAGACTTCCAAATATTTGGAGCAAATAAGTCATTTCTTGCAGAGCAGCAGACAATATGTCCTGATGGTTTCATCCACCTGCTGCTGCTGCTGCGTGCAGGTCGGCCTGCAGGCTGTGCTGCAAAACTCTAACGCCAAATGGTGAGTCCAGTTGGTAACACTGATTACAGTCTGTTTGTTTATCCTCTGCAGGATCCTTCTGTGTCTCATTATGACTAAAGTCCTCAAGCTTTTATCTCTTGATATGACATCTGCTTCAGCTAACCTCAACACACCTACTCAGCTTCACTACAAGACTATAAAAGCCTGGCATCCCAGACGTCTTTTCAAGTACAATCCCCTCATGAGACACCTCATGAGAGACAAGAAATAGTCCACTGTGTCTTCTGTGACTGATTTATTGTACCAGTATGAAGGAAACTGCTACAACAGACACAACTGTGGCGATCAGTTACAATATGTACAATATGTATAACTCTGGGGACAAGTAGACACGGGACAGACACGGGGACAGAAGGGAGCTGAGGCAGAGGAGTTCAGAATGACTTTATCACAGTCCAACACAGATCCATGTTGGAAATAAGGCTGTCTCAGAATCCTCAGGAACCTGACGTTCCCGGACTTGTTTAATGATGCAAAATGGAGGCTGAAGATGAGGAGATTCATATACACACTTAGTTATGTCAAATATATATACTGTACATTAACATCTGAGTGGGTCGGTTTCTAAGCTTTGTTGATTCGCAGTGTTGTTGTCTAACTACTACAACATCCTTCTGGAATAAAAATAAATCCAGTGATGCACTGGAGCAGCATGTAGAGCTGTGCTGGTGATGTAAACCTAGAAATATGGAATAGCAGGTGGAGCCGAGCGCCTCGAACAGGACTTCTCCATTAAATGTGCCGTTAAAAATGAATGGCTCTGGCATTTAGATGCTTTCTCTGCACCATGTGCCCAGCCAGCTACAGTGAGAGTCCACGGTTGGAGCACTTTAACTCCCTTTCTGTTTTCCTGCTTCTTGCTTGTACTGAATGAGGGCCGCGGCCCCCCTTTGTCCTGTGTGAGTTTACACAAGGCTTATTGCACATGTGATGAGGAAGAAGAGAACCAAGAAAAAAAAAAGAAGAAAAGAAAAGAATCTCTTTAACAAAATAGGCCGCGTTGTTCCGGAAGCAGTGGAGAGCAAAGGAAATACAAAATACACTGAAATGTGATATCATATGGCGGGAAGAGAAACAACACGACAAAGCAAAAACAGAAGACGCTGACTCATTTTTGAGTCAGTGGTCGGCGCTATTATTTATTTTAGCATGCAACAGTTATCTGACGTGATTAACAGTTTCTATACAGGCCACTCACACTGAGTTCAGCGTTTCTAATTGTTTTGTATAAATGATTCAGGATGCACTTCAGCTTGCCCTCAAGGCTTCGAGAGTCTGGCTCCAGCGCCAAGAAAACATCAAAAGGGTTTGTTCATGTTCTGCACAAAACACAGTGGGCTACGCTGCACCCTCCCCGCACACTAAACCAAAGGTTTGAGCAAAATTGAAAGTTCTGTTGTGACAACAAATGAAGGAAGACTCACCTGCAACAGGGTCTGGAGGAGGAGATGGTGGCACAGGGAGCATAAAGGCAGGAGAAAAGAAAATACAGCATTAGAACCAGCAGACCAGTTACGGTGTTGATAAATACAATAATCTTTCAGGATCAGTACACCTCAGATCATCAACAAACAACCCACCCACCCGCCGACCGCGATACCAGTTTTTAATGAGGCAACAGCCTTACTGAATATACTCCTACAGTGCATGTCCCTTGGTGATGAATGGTGCACGAAGCTTCAGTGTCTAACCACTCTGGCAAAAACAGATCAATAACTGGCCCCACATGTGACCCAGCCCTTCCCTGTGGCTCGGTCCACAGCACAGACCACAGCGCCTGGAGGGAGAACGCTGAGCCAAGCGGTCTGACAGATGGTCACTGATCCTGGGGACCGAGGAGCCAGACACCGGACCAGCCAAAAGAAGGCCTTCTGAATTATTAAATGGCACGATGGTGCATCCTACATTTATGGATTGCATTATTTGAGCAGCAGGTATACAGTATATTCATGCAGTCTTTGGGAAGTGGATAAAAATGGCAAAATGATGGACAGACACAGCAGTTACAACACAATCACTATTGATCAGTTACTGTGATTTGAGCTAAATGCTAACATGCTCACAGTGGCACCAGATACATGTAAATATTTTGGTCTGCATCAAAGTCGTTGGCCAAACTGACCACCTGAGTCCGACATCCACGGAGACATGACAGTCATGTGGCTAAAAAAACGGCCAACAAAGCACAAAGTCAGCACTTCACTGGACTACGAGCACAGCGAGGCTCCTGCTCATACATCAGCACATATTGCAGGCAATGTGTTGACCATCCATAGCAGACAACAGTAGGATTAATAAGCTCTTAAAATCATTTAATTCCACCTGATTTAATGCTTAAATCAACGCCAGGACTTTGTTAGAGGGATTAATCAAACTCTTCCCAGCTGCCCCAGGTCTAATCCCTCCCCAGTCACAACAGATGCACTGGGCCAAGTGGCAGACTGGATCCTGGAGGTGAGATGTGAGCGCATTCACACCCTGAACAGCTCAGTATCCACCTGCCAAGCTCACAGTCAAAAAGAAGATTCTTTGGGTCAAAACCAAAACCAAACCAAAATATCAAAAGAAACAAGCGAACATGAGAAGGTTTGTGCTTTTGAACTGAGAGTCCATAAACTGACAAAAAAAATGCAGAAGAGGCTCCTGACAGGCAGAAGTTGTGCTAACAATTACCCTTCAACTAAGCATTTTTTGCTCCACTGTTTGGGCCTGCAGATATCCTGCATATTTTAATAATGCTTGTAATTTTTTATTTGGTCAACCTGAAAACCATATGAACTCACCCTCTGCTGTATGGTTGCATGTTTATGCTCCATTTCCCTCTTCTCCATGGCTGAATCAATCACCAGCTGATCCAGCTGAAAGTCAGGCCACACAGACAAGAAGGAAAAACAAGTTCAGTTGTCTGAAAAAAGGTACAGCCTGTGAAACGTAACACAAACAGTATTCAGAGAAGCTGACTGCAGCAGAGGCTAAACCTCCACTGACACGTTGGGGTCAATGTTTTGTAATGAAGCATCGATTCAGCGGTCCTGCAGCAGACAACCTGCTGCGACAAACAGTTAGCGCACAGTAACACTTGTGGGTGAAATATCAGTTTCAACTGTGACAGAGCCTTTTCATCGCATGCAGAGAGGAAGCTTTTTATTTCTCTACAATGTATTCAAAATGAAATCACAGTTCGAAACATATCACATGCGTCATCCATCACCAAGTGAAAACTCTGGTGATACGCAGCTGCCTCTTGTCAACACTTCAGAACAAGACTGAACCAGTTCCAGTGCAGACAGCGTGTCTGGGGAAATGACACAGCTCAGCTGATGGAGCAACACCCTGAGTGGTGATAAAGACGCTTTGCTCACCTCAGCAGCCAGTTTCTTCATGTACGGGTCGATCTCATCCAGCAGGTTGTAGCCCTGCTGGAACAGCGAGTACTGGGCGTGCATGAACGACAGCATCTGGGAGACACAGAGGCAGTTGATGGATTAACGTTATGAAGTGAATATGCAGCTGATGGTTTGTAAGTGGAATATGTTTTACATGTGTGACTGCATTCACTCACAGCATCAAGGATCTCAAACTTCTTCTTTGCCTGGAGAACGTTGATCTGCAGAGTAAAAGACAGACGTGTTCTAGCAACAGCTAAATGAACATCAGGTTGTCTGGGGTACTGATTAACTAACAGCTACAGGCTAATGAGATCCACTATATGGACAAAGAATTCAGGCGCACCTCTTTACTGTGGAACTCAGGTGTGGTATGGGCCTGTTTTTCAGGGTTTGGGCTCGGCCCCTGACTTCCAGTGAAGGGAAATCTCAATGCTTCAGCACACCAAGACATTTTGGACAATGCTATGCTTCCAACATTGTGGTAACAGTTTGTTGAAGGCCCTTTTCTATTCCAGCATGACTGTGCCCCAGTGCACAAAGCAAAGCTCCATAAAGACATGGTTGGATGAGTTTGGTGTGGAAGAACTTGACTGGCCCACACAGAGCCCTGACCTCAACCCCATCCAACACCTTTGGGATGAACTGGAACGGAGATTGTGAGCCAGGCCTTTTGGTCCAACATCAGTGTCTGACCTCACAAATGCTCTACTGCATGAGTGAGCAAAAATTCCCACAGAAACATTTCAAAATCTTGTGGAAAGCCTTCACAGAAGCTGTTATCAGGGGGGCCAACTCCATATTAATGTCTATGTACTTGAAATGCGATGCCATTAAAGTCCCTACTGGTATAATGGTCAGGAATCCGAATACTTTTGTCTATATGGTTAACTCCCTCTAGTGGACGTTAACTTCCTTTATCCAACTGTGATACCATTAACTTTTACTTGAGCAAACTCTGACAAGACAAACCACAACATGTGTGAGCAGAAGATGAGTGAAAAACTCAACACCCTGTCACAGCAAACACGGTCCCTACAGCACGTCCTGGACTGAACCCTTTCTATTGTATATCTCAACCGACGCAAACCTTAATGACATTTTGTGCTACATTTAAGAGGTCGCTGGTACATACAGCACATCTCCCTACAGCTCTGACCTTTATTGCCTCGAGACACTTTCACTTAGGACTGAAAAGGGGTAAGATGTCTGAGAGCAGCCAGCAGACAAAACCAAGAATGGAAAAGAGGGCACGGCCATCACATCGATCACAATATTCAGTGTGATCTTTGTTCCCGGGAGCAGTCATGTGCAGAAGGCTGCAACTTATGGGCAACACAAACCCGTGCAGCCTATGAACAGACGGGAGAATGTGTCACACAGGAAGAAGGACGGACAGAGACATCGCTGCAGGCTAAAGGGCTGCGTCGTGGTCGCTCCTCAATTGTGCAAGCGAAAATATTTGAACATCCAAACATCCACATTTTTTACTAAGTAATATTGTCACCCAACTGACACAGTTTGCCACAAACGTCACGCTGTTTCCTCTCAGTCAAATGGAAACAAAAACACGTCTCACAAACACACAAATGAAGCAAACCTGACCTGCAGAACGTAGTCAAGAGCGAGGTGTCGGAAGCACTTGCGAGTGATGCTGAGCGTGCCTGCGGCTTCTTCAACCTCATGAGGCTTGTTCCTCGGCGCCTGAGCGTTCTTCACCTGTGCTATTTCCATATCCTCACGCACTCTGTCAAAGTGCTTCTTGGTCTCCTTGAACTTCCGAACATCCCTGGCAGAAACAGAGGAGTGAACGTCTAGTGAGACATCAGTGAAGCATCTTCACAGTGGATCACAAGCAAACTACAGTTTAGGAGCAGAATTACAGACTTTGGACATTTAGAGATGCCACAGAGTCGATATGAGGTCACAGGTAACCTACTTCAGCTGCGCTGTTCATGATACGTCTGTGACAACATATTTGGGCTGCAAAAGGGCAGCAATAGGTTTAATATTTAAAATCACCAAAAAGGTTTTCAGGGGTAACAGGAGTACATCTGCTCTTTAAAGGTTATAGACTTTTTCCACTTGTGCTGAATATTTTATACGTCTATAAAGTTCTGCAGGTACCCCTGGCTGAATCGCAGGTTTACTCACTCTTTTACAAAGTTGTGCAACTGCTGCTTCACAGACCGCTGAGCTTGATCAAACAGGATCTGAAACACATGAAAAGAGGATATTAGCATTTCTATATAATCATCTCACAATGCCTCAGATTGATCATGTGACCCTTTGGAGAGAGACCCACTTTGACGTGGGGAAGATTTGAAGTTGTACACAGTTAAATCAGCTGGTATTTTTCTTCTTTTAGCATTACAAAGAAACATGTAGCTCCTTCTAACATTTTCTTATTACTGTTAAACCAATACAGCACAAAAAAAGGAAAAATAATTCATGTCATCTGCACAACCTCGTGAATTTTGCCTTTTCTCAATAAGACATTTAAAGGGAAAACAACAGCACACTTCTGTCAAAGCACCTAAAGTGCATTCTAACCAACAGGTGGCGACAAAGCACAGCTTTTTCCACACAGTGGCTGCAACTGATGCAAAAAAAGCTTTTACTGCCTGTTGGAGTGAATGGCGGAGGAATGTCACTTTGATTCACTCTACACCCGCTCTAACACAATAACACACTGCCTCTGGTTGGGTGTTTTACATTCAAGATCCCTCCTTCTCTCTTTCTCCGTCTGAGCACATCGTCTGTGATTACTCCTGCCATGCTGCTGCTGCTGCTGCTGCTGCTAAATAGGTCACTCGGGCAGAGAGGGAGGAAGGAGAGGAGGCTTTTGGTACAATGTGCCACTGCAGAGACTGCATCCAGTGCAAACCCACTCAGACAAATCGTCAGCGCTCATGTGCTATCAACCACAACTGAGCAGCTAGATTGGTTAAAGGGTTTGCTTCCTCATCCTGTCTGAATAATTGGATGTACAACTGTGTGTGTGTGGATTAGAAGACTTGAGTTTGAAAGGCCTTGTAAAACTAGATTTAAGGGTGTTTTAAATCAGGGATTACAGGACTTAAAACAATGTGGTTGAGATGGAAGTGGTCAGTTCTGTGGTATTGTCGCCATCCCTTCTAATAGAGACGTGTTTGTTTTGATGGTGGGTTAAGGGTCCCTTTTATTGCTCTATAATCTCACTGGTTCCAATTAAAGTGTGAGACTGAGAACAACAAAGCAGTCCTATCATACTGTTCGCTTCATGAATCCGCACATCATTAACCATCGACTGTATGTGATCAATGAGTCAAAGGAATTAATCCAACACTGCACCAGATGCCGTTTCATCCAGCTCGCCAGCAGCACATCAACAGGCGGGACAACCTTCAATAAAGTGCTTTTGAGGACTTCAAACACCATTCAGTTTGACTGCAGATCAGAGTGTGTGGTCAGTCTGTTTCCCCGGCTGCAGTTTAACAAGCTCTCAGAAAAGCATAAGTGAGAAGCGAGGCTTTGTGTCCTCGAGGGCTCCCGCAAACACGCGAGGACTCAGAACCAGCAGGGAAGCAGCCACAAACACTTGGGTGGAAGATGATGTCGGGCACAGTGCAAACAGGACTGAGGCGGACAGAGGCTCAGCATAAACCACAACCTCTAAAAGCAGTCGAGTCAACAAGCACACTTCGTGTTTGTGTGCGTGAGCGGTGGCAGGAAAACTGCTGCGAGACTCCGTGACTCTGGGGGTAGCGCAGCCTGTAGCATTCCTGAGCTGCTTTGTGGCAAGCTGACACCCTACTTTAATTGGGCGAGATGCCACAGGTTGCCTCTCTGGGATGTGAACTAGCCTGACTCAAAGAGATGAGGGCAGGATTAACAACTCAACGCATAAAGGTAAACAATACGTGAAAAGAAACATTGCGTCAACTTGGTCATTCATGGCTCTCCTGTCTCTGAGTTAACGATCGAGACCAGTTTCATATCGAGAAGACATCAAGAATCAAGAACGGCTTCATTGGCAGTATATATATTGTTACATACACACACACACTGAATTTGTCCTCTGCATTTAACCCATCCTTAGTAGAACACACAAGCACCCAGCAAATTACAAGCAATGAAACACGCAGGAGCAGTGGACTGCCATGTCAGGCACCCGGGGAGCGAAATTGGGGATTAAATGCCTTGCACAAGGGCACATCAGCCAGCTAATGGGGGGGGATCAAACCAGTGACACTCCGATCACTTGTGTTCACTCCAAACTACATTCGACTGGATATAACATCACGTTTTTAAACAGAAGAACAGTGTGGGATTTAATGTTTTATAAAAACAACAGAGAGGATTAGAACTTGGATATATACGAGTTTGAGCACAGTAAAAAGCTAAACGTTAGCATGTTTAATACGTGTCTGCTGAGCATTAGCATGACGATGTGCTAACCGTAAGAATGTTGCCATGTTGTTAACATGTTAATGTTATCAGCAAACTAAAGATAAGCTTATTACAGACTCGTGGGGCTCCTGTTGTGACTGCGGACTGTCAGCCGTGGTAAAATTATGAATGAGATTTGACTATCTGGCACGTCTTCCACGACCTGATATCAGAGCTGAGGAATGAGACGGATACAAACAGCGGCACAATGGCTTACTGTACTGACAGTCACTTTCTTGATTTCTCCCTCTCACTCCACTGGCATGTTGGGACACAGACTGATGTCGGGCAAATTATCTTAAGCCGAACTGGTGATCCACGCACAAGAGCATAAACACACAACTGACACACGTCTGTCAGTCTGTCGGACAGAAAACGTCAGTGTGTGGCAGGGAAAAAAAAAATGTTGGTTTTTACACTTTATAATGAAATCTGATGCGACTGTTTGGCCATGAAGTCAGCCTTTTTGGTAACTGTCTCACTCACCACACGGTGAAGTGGTGATTCAGGTATGTGTTTTAGGACTGAAGTCAAAAGGTTGCAGCCTCGTGCATGTAAACAGGAAGGACATAAAAAAAATTCTAAACATCACTCAATATAATGCCGTCCTGTAAAACTTACCCTACAAATATAACCTCAACATTCAAAATGCATTTCAATCTGCACACTTCCAAAAACGTCAACAACCTGAACAACAAAGATAACAAAAGACCGTGAAGCACTAGAACAACTTGGGACATACTGCATATGCTGCCTGAATTATTTACTGATCTATTGTGTGTGTGTGTGTGTGTGTGTGTGTGTGTGTGTGAATGTGTCCCTTAGCAAGTTAAAATCCCTTCAGTGTTAATCTTTTTATTACTATCAATATGGAGTATTGAAGGAACTCAAGCATCAGTTTCTCTGTGGCCGCTGTGCTCGCTTTGAAGGCACATTTTCACACATTTTTCTTACTTTCTAAACAAAGGATGAGGTTGTGGTCTGTAAGAAATGATAAGGACTGCAGCCGCACACAGAGAAGCCTTCCCGCTGCGTCTCGCTTTGTTTCCAAATATAACCGAGAGACATGAGCACTGGCATCACTCAGTGTATGCGCTACATGAACATGCTTATTCTATTCACATGAGTTTAATCAGGAAAAGCATACTATATGTATGTAAAAATATGTAATTACTAATATGTCTTCTCTCTACCTACTATAAATCTCATCTAATATATAATCCCTTATATGATTTCTGGTTTCACCACTGTAAGACTTGGCAGCTGAAAATGTTAGCCTCTCTTTGAGTCTCTCTGTCAGTCGCCCCTCATTTCTAATGGATGTTCAGAGAGTCGAACACGAGTCAATAATTCATCGAGTATTCATATGGAGTTTCATGCTTGAATTAAACAGGGACTGTTAAAACGCTGGCCTGATTCTGTTGACGCTTCTGCTCATCAGCAAGAAAAATCTACCGTGAAATCTTTGGAAGGGAGAAGACTCGGAGCTGAAGTGAAAAGTAGCCGCACTTGGCTTGTGTTTGACGTTCGCACAAACAAAAAGCCTGTTTGCTCTGTTGTGTGGCAGCGGGCTGGTAGAAGAGCCGCACCATCAGGAACTGGAGGGAAGCAAGGGCCAACACTCCTTCATACTGTTCTCGTCCACGCATACGCTCAAACGTGGGCGCCGTCTGTGTTTATTTTATGAATTTTATAAGCACCCGAGCGTGGCCGTAACAAGGGCGCTTGGCACTCAGCGGTCCCCCCTCGTACGGCGCCATTTTACGCTCTTGAGTGCTACAGTGGCAGCTGCATGCGCACAGAGGGACGTCCGTCACCAGCAGCAGATATAACCATCGCCATTTCTTATTCATTGGAGCACTGCTGGAGTCCCTCAGCTAGCTGAGCGCTACACACTTAAATGCACATGGTGTCTTTCCTGATTAAAATCCGAACATGTGAAAGATGTCAGCAGAAAATGTTACCGCTTCAACTCTAACATCAGTGAATGATGATGATGATGGCTGCATTAAGGTCACAATGTTGCAAATATGATAATTTCAATGAAATCTGTCATCTTTTCAGTTTTCGCACCGCTCGTGCACGTCGCGGCCTCCCTTCACCCACCTTGTTCTGCTCTCACATCAAAGTAACAAAGTAAACCTTTGAGAGCCAATCATATTAATGTCCAGGATCACTATTGGCTCTGATGGAGGGGAGGGAGAGCGGCGAGGACACAGGAGGCTGAAAACGCAGCTGAGCTCACGGTGGAAGAGGCCAGCTGGTCCCTGGCCAAACCACGCTGTCTCGTGGTCTCTAAAGTGAGACACATAGAACCAAACCACATGGGCAAACAGGGAATCTGTCAGTGTGACAGAAACACTGACAGACAGGAATTGGGAAGCACTGGGAACACAAAGAAAAGTGTATGTGAACACATTTACAAAAGGGCCAAACAAAAGGTAAGTCTCAGCACATCGCGATCTATACAGCCTCAAAGTCACACGGAATCAACACTTCCCTGATTGACAGCTGCTTTAAAGATGGCATGATTAAATACTGAGATAAACTGTGCTCGTCGAGGTTTTGACAGCAGACGCAACAATTTGGCAAAGGCCCGATGACCTGCTGAATGTCAGAGGCTAATTGCCGCTCAGCGTCCCGTCATGTACATTCCTGTTCGTCTGCCTTCGTGTTTTCATGGAGCGTTTTGGAACTGCAACAGCAAAGCACGAAAAAGTTTTCCTTTCCACTGCTGTGATTACAACTTAAACTCATCACCCAGTTTCTCCGCTCAGGGTGGTCCCTCCCACACACACACACACACACACACACACACACATATATCAGACAAAGAGGACACTATTGTATGTCCATGTTCTATTGACAGTCGCACACATGCCTGACCATATGTAACACACTCTGCGACATGTCAAGGTTGTACTTTACTGTCCAAAAGCTAAAGCTAATCCACGGCTGGCTGAGTGACCCACTCCATTAACCCTCCATTTGTAATTCTGACCTCTCTCTCTCTCTACCAATAGACTGAGAGCAAATGGGATGGAGGGAGTGGCTGATTTGTGATGACACGTCTTTAAAAGGAATGTGATATATACACACACACACACATTGCACTTTACAGCACGCAACGGGTTCAAGCTAATGGACTTCAAAGGGCCTCAGAGGGGCAGGATGGGGGGCAGGGGGTCAGCAGCCTTGAAGGCAGGGAGGGGAAACGACACAGCAGTGAAGCAGAGGCTCAGATTAATGAAAATACAGTAAAAGAAAAAAAGAAAGAAAGGAAGAAATATTATCCTCATGTTATTGTTGTTCAAGGTTGTGATTCTCAGGAATGTTATCAGGGCTGCCTGTGATAAAATAACCCGCAGATAACTGGTTTGAAAACAGAATAACCAATAAGGCACCACTTTATAAAGAGTTTGAGTGAGTCAAAATGAGTTAAACCCTGTAGGACCGCAGCCGTGACTTATTCAGACTGCCACGTTAAAATGCCATCAGATTAATGAAAAATGTTGTCTGAAACGGGAATCAGAGTCGTTTTTTCCTTTTGTCCTGTGTGGTTTGAGACGTGATGCGCCTCTGACTGACAAGTGCAGCACTGACACATTTACACAGCGGCAGGCTGACAGATTTAATGATGTGTGAATGAAGCAGTCCACGTGGAATCAGGCCCAACACAGCTCAGCTTGACCCTCCGTATTGTTCTATAGGGAATATAAGACCCTTGTGAGGCCTTAAATGCCAATTAATGTCAGCATTTCAAGAAGGGATGACGTCACAGTGCTGGTCTGTCTCAACCTACTGTATGTGGAGCATATGGGGACAGTCTGGCGTGTAGTCGGACTTACCATGTGGTAGTTGATGATTTCCTGGAGGCTTTCGCCGCACTTTTCCAGGCACTCCTGCACAAAAAGCACTTTATAACATCGTTCTTTAACTAGACAAAGAAATAGTGCTGCTGTATTTGCATCTGCGGGCAATGACGCAAATAAAAGCTGTCACAAACTAAAACGGAAATTTATTTGAATTCTAAATTAAATAAAATGAAAAGAAACACAATGCTAATATTCAGTCAAAGCTGGTTAATGTCACCGAAGTGTACTTTTGTGCTCTGGAGGATTTTTTTCCCCTTGAACCCCATACGGAAAAGGGAACTATAATTGCAGGGCTGATTCAGTTTTTTTTTTTTTTTTTTTTACAATGGAAACTACAAATATGAACAAGACTTCAATAAGAAACTCACAATTAGTCATACAGTCAAAGCCAAGAAGGCTTTTAATAGTACTTAATGTCAGCAGGAAGATGCTGGTGCTGCAAGCCAAGCCAGAAATAAGTTTCCAGACCCGATCTGATCCTGACTTACTAATCTGTTAGTAATCAGGTTTACTCACACAGAAACACACATATACAGAGTTGTAAGGCTAACGCCCAATGAGATGGAAAGTCCCCATCCTGTAAGCCTAACAGTCCGATCCACTACATGACAGACAAATAAAGGCAATAAAACCACAACAGAGGCTATAATGGTTTAAACAGATGCTGGGTTAAATGACACAATTCTGGACTCATCAGATCCTCACCGAAACCATCTCATCCTTTTTGCACTGCTGAGACAGATCCCGGATGCCGTTGACAAAGAGCTTGTTGGCGCTGACATACGCCTTCCCTGCTTCAATCATGCCGCTGCATAGCTTCACCAGCTGTGGAGCAGAGAGACGCAATCAGAGGGGATGAGTGAAGGCATCACTTTCACCACTCGCACATCACACTGATAGCAGGGCCACAGTGACCATTTAGGACACTGAGGACGTGTCCGTTCTCTTTGTGGCCGTCCGTGAAGTCTGCACTGTTTAGCTTCTACTTTAATAAGAGGAGATTTACTGTCTTTTTAGTTTTCAGTCTGTGTTCTAACGCCAGGCTTTCAGTTTTTCAGCACCTCAGTTCTACTTCCTCTCAGCTGCTAGCCAGACTTTAACATTTTGGCAAACATATTTGCCTTCTCAGGTCTGAGCACTAAATACACATTGTTTAGCTTAGCATAAAGATCACAAACAAGACGAATAAGCTAGCTTGACCCTGTTCAAAATTTTGAAAATATGCCAATCAGCACTTTGAAAGCTCACTAGTTAACACATCATATTACATTATTGTCCGATTTATACACAAACTAAAATGTTAAAACCACAAGTTGTGGTATTATGAGAAGCTGCTTCAGGTCTCAATGCTACCCTACGCTAACAGTGTCCTGGCTTCGGCTTCATATTTAGTTAACAGACCTGTGACTGTTGTCAAATGTTCTGACCTGAATTATATCAAGAAATTGAACAAGTATTTCCAAAAAGCCAAACTATTCCCTTAATCTTAGATATTCATATGTCGGCTTGAGCTTTGCTTCCTCTGCTGCACTTGAGTGCACCGGAGAAGAACCTTATAGAAAAACACTAATAGAGTTTGGTAATCAAGATCAAAATCAACTGAAACGTGTGTCACAGAGTAGTTTCTTTTTTCAGCTTCCCCCTTTTTATGTTAAACTTTGCAACTGGATTAGATTAGAATCACTCATGCACCAAACAAAGTATTAATTGATCCCAGACTTGCAGATGTTATCAAGTAAGCGAAATAAGCATAAGGGAAAGGGCCTCTCTCCAGTTTTCTGATGAACATAAGAGGCCAAATAGACTACCATTAAAGTATTAGAAAACAATGGTTTGATTGTGGTATATTAAACCTTCCAGTTTAAAGCGCCAAGGACGAACTACAGTGGAGGTTTCCACCACTGATGACATTAAAATGAAGAACTGCTCCTCGGACACACACCATAATCCAAAGTCAAAAGGAGCAGTTGGACCGGTGACCTGAGCATTACAGGGAAAGCATGTGGCTGCCTCATTACAAGGCAACTGGGCGCTTTGAAAGCCAGCGCGATGCAGTCCCAGTCTCTGCACTGCCGCCACGTCACACGTTTCAGAGAACCTCGGCTGCGCTTTTCAGCATCACGCTGTCCATTTACACAGAGTGTCATCAGAGCAGGCTAGCAACGTTAGCACTGTGAGGTTAGTCACTGCCGAGTGTTTCAACGGTGGAAGTGAACAGCCGGGTGTAGATGTCTAATGTCTGTTGCAACAAGACGGGCTGCAGCGGCGGAGGAAGTATTGAGATCAAGTGATAGCAGTAATACTGCAGTATAATTGGAAGCCAAAGATACAGTACAAACATCAGCTTTGATATCAGCGATTTGGGGGCAATGAGAAGAGCAACATACTTGAAAGTTTCAGCTCATATTATTAATATCCTGCCTCTAAATATCAGCCGTTCAGGACCAGATGGACTGACAGTTGACAAATTAATATTGCATGTCTTACCTTATCTAGTTTTGCCTCGATCTCCACAACTTCCGTTTCCACCTCATCAATATTTGCCCTGAAAAACACAAGTCAGGAAAAACTGTTAGTGCGTGTGCAGTAACGTCATTCCTTCTAAAACAGGCTTGATGTAATCTGCTTGTGATTTCCCACACTGTCAGAAAGCACGAGGACGCCCCTTAGATCCTCGAGTGACAGATGAAGTTGTGCTGAGCCAAACCCAGACATGTTCGAGCAGCGACGGGCGAAGGCTTGCTTTAAGTGAGCGAGACGCCAGAGTGGGAGCAGTTCAGCTCTGTCAAAACAAAGTGACAGACACGGTCTCTGCAGAGTCAGGGGTACACGGCCGCCGGGCTCATCCCAAACCCCAATCCACCTACCCTCTGTCAACACCTCCACCACTAATGTCACACCCAACCACACCCACACACTCACAGCTGCCTGGTGGAGCCCCCTAAATACACCACTCCCAAGCTACTGGATGATCTGATTCTTTTTCTTTTGGTAAGTCTTTATTTTCTTTTCCCTGAAAGCAAGTCAATAACGAACACTTCTCGTCATATTTTTCGCACTTCTGAAGAAGCAGAGTTGCAGCTCGTGTCTTGCTTTCCCTTACACACACTTAAGACTACTTTTCCTTTTGACATACAAACACAGCAGCTCAGTGATGACAGTTTCGGTGGCAAATATCAGCCACATCTCTGTCTCATCAGTTTCTCTCTGGCCGTGGGTGGATTATCCCTCCTGGCCGGGAAGCAGAGAGCTCAGGAGACGAAGGATGGCGCGCGCTCTCATACTCTTCTCCACCCCCACAGTTTTTTACTCCAAACATCTGTGTGTGTGTGTGTGTGTGTGTGTGTGCTTCGACTCGTGCAGAATGGAAACATACATTACTAAAATAATCAATACCATATTATTCCACATGTGGACATGTGTTATTGTAACCTCGGCTGATCTCCGACTGCACAGCCTTCAGCCAACCACACCCAGGGATAATCTTGCTGTGAGCAAAGCTGTTTTCATTGCTGATGTCATTTTGTGAAACTGCTTTTTTATGTGATCACGCAGAGCTTAGCAGGCTTGCACTTTTCAGGAGGCTCAGTTCAGAACACAGTTCAGTTCTGCAGCATGTTAGGCTTGATGAAGGTGCCTCCATGAATGCATTTTTCATTTCAAATTAATAATGAATTGAGTCTTTAATTCATCCATGCCCCCGATTTATATTTTATTTCAACCTTTTCTTGCTCGATTTACTTTTAAAAAAAGATAGCATAATAAAGTCACAAAAATGTCTTCACAGTGTATTTATTTCTCTGTATCAGGGCTGAATTTTCCACCCTACAGAAGATGTAGCTCTATAGTTAGTAAGGACTGACCTTTATCCCTCTAAACAGTGCCTCCTTTGTTTTCTAGCCAGCAGTCACTTTCACTTTATTCTACATTGTAACAGACTACAGCAGAGTTAAAAGGTATCACATAGTGTTGACCCATAATATAATGCAAGTTCAGCATAACTCAACCTGTTCTACCGGTGGGTGAGGCAAAAATATTACAGAGCTCAAGGCCCTGAGCATCCACACAGCAAGCTGCTGCAATATTTTCACTCTCGCCTTTTTAAGAAGACTAACATGAGGTTCAGCCACCCAAACACAATTACTGCAATACATTATTGCTAACATTGTCATTTATTTAGTCTTCTTCAGTTTTTTTAGACAGTTTTGCTGACTCTCAAAGCTCAAGCTTTTACTGCAGTGGTTCCCAACCTGGAGGTTGAGACTCCCCAAAGAGTCATAAGATGCAACCATCTGCTGCAGAGATGGTCAACAAGACAGGAAAGTAGAAGACAAAATATTACTACTGTGCAATATTTTCTTAATTGTTTCTGACTTTTCTTCATCTTTTTGTGTTTCCCCTTGTGAAACACTGGAGAGATTAACTCCTCAGGGCTCTTAAAGCTTCTGACGAAAGGACAAGGAAAAGTTTCAGTTAAGGAGGGGTCGCCAGAAGGGCCACAAGCCAAAAAGGTTGGCACCAGTGCATTAGTGATTTACAACCCTGCATTAAACCCATGTAAGAGAGCGTCAAGTATGTGGGGTTAAGGACATGGTGGTCTTTCAAAAGTTTTCAAATGCGCTGAATGCATTTGATAATGTTGCAACAGAAAGGCAAATGTCAAATAAAGTCACTGAATAAAGATAAACGTTGAACTAGCTACTTTAGTCAAAAAAGAAAAAAAGAAAGTAAACAGTGGGTGCAGATGCCACTGGAAGCTCTGCTCCAAGTGCAACTGAACCAGTGAGGCTCAGCATAGCAACATCCCGGCTAGCTGCTCTCCAGATGTGCGGCCTCTGTCTACTGGGACAGCTGCTCCTACTGAACCCCCTCCAGGCTGTAAACTCCCCCCCCAACTGCCCCATCTCAGTGCACATGCCTCCCGTAATGGATGCACACGGCGCCCCGGGCCTGTAGCCACGGCAACCATCTCTGAAGCGGGCCTCAGAGGTCCCCGATGTGCTTGTGAGCTGACCCTTATTCACACCACAGGGGAGCAGAGAAAGCTAAGTAGATAATAACATGACTCACAATGTGGCTACTGTGACAGGAGATGACCAGAGTCACACCATTAAAACCTCATCAGGAGGCTATTAAACACTGACTGACTCAATACATTTACAACTCCTTAAAAAAACCCCAAAAGACTGTAGGTTCACGCGCCTGTTAGTGAGCACGGTTAGTCTGGGATCATTTATGTGTAAAAACATAATAAACATTGAGATTGTGCTGAGTAAGCGGCAGCACTGGTGGTTTCTGGCTGGTGACATGCTGACGGGGCGTCCAGAGGAACGGCTGAGGTGCTGTTTATTGAACACCTCTGTTTCTCTTTAATGTTTTGAGCATTTGAGATGTTGTAACGTACGATAACATTTAATCCCGCTGGCATTTTTGTTTTGTTTTGTGGTACTATAACTTTTAGAGGTCCTGCAAGCATTTGTACAACTTCCAGTACGTAAAAGTACTCAACTGTTACTCCAGTAAAGGCATATATTATTAGCAAAATGTGTTCTTAAAGTATCAAAAGCATAAGTATTTCTTGCGGCTTGGCTGCTGCGTGTGAACCGGACGGCTGAGGGGGATGCAGCTGGGCACAGATGCCTCAGAGGGTTGTGTTTGGGAGGGTGAACCGCAGCACAGCAGCCTGGTGGCCTGAACTGAGAACGAGCAGGTGGGATGCTGAACAGAGCCAACACTGGGTCCAGGTAGTGACCCCTAAAATACAGCCGTGCCCCCCCCTCAACCACCCTGCCAGCTGGGGCTCACTGACTGAACCTACAGACGACGGGCTGCTGGGGAGAGTGAATTAGCCAGTGAGCAAAGCAGCGTTTCAGTGCGTTCCAGTCTCTCTGCCAGCATACGAATGAGAACAGCTGCAGAGAGAATACAGGCCAGCTTCAAGTGAACCTCATCAATGAGCTGACTGTTTGATATCACTCTGCTGTTTGCTATTTAATACACTCTTCCATATTTTTAATCTCTTTCATCTATCCCCTTTGAATCTGAATTCAAAACCTACCACAGAAGGTTTCATTAGTGTGGACAGTATGGGAAACAGGAGGAGGTGGGATGGAGGAGGGGGAACTGAGAGGTTGGAGACTGGGCGGACCTGTCTGTCTGAGGGCTCCATTGTCACAAGGCCACTTCCTGTCAGGAGAAATGGCAGCATTTTGTTATAATATTGATTGCTTTAGTGCCCTAATTGAGGCCGGACTGCAGGGCTGAGTGCCTGATTATAGGAGGGTGGGATGCCTGAGCAGATTCCCTTCAGCTACGATGAACAGAAGCTCGGGTTATTCTTAGCTTGTGGGGCTCCTAATGTCCCCCGCCCTGTCCTGCCCAGCTCTACCCCTCCCCCCATCCCCAGACCGCTGCATGAACTAATGCAGGGTCAAGGAGGTACCCCTGGCTATGCAATGCCAAGCACTTAAAAACAATCCTAGCCAGCACAACATCAGAGCATAAGCCGCGCACTCAAATATCTTACACACTTCCTCGTCCCTGTACAAAGATTGACTAATTCAGTTTCTCTAAACGTTCAACAGGCTTGTATGGTGGTGCAGTAAGAACGATGCTCACCATTAAACGAGTCTGACTAGCTGGTGGCGTGCTAGCCTTTGCAAAACAGACAAAACAACAGTAAGAGTGTAAGGAATGGTTTAAACAGTGTTTACATTTTTTAGTTTGTCCGGCCTACAGTCGTAGTGTTGTTTCCAAGGCCGTGGCTCACATTATGATAGAGTGCGGGGTGACAAAGTATGTATGTATATCATAACATCCTCTGTGTAATATTTCATGTAGTGGAAACCATCTTGGATGCCATATGAGTGATCAGGCTAACGCTAGTAATTCTGTCCTGCTCTTCATTGGATTTGGTTACGTTTACTCTCCAGCAGCCAGTGTTACCCACGACAGCATGAAACTCACCAAACACATCGGATGGTCTTTATCCTCAAAGGATTTGTTCTCATAATAAAGCGAAAACATACTGTTTGGATTGTCATTTCAATGCGTCTCCAGTTTAATTGACTACTGACACTGAGGTTAGCTTAATTAGCTCGCTAGTTATCGCTGTTCAAAACTCCTAGTAACAGCTGTGATTTCAGCTGACCTGCTTTGTCTCCACCCGTCTGAGATCAAGGACCACTTCTTTCAAAAATTACTAAGAGGTTAATCTGCCACCGTTATTGTAAACTATACGTGAGAGCAGCAGGAAGTAAGTGTGGTGAGGTTTAGTGTACGGACTCTAACCATCCTTATAACCTACAAAGAAACTTTTACATCATCATCCTAACAATTTAAGAATCACAATGCACAAGCTGTCGTAACCCAGTCTTAATGCATTTAAGGTGCAGAGGGAGTTCAAATGTCCCCTTTAATACCATTCCTGACATGTGTTCAAAGCCCTGACTATTGTTTCATAAGCCCGGGATTTCATTTCCACTTGAAAGCTTAGACGTGTTCCTCATACTTAAATAGGCAAGCTCTGTGTTGTGAAAGAGTCCAGCCGCACCGCAAACACTCGTCACATTACTGCACCAGACTGTATCGAGTGCGCCGCTGTCGCTGCACTAACCTCAGCACACAGCACACATCTGCACTGATGGCTTCTCAGAAGTGACGTGTCTCTCAGAAGTGCAATAATTACTCATTTATGATTATAGCATGCTGGAGGCCTGAGCATTAAGCCATCGCTGAACGCACAGATTTAGCTGCCTGTGCTGGATGTGTGGAATCCATCATGTATGTATCCGGGCAGGCGTTCAGGATTCATTTGAAGGTCTGGTTACTCTTCTACAAGTGGAGGTTCTGACTGTCTGTTGTGCCAAATACTTGTGTCAAACAAACAGCTGACTGACAGCCATTCACCAAGGCCTGTTTCCACAGCAACAGTCATCTACGCTGGCAGACGGACGGCCCTGCCAGCCCACCCACTCATTCAGGACTCAATGCAAGAGACCACCAACACTCCCACCAAACTATTTCTCCACAGGGGTCTTGTGTGTCTGATCTCTGTAGATCTCAGTAGAGGATGGGGATCGTCAAAGCTTCAGGGTCACATGGTTTCACATTAGTGAAATTTTTACTATTTTTTAATGAGCAGTCAAAAGAAATAACTGATTGATAGAAATAATTATTTAGTTTATAAGTTGTATTTTGGAGAGAACAGACCTCCTGCTTTTGTCATCAGAAGTTATAATGATGTGCTGTATATATGAGGCAGTCATGAATTAAACTGCAAAAACAGAAGCCACAAATCACATTTGGGGAGATAAAAGCAGCCTTCTTTCACCATTTCACCAGACCGAAATAAAATCTGGCAAGATAAAAGCCAACCCCCACCCCTTAGGCCCTGGGGGGAGGTCACCTGACCCAGCATGTCCCCATATAAGAAGGATACACACACCCCAAAAAAGAACTGGGTGTATTTTAGCAGAAAGGAATTCACCCTCTCTCACAATAATGAAACATCTCATAAATCATCAACAAGGGCAGAGGCTCATGCAGGCCAAGAGCAGGACAGCTACGTCTGCATGAAAAGTTATAAAAAGACCCAACAGAACTACATTTATATGAGACTCAGACAAACTTATTCTGCTGTCAACCACAAAGGACAGAACACAGAACAATGCAACAGAGTTAAAATTAACCCTATTAAGCTAATTCTGCACAGTTGTGTTTTCACATGCGACAAGAGGCCTCTGAAATGCAAATTAGTTTAGAGAGGGTGTCTCTGAACAGACATACTTATGCATCCCTTATCTTTTCAGCAACAATTTCCAAGCCTTACGGTCCTTTGTTCAATCTCAGACGCAAGTCTTTGTTATCATCTGACAGGAAACCGAACAACAAAGCTGCAAACTCAGAGCTGATGTGTGCACTGGAGAAGAACTGACGCAGGGTGATCATCTCTCATCCTGTCCTTGTCATCTCAGAGAACGAAAACGGGCGTGATCCGGCAGCCTATAGGCAGCCAGCCCACGTGACCCAGGACTCCGAGACCTGTACAGTATTTGGACCACGTTTTACGCAGTGACAGACTGCAGTCAACAAGGTGTCAATCCATCAAAGCTCAAAGCATGAGTCTGAAACTTCCAGTACTTACACATGGAGCTTAACGGGCCACCATCTGAACATCTCTCATCCAGAGTCCGACTGTAGGAAAAGCAGGAATTTGAGTCCGGCCGATAATACATGTTTGTGTCTTCTGACTGCACGCAGCCTCCCCAAGATCAACACTCCTGATGTTTTTTCTGACTGAAGGAGATAACTAGTCTGGCGGCGGGTTGAGCGCTCCACCTTAGATGACCAGTTTACCTCCTGAGGGTGAACTTTTGCCTGTCTGCTCCCCAGCACCACCTCCTCCTCCTCCTCCTCCTCAGTCCCTGCCACGCTCCTGCCAACTCTTCCTCCTACATGCTCATGGGTTGACCGTGTGGTGCTTCTCAGCACGCCGCAGACCGCACCACATAAATCCTGAGGGAATGAGCAGCCTGAGGTCTTGACGCGTCTCCTCAGAAATCAGCACAAAAACAGTCAAAAACACATTTGGTGTTTGTTTTCTCCAATGAAGCCACAAACAGAAGCTATTTCAAGTGTTTAAACTAAAGGTTTAACTAATGAGTTTTTGAAGGCCAACACTAACACCAAAAATACTGACGGAATAATGCCAGCGTTGAATGACTTTATATAAGACCATCCCTATGCCAGAAACTGCAAATGCTCAGCGTCTCCCCTATAATTTTCTTCCTTGAAATGACACTTAGATCTTCAGTAGACACTTGAAACTGCTCAGCAAAACCAAGATTAACTAGGAAGTGAATAAAAATGATTTTGTGACTGATTTTATGCAGCTGTGGTCAAAGAATCAATTACAACATCCATCTATTATTAGTTTTTAAATGTTTGATTTAAAATTCTAAAGGCGGTTTTCCAAAGAGATTAAAACAGTTGAAACTGATGCGGCTGAGGCTGAGGTATTCTGATGAGCATGACCCCAAAACACTGGGTCCACTATCTCCCGTAATGCAACTTGACTCCCACCAGGCGAATGTGCACACTTCAATAGCACCAGTTTGTCATAACAGACTTTCTTGCGTCTCCATAACCCCGACGACCTTGACATCATCAGCGTTGTGTTCACAGACTTCAGAAACCTCTCTGCAAAGCCTCAGATGACATTTTCACAAGCCTAAACCTGATGAGTAAACCAATCTTCAAGCGTAAAATTAGTGGAATGCCCCTTTAAGAAAAGACTACTTTCATAGCAATAAAGAAGGACATTCTGGAAGATCAACGCATTTCAAACTTTTAGTTATGCATTTTACTGCCCATCAAAGTCCACAAAGATAAGCTTTCAAATGTAACCAAGCATTCTCACAAATCCTCCTGTTGCTGGCGTCTTATTGGACCTTGAACAACATGTGTGCATATCTTCAAACCCTCCCTTGGCGAGAGACATTAGTTCTGGAGCTGTCCAACGACCAACGGTTCACAGGCAGTAAAGCGGCCAGGCAGAAGTCCCTGAGCTGGGAATAACATTCCCACTTAATCTGAGCAGATGAATCCCATCTTCCTGAATGTGCACACGAAGAGAACAGAAAGACATTCTTCAGCAGAAACATTCAAATCAAACTGCAGCCAAGCTTATTCCTGCAAAAACCTCTGCCAGGGCCGTCCGCCGACACGTCCAAGGAAAAAGTCAGATTCAGGTTTTTATTTGAACACGACTTCTCGTTTCAAAATAAAGAGTGGAAACTTCAAAACTGAAGGAGCAGATTGACATTTTGGGAAATGCACTTACTTCCTTTGTTATATCCCTTTTACACGAGACAAAAAAAACCCAGTAACAACCGGATGGAAACCCGACATTCAAGTGGACGCACTATTTTTCAACCCTTTTCCAGTGCGATGCTTTGACGTACATACAAGCATCCTATCATTTGCTAATTAGCAGTAAACACAAAGCACAGCTGAGGCTGAAGGGAATTTCGCAGGCATTTTCATTCGACAGATTAAAGAGTCAGGGACTTACTTAAATTACTGCAGTTCGTTCTCAAAGGACACATTCACATCTCTATAAAAAACAAAAAACTAAATGGACATTTAAAGCTATACCACAAAACTCCTCATGTTTGTGCTAGATGAACAGTAAAGGGCTCACCAAAGACAGTCAGCCTCATCGTGAACGTCCATACAGAATCTGTGGACTGAGCAACTGATACGAGCCTATGAGAATCTGAGAAACCACTGCTCCTTATTCCTCAGCAGAAGTTGATGTCCCAGCAGCTCTTTAGCACCTCGCTCACTCATGCACACACACAGTAGACGCTGGCTGCCAAACCCTGACATCCTGACACTGTGGCGACCCTGTGAGAGTGACCCGGCCTCTGGGGAGCGAGCAGCTGCCCTCAGCCCCCGGTCTGATCACAGTCCAGGCTCACAGACACGAGGTGGGTTAGCCTGCCAAAAGAAAGAAAGAAAAAAAAACAGTCCTCCCTGTTTGTTTCACAGCTACAGAGAGACAGGCTGCAAACCAGCAGCAACAGCTGATGAGGCCTTTCCCGCTCTTTTTCAGATCAGGCCTGTTCGCATTCAGCCAACACACCAACATGCAGATGCCTCTATGACACCATTCGGGAGGAAGAAAATCTTAACATGAGTTGAGGACAAAGGCCCTTTCAACCTAAAAAAAAAAAAAAAAGAAAGGAAAAATGCAAGTACGACAAGCACTGCTGTTTTCTCTCACTGAAGGTCTAAACTCGGATTTTAAAGTAAAGAAAATGACATTGTTTCCATTTATAACTCATCTGGTTCGGGGATTTGTGCAGCAGACAAATGGCAAAACATCTGGCTTATCTAATTTTAGCTTCTACGCAGACAGATGGAGTTACACGACCCAAGTAAAGTCAGAGTCATTAGCCGAATTTCAAAGCAGAATTCTTTCTGCTTGCGTCAGAAATACAAAGAGACGAGTCAAAGCGCATGTCTGAGACTCCACATGTTATAAACCCGAACGCCTGTAATGCGGCAGAAAGTTTCTCTCCTGCTGCATTGGAGTTGAATTTGTGAGGGTTTGCTTTCCCGTGTCAGCCTTTCCACTAATATTTCAAAGTTTTAACTACAGGTCAGCTGTGGAACAGACGTCGTCTGCACAATATCGCCTTTCATTCTGTAGTCAGACGGCTGGATGGATTTCAGCACTGAAGACAGTTATATGAAAGTGTCTAAAAGCAACTTCACATCTTATTTATTCTGACAAAGAAACCCCCCCCCTCACAGAAATGACTGCTGATCTTCCCCTTCATAGGGAACATCCTGAGCTGAGGAGATAACCTGACAACCGGGCGATTTTTCTGTTCACGCCTGAGAGATCTGATTGGTGGTACAACCGGTCTGTCACTCAAACTCAAAGGATTAAAAGATGACAGCAGTGGGAAAGAGGCTGCAGATTTTCTAAGATTTTCAGGCAATAGAGACGTGTGTCCATGGCTGAAGGTCTGAGGAGGTTACTGCTTTTCTGCAAAACAAATTTAATTTACAATTTAATCGCCACATTTTAAAGGTTAAGTTTTCTCACTGTCAACAAATCTCATAAAAAGACTGAAATCAACAATGAATGAGTTTTGTCTGTGTTATTCAAAGCCTGATATAACTTATTCCTCTTCCCTTTTCCCACAAACGATTAGAAAGCCATCAGTGACGCTGGATGATGTGATCTGTCACTACTGTGGACACTCACATTACGGTTTATTTTGATTTTCTGCGACACTGTGACGCTCCTTCACTATGTTCTGACATTTTATTAAGAAAAGCAAGACAGATCAATCATAAAAACCAACGATCATATTACACAATAATTAGATTAACTAAGTTCCAGCCCTTTTTTATATCAAACAAACCTCCACAGAAAGTTAAAACCTTCTCCAACGTTGTCCACGGACAGTGCAACCTGCATTGAACTGTTGACAAGCTGGAACAACATGGCCACTGACTGCAGACTGTGGATGCTCTCTCCCAAAAGTCTCTGCTATCTTGAAGGGTATATTTAATGGGTTTTGTTCCGTTAGCAGGTTTCTACACATCATTCACGTCTCTAAAGACCTTTGGTGCCTTGTGGTCAAAGCTTTATCAGCTACTGACACATCTTCGGTCTGTACTGAGCACTACAGCCACAGCACAGAAGATTACAGAGATCAGTTTGCAGCAGCTGATGACACTCGCTCCTGACAAAGAGCTAAATGCACTGTGCATAATACGACGATTAACTCAGAGAGGCGGCCTGAGACGGCTTCAGCACTCAGTATTTACAGTGAGTTTGGCGTTTGGAAGCAGATGAGTGCTGAAACCTCCAGCTGACAGCTCGGTTCCTGGAACTGCTGAAGTGAAGCGCAGCTTAAATAAATGAGACAGTGAATGTGTGTGCGACCAGCGAGTCCTGTGTGACCTTAAGCTGCTGTGGGTCAGCAGTGAAGTCATTCTGGAAACTCCATAAACAACAAACTCCCACTTCAATATCACCAACAGGAAGGAAAAACAATCCTGCTCACACCACTAACGCATACAACATCAGCGTGAAGAAAGAAACCACTGCTGGTGTGATGCAACAGTCTGTAACCAGACTTGACCAAATATCGCAGTCAAATTATAGTTTTCTCAGCATACCACGGGATTTTTCTCCTCTGCTTGAGCAACACTGGGGTGAAACTAAAATGTAAGCAACTAAAACAGACCGAGAACCTGGATGGTAAAACTTCAAGACACTTAAGACATCATAAATATGCTGATTTATCACATCAGCCGCCATTCAATGAGGTTAAACTCAAATTTTAGTTTTATTATCAATACCCGGCATCCATCTCTAGTATCAACACAGCATTAGATCCAACAATGCATCACTATGCTAACACATTCACAATAACAATGCTAATATACTGATGTCCTGCAGCCTACCATCATTTTAACAATACATCTTAATGCTGACAAGTCATAGATTTTACTATCAGTTACAGCTGAGATTGATCGGAGTGTCACTAATTGAGTAGGTATGCAGTGATAAACCCTAAATGTCGAACAAAGTGAAATTTTGACTCAATGGTAGATGTTCCTCTGGGGAACATGAATATCTGTATGAAGATGGTGATAGATGGAAAGTCAGGAGATCACTTAAGTCAGTAGGATTCATCCTCTGGAGACCATGAATGTCTGTACAAAAGCTGTTGCACCCACCAGTTTGACTTTGCTAAGCCGCTAGTGAGACAAACAAACACAATCCTGATTTTACTAATCTTGACCCCTTAGTCGCATTATTTCTGGTTTTCATTTTCTTGTCGAATTTGGCACACGGCAGGGAGAAGATCTTTAACATCGACTGCAGTCAGGCTTACTGACTAGCCAGCCGGGTGTAGCCCCCATTCATAACACAATGCCAGCTCCATCCAACCCCCACCCACATAAGCTATGTAGCACAATTAGGCCACCGCAGCCCATGGGGAACTGGCACTTCAGACTGAGAGCCTACAAAGACTGTCATGTAGCGGAAATGTGACACATATTAACCTTTTCAGTAGCGTTTACACCACTCCTCTGAATGAGTGTGGTCTGTGAGTGCTTCCTGTGCATCGTCATCACAAGGGAAACAGACTTGAATGGACAGTCTAAAACCGTGTGTTTATTTTGACATGGGATGCGAGAGGATGTGCTCGACGTCACAACAGCATTGTAAGAGTGGGTGGGGACAGAGACGCTGTTGACCAGTGGAGGTAAACTGAAGACAGGCTGACAGGCCAGAGAAAGGTGGCGATATGAGAGGTCGCGGCTGGCGGCGCAGGTTTATATTAACTCGGGGTGGTCCAAGATGACGGCAACGCACAAAAATGTCAATGAAGACTGTCGGGACGAGGGAGACGTAACAAGGAACACACACATGGAGGATCCAGAGGAGGCCTGGGCTGTGAGAACCGGCCTGGACAATGTTCCATTGAAGGGAGGAAGACAATAAAGCCTACAGACATGGTGCTTCTCGCAGCCTTTCTCTGGGTAGCACACCAGGCTGTCGGGGTGAAAAGCGGCACAGAACAGAACGCCGCTCAAAGTAAGCCAATCCCACAGTGTAGCACACTGACATTTTGGTGAAATAGCTGAATTCCCTCAGTGAAAATCCCCACACAGGCGCGATGTGTCCGACAGTGGTGGGGCTGAGCTGGGAGTCTTCCCGGCATTTTTGTGGGCTAAACATGCAGTTTGGCTCGCACTAGAAAGGCATACCAGACGTGTGAAGCATTCAAGCTCTTTCCTGTCTGAAAGTTTGAGGGATGGTGCTCGCAGGAACAACAGCTCAAACGGCAGGCAGCTTCCACGTGAATTTATGCCGATTTTCCTTTGATTCTCAACAGGCCCAAAAGATAAAAACTTCAAGTTCTACCGTTTTACTTTCAGTCCAAAAAATGTAACATCTGACACAGCAGATTCATGGTTTGCATGAGCATGTGGAGCTGGTGCTTGTTCATACATCATGTGGACGTCACGGTGTCAAAGACTACAGGAGAGGTAATGGATCCTGTCACTTCCTTCTGGGTTCTGGGTTTCCCCCAGGTGTTTCCTCTGGTCTGAAGTCAGCAACGTGCCCCTGATGTCACTCTCTGGCTCTACTCCATGACATTGCGACCCCTTCCCATCAGTCCATGGAACTGAATGTTGATGTGACTCCTGTGTCACCCAGCAGAGAACTAACCGGACCCTGACGCTATCAGCGAGGAAGCATGACAAGGAAACAAAGCCAGGGAGGATACTGAGAAAACAGAGATCCATGAGCCCAGAGGTTTTGTAGCTCAACCTGAGACGAGGGCTTTGAATGTGGATGTGAGTGTTTTTTGAAAAAAAAAACAATAATTATTTGCTAATTTTATCAAATGAACCCCGCAAACCGTGTGTGAGAAATCCAGCAGGATAGCAGCTAAGAAAAATCAGCGCTGACACTTGATAACAATGAGTGAGTGCGGTGCAGTGAAGCCTGGGAAGGCTGCCTGTCCTCAGTTAACAATGCAGAAACAGGGCACTGAAAATGACTCTCTGGAGAAATACAACTGCAGCAGAAGAAAACAGCAGAATTACACAGCTTTGTGAGAACAAAATGAAGTCAAGTCACGGCTCATCGGCCTCTTCACCAAACCACACTCTCCAGGGAGAACCACAACAAACGTCGAAAACAGTGAGAAAACCATAAAAAATGAGTTCAGTGGAATGCAAAATTTAGCCTGATCTGCATGTTCAGTAAATGCAGACAAGGACTGAGGAGTAAGATCCCAACTGGGGCTGCAACTAACCATAATCATTATCAATTAATGTACCCCACCACCAAATATCTCGACCAAATTCTCACATTCGAGAACCCGGAACCATCATATCCTTTGAATCTTTGTGATTAATCAAAAGTCAAAAGAGCTGGCTTTACATTTTCAGGTCATTTGAGGTCATTTCAGCATTGAAAATGTTTCTTTATCCACCAACTAAAAGCCACTAAACAACATATTTCTTCACTTACACAGAATTTATTGGCAGAATAAATATTTTAAAAAAAGTCTAAGTACATGATCAGTCTTCTTGTGTGCAGTGGTGGGCAGTCATTTAAGTTTTATTGATGCTGGAAGTTGTTTCAGGGTGTTTAAAGGATTTGTGCTGTGTCTCGGGGCAGGGTGACATAACGGTGGAGTCAGCGGCTTCCTCACACCCATCAGCTCCCCGGGGATTTGCCCTTTACTCCGAACCTGCTTTTAATATTTGAGCAGACTGACGCATTTCCTGGCCTGTCCCGAGACCTGGTTCTGGTTCAGCCATGACCAGAAGCCTGCCCCCGCACACAGAGGAAGGCAGGGAGGACGGAAAAGGGGAAGAGAAGGGGAGAGCGAGAGGGATGGAACAAATCAAAAACAGATGCTCGTACACGTGTGATTCAGCATTTCAAAACTGAACGGAGATGGAGCTTAGTGCCTGTGGAGCCCGATGATTTCTCCCTTTATCTCGTCTTTGCGCTTTCGGGGGGCCTCATATCGGACGTAAGGCTTCACATTCCCCGGATGACGACAAACGCACCGCTGCATGGTTGAAATCTCTACTTTTCCTGACCCACGGGGTGATAAACCTGTAGCGTGGGCTGATGTTGACACACCTGGAAACTACCCAGCCATTTTCCCCACTGAGATCACGGCTTTCCCAGCACCCCGGTCATCAGGGGAGACGTCTCGGAGACATGACATTAAACAGTGAAATCTGTTAGTCATAACTCTCTGTTTGGTCTCTCTATTCGTCCTGTCAAATGGACTCAACTATGTGTAAAACTTTACTTTGTTTTTCAAAAATGGTCCAAAAGCAGGTCATTGTGTCTGCTGACAAATGACGCACAGCCGTGGTCAAAGAGCCAAGCCCAATCACTGTCTCACTGAGAGGGCAGCTCCTCACATGTTGTCTTTGACTGGAGGGCAGGCTTTTCAAAAACAGAAAATGTCCTCCAGCACAGTTTGAAAACACAGCTGAGAGATGGGCCACGAGATAGTGGGGATGCAGTCATTATGTGCTGAGGAAATTGGGTGTTTTCCTGGTAATGTTTCATCCTGAATGTAAAAAAGGAATCTGTGAAAACTGTTAGATTTTAATATGATTATTAAAAGCTAAAGCTTGAACCTCTGCATAATATTTTTAGGTAACATACTCATGAGCAAGACTGCATTTTAAACAATTCAGACTCTCCAATCAGCAGCTAGCTTAGCTTAGCATAAGGACTGGAAACAGAGGGAAGCAGCTAGCCTGGCTCGGTCCAAAAGGAACACAATCTGCCACCAGCAAAGCTTACTAATTACACCTGTTGTTTGTTTAGTTTGTAGCGTTAGAGTGACGTGAAAGCAGCAAACGATGTGAGCGTCGAGGAGCAGAGCTGTGCTGCCATCCTGTCGCATTGTGCTGGCCTTTCCTCCATACGTCTCACAGCTCTGCTTTACAGTATGGATCATCCACCAGGAACATTAGTCAGACTGTTTGTATTAACTCCGAATTATAGGCCGTTTCACAAGCCAGAACGGGCAGCGCTCCACGAAGTCACGTTGCATCTGCAGCTTAGCTCCCTCTGCGCAGGGTCAGGAGGGGCTGAAGGTGCACAGATGATATTAATCCAGATATGAGGGATTCCAGCAAGCTGTCATTAGCTATGCTCTGGTACAACAATGTTCAGCATGTCTCTGGTATTTTTGGGTGTTTCTGTCCTTGCCGTCCTTGGACAAAACACATGACCAGGTCTCTCTCTCTGGGCAAATTGGAGCCCTTCTCTTGCATATCAAGGGAAAGTAGATTTTCTCTTCCAAAACAGTGTGAGAAATCTGATCTCAACAGCCATACAGAATTGAGATCAGATGTTCGGTATCCATTACCATAATCCAATCTGCTAGGGAAAACAAATGCCGGCTTGTGAGCGATTTTGTTCACCCACACTGTGAAGTAAGACCAAAGGCTTGGATTATCAGCGTAAAAAATCTGCTCAGTGTGTTTCAGAGTGTGCTGGCCCACCTCTTGTTTTCTAACTCCACTGCCTCACATTAGTCATTGCTGGTCTCACTCTCCATGGGTTGTGATAGGAATACTAATACCAGTTTACTAGAACTCATCCATCATTTAGGGCTCAGGATGTTGCCATAGTGCTGATTCAATTTCTCAGCACAGCATGCGCAACCTGTGGCAACACCGGATGGCTGATTTGAAAGAGAGTCAGGGGGAAACCGAGCCTATTAGATTTCATCGCACTTAACAAACTGTTCACGCTCTCGCCGGTTGTCCGTTGACTGATCCGAGCTCTCCGTCATCTCAGGATGTCTGAGAGAAGCGGATCAGCACAGCGTTCAGCGTGCATCGCCCTGCTTTTCAGTGCTCTTTGTGTGAGCAGTGTGTGAAACGTCTTGCTATTCATCAAAATGAAATGAAGGGGACACAGCCAGGGCTCATGTGGTGAGTGCCCTCCTTTGACACAAAAGGCTCTGGGATGACATCATCTCTGAAAGCATTTCAACGAGGACTAATCCTCATTTACACAGATTGTCAATTAATTTCCCAGATATCAAACATATGAAAGTGTAACACCTCTTCTTTGAGCTTGTTACGAAGAACACTGACACTCCATTGCCAGTTTATTAACTACTCCTGGCTAAAATTAATAACACACCTCTTCAAAGAAACAAAAACTAAACATTATAACCTCCATGTGGGGGGGGGGCACTTATCGCAGCAGTGTTACTTTTAGCTAGGCGTACCTAATAAACCAACAGCTGAGTGGATAGTCCTTCAAAAACACTATAATGATGCAACCCTCCAGCAGCTGCCCTACATGCTTTGGAGCCTGATGAGCTGAGAGGCTCCAACTGGCAAAAGCCCTTCATCTGGTCTCATTTTAGAAAGATAAAAGCCCTTTCAGCTAATGATGTTGCATATTCTCGGCAAGAGACCAACAACGTTTTGATTAGGAAATCATATTGCTGCATGTATCATTAGATCTGACTTCATGACACCAATCAGACGTTAAGCCTCCAGGTGTGACACCTTGCCGTCCAGGGATGTGAGCGAGTGAATGTGGGCCAATCCCCGATTAGGACGTGCGGGCCATCAAACTGCACGCTAATCCCCGTCACTTTCATTACCTGGAGTCGTTAGCTCGAGCACACAGAGCTCACGGACGCCCTTAACAGGATGGTGAAAAATGCCAACAGGCCAGAGCCAGTGAGCTTTCTGTCATTAAATCAAAAACACTGATGAAAATTAAAGCAGCAGCATAAACTCACATGGACTGGCGGGAGGAGGGCACTGATGTCAAACAGGACGGAGGCTTCATGGGTGACATTTTTTGTGGTTCAGACATTAAATATGCGGCACAACACATTGATAAATGTGCTGCTGCATGATGTGGCCAACACCAGCTTGATGTCAGCAGAAAGTGTTTTTTCCAATTACAATAATGGTGCCCCCCCCACCCTCCACCCTCCGCCACCGTCTCCACCAACACCACCTTTAACTGGCCAAAGTCTTGGGAGAAGCACTCTTGGCTGAACAGAAGGACCACTGACACAGATTCAAGATGGAAGGAGGTCAGTCTGAAATAGAGCAGAAGCAACAAGACCACGCAGTCCATAGAAATGCCTCCCAGCTCCACGCAGCTGGAGATGAAAATCTTTCAGAAACACAACAAACATCCTCCAGTTCGTCGCCATCGTGACGCAAGATGAACTCGGCTCAACTCCGAGCATTAAGGGCTCACTTTAGACGTTCTTGGTACCATCATGAATTCAACATACGCAGTACGTCTGCCTCCTCGGCAGTAAGTAAGCAAATGTGCATCGAATATGAAGTCACCTAATGAAATCTGGCTATAAATTCCTTCCCCATAGAAACAGGTGGGTAGTGTACATCTTGAAATGTTTAGAAAGAAAAAAATCCAGGGGCAAAATCAGTCAGGTACTTTCCAGCTCGCTCGACAAAAAAACGGTATGCATAAAAGAGCTCAAACTGTAAAAAGTTGCCTAAAAATCTAACACTAGCACATAAGCTTGATCTTAGTCTGACAGCAGCTGGATGCTGATGAATGAATGAAGGCAAAGTGTACATCGTCCAGCACTTCATACTGAATGTTCCAAACAAGAAAGTCATGTTGTTGTTCCTATGATCATCTGCTGATTTTCAGTGCATATTATGAGCTTATAATGTTACTGTTTTTCACAAATGTGCGCTCGGTTTTAGAGCTTTTAGATCTTATCTGCTTATGGTTCCAGCTTCTCAGTTGTGAAGATTTGTTGTTCGGTTGGTTTCTATAGTAAGTATTAATTGAGAAAATAAGTTTTATAGAGTTAAGTTAGTTTTAGATATGAGTTTTACATCAGTTTTAGGGTGCATGGTGGCATTGTCGCATCATAGCAAGATGGTTACAGGTTCAAATCCCGGTCTGGGCCCTTCTATGTGAGTTTGTATGTTCTCCCTGTTCCTGCATGGGTTTTCTCCGGGTACTCCGGCTTCCTCCCACAATCCCAAAAACATGCACATTAGGTTAACTGGCTACTCTACATTGCCCCTAGGTGTGAGCGTGTGCGTGAGTGGTTGTCTGTCTTCGTGTGTCTGCCGACCAGTCCAGGGTGAAACCTGTCTCTTGCCTGTTAGCTGGGATAGGCTCCCCCCCCTGACGGATAAGTGGTATGGAAAATGGATGGACATCAGTTTTATAGATATTGAAAATAGTTATGTAAGAGCTTTTCCATGACATAAGATATTAAAGCATGAAAGTGCCATGTGCTGAATATCAGCTTGTATTTATCTTATTCTACAAATTATTCTGCAGTATAATTATCATTGCGGTACGTACAGTATTTGACTGTCCTTAAATTTCCACCAAACAGGTGTTAATTTGTATCTTACAAAGCGAGACACCAGATCCTTGCATTCTTCCATACCAGGCATCTCCTGGCATTTGACTTGCACTCCCATCACGCTGTCATCTGACTTTGTGTCACAAGTCCATCCAATCCATCCGTCTCTCACAGACGCTGGAGACACGGCGGCAGCGAGCGCCACAGGTCACTGGCCTCGGATTCCCTGCTCTGCTCTGCGACTCAATGACGAACCCATCACCGTGAAGGCGGCCTCGTCTCAGCTCTCCGCCCCCCAGCTGTTCGCATGGGAAGGGAAGAAGGATCATCGCGGCTCTCGGCCCCAGGCCATTAAGACACAGAGAAAAGATTCTGTCTCTCAGCGGAGACAAGAAGCTCTCTGCACAATAGTCACATTCTGTAGGAGGACTGTTAGGACACAGGAGCAAGGACACTGAAAATCCCGCCAGTAAGGAAGTAAGGAAGGCTTTAACACAAGGAGATTTCCTCTGAAGCTCAGCGTAAATAGTAGAGGCATTCACAGCAGCTGCAATCACTGAGTTAGGAGAAAGTAGTAAATCGAGGCCATACAGTCCTAACTTTAAGATATCAACGAAATTCACAAAGCCTTTTAGCACTAAAAGTAAGTCTGAGAGAAACTGGTGTTTCATACCAAAATCAGAATCAGAATTATATTTATTGCCATGCAAGTGAAGAGGTATTTGCCTTAGTGATTGAACACATAATGATAAAATATGGTTCTGTGAAGCAGTACAAGTGTGACTCCTAGGTCAATAATCAACAATAACTTATTTCCTCAGTCAACAGAAACAAAAAGAAGAGTAACTCCAGGTAGAGGTGAACTTTACAACATCTTGAGTTCATCCCGGCGGCTTAAGGTAAGTTCAAATAAAAATTAATTAAATTAATTAATTAATTAATTTATAAAAATTAGCAGTCCAGACAAGCAGTTCTGTGTGCTGGCAGCACAAAGGCCTGGAGTGCAGTTTTGCAGTAAATGAATTGATCCAAATGGAATCTGATCCTCTGAAGGGAGTTGGTGGTAAATCCCTCACTTACCATCAGTGAGCTTCTTATCATGGAGACTCATATAACTTTTACAGAACATTTTTATTTTAATCCTTTAATCCTTTTCCCTCATAAACATAAATGAGTAGTTTTGTTAAATCAACCTAACCAAAATTGTTTCATAGTCCTAACGATGTGACAATGAAGGTCCAGTGCACGTATCAACATCGGCAATACTCACGTACACTATATAGACAAAAGTATTCAGACACGGGTTGTTTTTAATGCTTCAGCATACCAAGACATTTTGGACAATGCTATGCTTCCAACTTTGTGCCAACAGTTTGTTGAAGGAACTTTTCTATTCCAGCATGACTGTGCCCCAGTGCACAAAGCAAAGCTCCATAAAGACATGGTTGGATGAGTTTGGTGTGGAAGAACCTGACTGGCCCACACAGAGCCCTGACCTCAACCCCATCCAACACCTTTGGGATGAACTGGAACGGAGATTGTGAGCCAGGCCTTTTGGTCCAACATCAGTGTGTGACCTCACAAATGCTCTACTGCATGAATGGACAAAAATCTCTTGTGGAAAGCCTTCCCAGAAGAGTGGAAGTGTAATAGCTGCAAAGGGGGGGACCAACTCCATCTTAATATCTATGTATTTAGAATGAGATGTAATGGTCTGGTGTCCCAATACTTTGGGGTAAACCTGACAGCGCACAGAAAACAGAGGTAAGCTCCAGACTGAGCTAACAGTTAGCCTGTCAGCTACAGCAGCTTACTGCTGGCCCTATGAGTAGTTGCTGTCACCAAGCAAAAAGGTGGCTGGGAGATAAAAGCCAGATCCTGTCTTCATGGATAATGTCCACTTCATCAGAAGATCCTGGCTGCTGTGTGGGGGAGGTCCCTCTTTATTATCCTCCAACTGTATGTGAGTGTGACCTCAAATTAACATGTCAGTGGGGAGAAAACAGCTCAAACGTTGTGTTTTGCCAATGTTGTGCTGGAGCAAACACAAACACACGAGTTCCTGTGGCCATGTAATCATTACAGACCACTCTCTCAAAACAGATGTGGAGAGCATCACGGACTGCGACGTCACATCTGTCCGAGTCGGGGTATCCATAGAGACGAAAAACACGGGATACATATACAGTTTGTTCAGGACATCTTGAACTGGACGGGTCATTCATCACGCTGACAAGAAGTGCTTGAGCAGCAGATTTAAAAAGGAGAGAGGAAGAACCCAACTGTCTGACACGTCCTGTCTGTGGTTCAAGCTCCAGCTGACACAAACAGACGCCTGGGACATGTGAGAGATAAATGATTTCCTGCATGGTTTTACATGTGAATGAAGCAGAGCATCATGTCGATCCTAATAAAGTGAACAGCTTTTGATTTCCCTGCATTGTGGGTCGGCTGCTTCCTTCAGGTCCTCCACCTCCAGGGTTGTTACATAACACTCCACTGCGCTGCTTTTAGCTCTGCAAGGGAGCCATTTGAATGCTCTCTGAAAACACTGTCACAGGCTTCAGTGGTTACCAGAACATACATTTAATTTGCCTCTTTCAGTATCTCCACGAGTCGTTTAAACATCCTGGGCAGCAGATAAAAGACTCTTAACACAAACCGGAGGAAAGCTCACAATGACTGAACATGGAGCGCATAAGAGTGGGTGTCTGATCCTCTCAGGCCAGTGGGAAGGATCTGTATAGTGTATGAGGAGGAGGAGGAGGAGGAGGAGGCATATTTTCATTCCACATTCACAGCTCAGATAAGAGATAAGTTTATCCAAGCATTCATGAACAAAAAGGGTCTCAGAGCTCCAAATAAAAGAGGAAGGTGACTCTTTAGCATGCAGCTTGTCTCGCTGGAGCCTCGCTGCTTGGCATACGAAACAAAGAAGGAGATGGCTAGTGCAAAAAATCCTTCACTCAGCACTTCCTGAGATGGTCGTTTCTCCAGACCAGATGGCGGTCATTAAGGTGCTGCTGCCAAGTCTGGAAGTCTTTGATTTGGGAGCCCAGATTTTATCTCTGAGAGCAAACACAAGTGCGTCGCAGGAAAGTAACTGAGTATATTTACTCAAATACTGCTGTCAAGTTCTTTCATGAGGAACTTAGTTGAGCATTTCAAGGTCATGATATTTAGTCTTTCCATCCCACACCATTTAAAAGACAAATATTCTACTTTTAATTCGTCAGATTAAGACATTACCTGAAGACATAAGATGAGCTCACAAAACGCCATGAGCCGCTGCTGAAGATTAAAGCAGGCTTGTGACCTCTTAACACAAAACTACTAAATGCTTTGTTGTTACTCGTGTGTCGAGGGAAAGATTAGAGAAGAATATGGCAGAAGTCTTTTTCCTTTTTCATATCTCATTAATCATCTCACAGCTGGCCCAACCCCTCGTTCTCAGGACAAACTCAGCTCAGCATCGGACGTCAACTGAACAAACCATGAAAGCTGCGAGGAACCCGAAATCCAAGCAACATGGTGCCTGTCAAAACATGCAAATCTTCAGTGATTATTATACGACAGGTCAAGGTTGTAAAAGATACTGCTTTACTATTTATAAGCAGCAGAAAAATGGATGTAATATAAAACTCTACTGTGTCTGTTTACATTTGAAGCTATTTCTCCTCCTTTTCGTCACTTTTTCATTGCAAGTCTGAAGTAAAATGCTGCATGCAGGACTTTTACTTGTAACGGAGTATCTTCACATACTTGTATTACTTTTATTAATGTACCGGAGTGTAGAAGACCCTCTCCCAGGACTCCATTCATGGTCTGAGAGGGCCACGTTTAGACGTGGGTGTACAAAATTCCTGCCTTATTTATGTAACCTCTGGTGCACAGCAGTCAACCTTCAGTCTCCTCTCAGTGAGTGATCGGGGACAGCGTTTGAACTGGAGCTGATAATCAATCAACTTAACATTCGTCAACCAACAGATGATTAATCATCAACTATTAACTTATCATTTCTCTTTTTTCTGTAAAGCAGAATCCTATCAGTCTACCGATTCCAGCATATCTGACAGTAAACTGACTACTTAGATAAGATAAATTTTAGAAAATTGTGATGGACATTTTTCACTACACATTTTATGGACCAAATGAAGAAAAATAACCAGCAGCTCGATCAATAATCTAAACAGCTTAAATTGCAGCCCCAGTATTACCATCTATGGACTTTCACTGGAATCACATCATCGTATTCCTTTTAGGACTGCAAGTAACAGTTAATTTCATAATCGTTTAATCTGTAAAGTATATAATCTGGAAAATAATTCAAACATAAATACATTCAGAGTGTTAGCCTCACACATGTAGAAGACATCTGAAGACCTTTGGACTTTGGGAAACTGTGGCAGCAATTTTTTCTGACAGCTTATAGACCAATCAATCTTTAATCAATAATCAATAATGAACTGCTGCAGCTTTAGCCTGCACTGCATCCTTTGGGCATTCAGTACTGCGATGCAGGGAGCTCCTCTCTTAAAGCATTACTTAGGTTTGTCTCTTGGACCAGGGCTGAAGTGTCTCCTGAAGCTCAGCTCACCGTCATTTGGATGCTGGTTAATTAAAATCTACGGCGGTGCGAGGTGGAAAGCAAAGCAAAAGAGAGAGAGAGAGAGAGAGAGAGAGAGAGAGAGAGAGAGAGATTTTGACCTCAGGAGCTCTCATGTGACAACTCATACGGCCGTCCTGGTCTTCATCATACCATCTGCATGACGGACTTGGAGGCTGTGAAAACACTCACACATCTGACTGTTATTTATCGGATCGTGTATGAATCCCACACTCACGGGCACACAGCCTGAGATGAACAACCTGAAGGAACAACCGACCACAAGTCGCACAAGCTTGCATGAGAAATGTGACGTTCAACAGCTCAACGAGCACGTAACCATAACGCTGCAGACTTTCATGTTCTTACCTAAATCGGGGTGAATCTTTAATACATTCCTCAAAGTCCACCGTCATCTTGTGCCGGAGTAAAGTTTGTTTTCTAACGCGTTAAAACACGGATTTCATGTCCCGGGTGGAGTAAAGCAGAGATGTTAAGTATCCGACAGTGAGGTCCTCCCTCCGTCTCCTGCGGCGGCTCACTCGCTCGCTCAGTCCCGCTCTGAGGCTCCGGAGCTGCCTCGCGCAGTATGGACCCCGTGCTGCCTTCACGAGCTCCGGATAAACTCGGACTTTGAAGCTCGCACAATCGTGTAACATAGCGTATTCATAGCGTATACCTAATTGGAAAACGTTCATTTTATGCTAAATACAGGTAGGCTAGTTTTCTACATAGGCTAGGATACAAAACATATTAAGAATGAATACAGTATGTTGTATAAAATATCAAATTATACCTAAAGTATAAAAAGTAAAATTACTCCTTATGCAGAGTGGCCCATATTGAAGTGATCGGGGTAATTCTGGAGTATTTTTACACTGAGGTACTGCTTCCAATTTCTAAAGGTAAAGGATGTGAACACTTGCGTACCACTGGACGGCTTAACCACAAGTTTTGTGAGTGGCTTTCCATCTTAAAGGATGTCTGTAGGCTACGGGCCAACTGATACTATAGATACAGATACTATAAATGAGCTGAATGTTGGTTCTCAGAAAAATGCAATGAAACACAATATTTCCCCTTAATAATAGTCGTATAATAAAAAGTAGTGCAGTGGTTGCGTCTTTTTTGCACACAACTCGTTACACTTAACATTTCCTATAGCACTTGAAAGCAACGTGCAGATCCCTCTGCATAATAATGAGTAGAGCTCGTTTGAATGAACACGATAATCTCAGCAAGGTGCAGCATTATGAAACGTATTTCCTCCTGACATTTTTCAACACACGTGTGACTAAAGAGACAAAATAATTCCTCTTTGTGCCTGTGAATTGTCAGCTGCATATTCATCAGAGAAGTGTGGCGAATATGTCCTTATTCTCTTTGGTGATTTAACTCAGATTACTGCTTCTGGGTCAGAGATGGTCCCTGCAATCAGGTTCACACCTCTGATACAAGATGGTCTGATCTCCATGTCAGAGCAAGCATGTTGTACTTCTGTGCAAGCAGTGGAATCCATTTGAAGTAACCCTGACACCTTCAACGCATCCTCAGCTTGCTATATGGGACTACTTGCAGTTAAAGCAGCAGTTAAAGGACAGTATTTTAAGTGAATCCATTTTCCCAGCAAGGCTATTATTAATTCACAGGAAATGGGAAAGCTTAGAGAGAGAGAGAGCGAGCGCCTGCTTGGGATTTCACTGCTGGGTTTTCATAGAGCACCATTGTTCCATCCTATCCTGGCTTTAAAAAAGGCTGCGTCTCAGGACATGAATGGAGGTGATCTCATGCATTTTCCGCAGAGGTGTCTCGACTGAATGCCATCAGTTGCTGAGTCTCAGAGGAGCGACACAGACTTTATCAGCTGTTGCAGTGGCTTGTTGTGTTAAATTGTTTGCTTTTTTAAAACGTTGGTCAGTTGGTCTACCGCTTTGGTCCAGACGGAAATATCTCCAAACCTACTGAATGAATTGCCACAAAATGTTGTACAGACACTCATAGTTGCGAGATGATGTATCCTACTGACTGAGATGAGCCTGGTGTTTTTCCTCTAGCGCCATCATGAGGTCCACATTTGCAGCTCTGAGTGAAATGTCTACTTGGTGGATGAAATTTTGCACAGACATTCATGGTGCCCTCAGCATAAATTGCAGTAGCTTTGGTGATCTCCTGACTATTCATCTAGCATTACATTTTTGTTTGTTTGTTTTCACCAAAAATAATCACAGCCTCCTCTGCAGTGTGTGTTTCATGCTAATTAGTTAACTTAGCGTACTAGCATGCCGATCTGAAATGGTCAGCACGGTAGACATTATAACTACTAACATCAGCGTGTCAGGCTTGCCATTGCGAGCATGTTAGCATGCTAATGTTTACATCCAGCCCAAAGCAAATGAACAACCTCACACAGCTGCCAGCACTCTTTCTCCTGGAGGTCACAAATTACTTCCACTATAACCTGGAGATGATAAAACAAGGCCTATCACTTTTTCTATGGAAGAAGCCCAAGCCACTACAAACAGGTTCTCCACCAAAATGGCAGGTCCGTCTGCTCCTGTTGCGTAAAATGTCCCTCTCTGCTTTGGGGATTAAAACAGGAATTTCTCAGTCTTTTGACTCCCCCGCTCTCACCCTCTCCCTCTTTGCCTCATCCCCAGGTCATTTTACTAATCTGAGAGAAGCTCCTGCCGCTTCTTCATGAGGCTGTTGACTCAGCAGTTGCCTGATCTGAAAGTGCACGCTGCTGGGGAAGCCAAACAGCAAACTTGTAGCGTGCATGTTACCGAAAATATTCACTGTGCAGGAAGGGCCAAAGCAGGCTGTACCACCTGAGGAGACTGCAGTCTTTTGGAGTGAGAGGGCCACTCCTGAAGACCTGCTATGACTCTGTGGTGGTGTCGGCCATCATGTACGGTGTGGTCTGCTGGAGCAGCAGCATCACAGACAGGGAAAGGAAGAGGCTGGACAAGATCATCAAGAAGTCCAGCTGGGTCCTGGTCTGCCCTCTGGACTCAGTGCAGGAGGTGGGAGACAAAAGGGTCCTGGCTAAACTAACATTTATGCTGGACCATGAGTCTCACCCCCTGCAGGACACCCTGTCCGCTCTGGAGAGCAGCTTCAGTGACTGATTCACCCTCGCTGTGTGAAGGAGAGAGCTGCAGGTCTTTCCTTCCTGCTGCTGTCAGGCTCTACAACAAACATTGTTAGCTCTGTCGTCCATCTGCAGTCACCTTGTGAAATACCTTTAGTCACTTACTGTTAGTCACCAACGCACACTAGTATTCACTGTTCATAAGAACTTATTATTTATGTAGAGCTTTGTAGTTGAGTTTAGGTAGGTAAAGGCTATGTTATGTTTATGTGTATTTTTATGTTTCCTTTTTTTCTTTTATTCTTATTATCTTAAATATTTCCGATATTCCAGTGCTGTTCTTGTTCCCTGCTGTTGTAATGCTGCAATTCCCCCTTTGTGGGACAAATAAAGGTTTTCTTATTCTTATTCTTAAACTGGCCTGCTGCTGGCGGTTGCTTCATATTTAGCAGGTGTCACACTGCTGTCTAAATTCCAGCACAAAAAAGAACACATGCCTTTTCCAAAATGTTCAGCATTTCCTTTAAGATTTGTGAAAGACTTCTGGGCAGATTGTGAGTCATATACTGATGAAATGGAAGTCTTGGCTGATTTACAGTGGAGGCTGTCCAGCTATGATATCATTAATGGACCGTTTATGACCCATCTCTTTATTTCCTGTGCAGCATCTAACAGGAGCTTTTCTGCCTTTGTGCAGGAAAAGTGAGTGGAAGGGAGCTGTCGACTTCCATTATTTGCTCCCATCATAGGCCCTCTCATGGCAGACACGAGCACCGCTGCAGCGTGGAATCACTGAGAGAGATGTGTGGGTTTCTGGGAGGGTGACCTACTTTTGCTCCCCTCTTCGGTCTGCTGGAGGGAGCTGCGAGTTGCGCTGCTGAGCACACAGCTTGTAATGTTATCCCTTCTGGCTGCAGGTGCAAGGCTCTACAAGTCACTTCCACTGAGGCATGTGCAGATGCTGTATGAAGATGCTGCATGTTCTGCATTATGCATGGATGTGTCTTCTCACCACTGACTTACTCCAAAATGTGCTCTCAAGTATAATTTGAATTTATTTCAGTCTCACCATGTACCCACATTAGCAGTGGTGGTGTGTGGTGTGTGTGTGTGTAAAATAAAACCTGTTTGCACAGCTACACGTGGGGACTCACCGCCCTTATGTGGACAAAATGCAAGTCCCCATGGGGAAATGATTAACTTCTAGGGTGAAGACTTGGTTTAAGGTTAGGTTGAGTTTGAGGTTTAGGTTAAGGTTAGGGTAAAGTTTAGGGTTAGGGTTAGGCAAGTTATGGTTTTGGTTTGAGTAAGTCTGCAGGAAATGACTGTATGTCTATGTAATGTCCCCATTGGGCATAAAAACCTAAACTGTGTGTGTGTGTGAGAGAGAGAGAGCTTAAAAGACGATGGATGTATAGAGAGGCATGATTCTAGTATATGTTGTATATCGTGCATTTAATCAAAAACTGAAGTGGAAAAACAGTTTCAACATTTTACAGGAGGTTGAAGTGCCAAACTATTTCTTGGCCTGCACTAATTGCCAGGGAACCAGTAGACTCCGGGAAGTAAGCGGTCCCAGCCAAGAAAAAGTCTGGCACGTACAACTTCCCAAATTGTCAGTTGTACAGTTCAGTTTTCATACGGGTTAAACAAGAGATGTGATACTTAACAAGCTTTTGATTATTAGTAAGCAGGCAAGTGGTTCCCAGGCTGGAGGGTCGTGACCCCCACAAAGTGACCGATCGCAAGACAGATCCGATGGATCACAAGATGAAGAGTTGAATAGTTTATTTTTCTAAGTTCTCCTCTACTCCTCTCCTCTGTGCTTCACAGTACAATGACAACTCTAAAAACATAAAAGTAAAGCAAGGTCTCTGGTTAAAGCGGTCATTATCGGTAGTCTCAGCTAAGTAAACCCCCATTACCAGAAGCTGTTTGCAGTCATTCTGGGGGCAGCCGTGGCCTAGAGGTTGGAGAAGTGGCTTGTGATTGGAGGGTCACCGGTTCGATTCCCCCACCGGACGGGCAGGAAAAATTTGGGTGTGGTGGAGTGATTAATGTGAAAAATGCTCCCCCCCTCCATTAGCTGGCTGATGTGCCCTTGAGCAAGACACTTACCCCCCCCAATATGCTCCCCGGACGCTTGATGCTGCCCACTGCTCCTGTGTGTGTGTCACTGCATGTAATTTGCCGGGTGTTGCATGTGTGTGTTCAACTAAGGATGGGTCAAATGCAGAAGACGAATTCAGCGTGTGTATGTAAAAATATATATACTGTCAATAAAGCTGATTCTTCTTCTTCTTCTTCTAACATCACTGCTGATGTATTTAGCACCCCTGGCTATGCACATTAGCCTGCACAGCTAATGTCTCAGCCAAAGTGACTCCCTGCCTTCCATCACTGGCTCCACTGCATCACTGCTGCTGCAGCCAAACACCTGAGGAGAGGTGGAGTGGGGAGATGTTTTCACAGTCTTCTTATAAGTAAATGAGACATGAATGCTGCATGTTTTGGTGTTTTGTTTTTGTTTTTTTTTCCACTATAAATGTAAATTCTCCACATGCATACAATACCTGAATATACCTGCACACAAACGTTATATTTATCTTTATGTTCTGGAAGACTCTTATTTCTGTTTTTATTATCACACCTTGGCCTTTAGACTTCTAATCTTGGTTGGAGAAACAACCCAATTTACCCCAACAATCAATAAAGTATTTCTGAGTCTGAAAACCACTACAAACACACTGAAATGAAAATAAAGACATCGCTGTTATTCTACATTCTTGAACTGACTGCACACTTTAATATGCAAGAAAATCAAAGGAAGGCTTCTGCAGTTCATTAAAGTCTAATGTGGGTTTCATACTGGAACATGGTTTAGAATCACTCTTTAGCACATTATCATCACTTAACATGTCAGTCTTTAAGGAGATACCATACTACCAAGCAGAGTCCCTCTGGAGCGGTGAGTCATTTGAAGTCTTGACCTTGGCTTCATTGAGCGTAAGGCTAATCGTTTTAGCGTAAACCTAATTGTTTAAGGAAACTTCACAGGCCGAAGCCCTTCAGCGCTGGATCTGATCCGCATCCACTGGAAGGCTCTTCAAAAGGCTGCAGTTCGCCCTTCCTGTCGGTGATTCCTGCGAGGGAGAAAGTGACAGGATCCAATAAAGAGCAGATAGGGTGAGTTCTGGGTCAAAGCTGGAACAGCTGGAAGAGAAACAAAGGAAAGCACTTTTCAGGAAGCCTGGTTCACTGACTCATATCAAATATTCAGATGCCCCAAATCCTTTCCAGCAGGTGTAAGGATGGCACAGTTCAATGAATGGGGAAAAAAGGGGGTCATGTGAGGTCAACGTGTTGATGGCTGAAGGTGAAGGTGGCTGGATTAACAGAGCAGCTGACCTCTTCAGAAAAATCAATTATTTTGGCTGAAGTTGTTTCAACAGAAGCCTGTTCATTCAGGCCTCGCATGTTTAGCAATAACAAAAAAAGGATTTTAGGGAACTCGCCTGACATTGTGGGATATTTCACTGTTTGTTTTTAGCTTAGCATGAAGACTGGATGTTGGGGGAAAATTAAGAAAATCTGTCTGTTTACAGTTTTTCTGTATGTATTAAACAAATAACTTCCCAGTAAGCAACGACAGTGTTCACATGCTGATGTTTAATAGGCGTAATGTTTATCATGTTTGTCGTCTTTGTAGCATGTTAGCCAATCGGCACTAGCTGAATTTTGACCTGACAGATGAAGCATTAGTGGCTTTTTGGTGAAATCAGTGAAGCTTTTACTGATCACCCTGAGATATTCCATACAAAACCACAAGTGTGAAGCTCATAGTGATGCTGGAACAAAGATCAGAGGATCATCCGAGTTTATTAAAATCAAAATCAATCCGGCAGGTGTTGAGATTTGCACCAACGTGTTTACAAGAAGATGAAAAATGTAATATTGTTAAAGTTTTAATTACAAAATGAATACTGAAGCCCTGGACAAATTAAAAAAATAAGGTTTCTGAATCAAAGGTTATTTTTTCTATCAGTCATATGATCATTAAAAAACACAACTAGTGGACCCAGTTCTTTACAAAGCCCAAATAAAAAAACAAGATCAGTGATTTAATTCAGTACTTAAAATGTTCTTTAAACATGCAAAACAGATAATAAAGAAAAAAGTGTGGACAGGTGGGATATTAACAATGCAGGTAGCAGCTCTCCAGTGATCCTAAAGTAACTGTCTCTTCAAAAGAAGTGTCTTGTTTGTTGGTTTACCAGTACGGTAAACCAACAAACAAACAAACAGGAAAATGTGAGTGCTTTTTCGCATACACTTAAACACCTCAGTGTCTCAGCTTCAACACTTTGTTTAACAGTTCTGCTCAGCAAACACGTCTGGCCGAGGAAGGTGAACGCTTGTTCCTCTCTGCACACTGTTGTGGTGGGAAAGTAGGCCAAGATGAGCTGCAGGCTTGCTAAGTGCCCGCCCATTGAATCACAGCACACGCACGCACACACACACACACACACACACACACACAAATTGACAGGGATGCATATGAGCCATAATAACAGTAATGTCAGGGATCACACCGAGCAGATGTAAGGGCGTGTTGTTTTACTGAAATGATCTCTAAGAAAATGATTTTTGAGACGTCTGCTCCAACACATGATGCTCTTCGTCATCAAAGGAGAATATGCGTGAGCCACAAACAACAGATCTGAGTGTGTCTGACCGAGCAGCCTCCTTTTGGGTAGGGAGACACTGAGAAACGTCCGAGCCTGCTGTTGCTAAGCGATGGAGCTCAGTGCTGCTGAGAGGCAGGACGGGGGTGAGTGGAGGACCTGCTCCTTGTTCGAGAGTCTTTGATTCTCAGACGCCCGACATCACTGCAGCAAGAAACAATCGAGGCCCAGCAGAAGGTCAGTTCCTTCTGCTGCCACAATGCTGCCACCATGTGGTCCTTTCCGACAGGAGCGTCGTAATCTGCTGAGACATTACACCCCCCCACACACCCACACACACACACACACACCTTCCATCATCGACTCAAGTTGGACACTTCCTTCTTTTTCTTGTCTTTGCTCCTGTGAAACACAAGAAGAACACATTAAGTCAAATATCAAAGACACAGGGAAGTGAACTGACGGTTGATAACTTACTGACTGAAGCATGGCTGGTTTCGCTGTGATGAGGTGCAGCCACTTCATCTGCAGCTTTTGATGTACGTAACAGGTATCTCGGTACGTGCTGAGAAACAAAAAAAACAAAACAAAACAAAACACCATGATATGTCATGATAATTCACACAGAGAATGGGAGAGGAAAGTAATTAATGATGCGGTGGGGTGGTGCCTCATTTACCTTTATATTTATGTGAATGTGTGCATTTTAGTGTCAGTGTCATCACGTGAATTTTGACTTGAATTGAAAATTTGATAAAAATTTACACAAAACTGCGACATAATGTGAATTATAAACAAAAAAAAAAAAACATTTAATAAGACAGAATTAACGATAAATCGTAATCGTAGTCTCTGATAACTGCCTCAAGAATTTATGTTTGCCTACAAGTCAGTGGTGCTTTTAACTTATCTGATGAATGAATAACATGAATGGGAAAAGTTAATGGCACTCATGACATTTTTTTTTGTTTTGCATTTACTGTATTTTACACATCTTTAAGAAATTCAAATATTTCTTACAGTTCAGTGTTTTTAGCCTAATTCAGTTGTAACTTAAGAAACTGGTTAAAAATCTTTCTGTCTTTCATACAGAAATAAAGTATCCAGATGGTCAGAAGCTTCACTAAGGACTCTGGAAACAACTTTAGAATGATGTCAGGAGCTGTTGAATGACTTTTTGTTTTTGTACAAAGATCACCTGGTATTTATCTTTCAGAAAATGGGATGCATTGGCAATACATAGCAAGAACAAACTGGGTGTAGCATTTAACTTGTAACTACATGTCTAATATATATGTATATATATTAGAAGACATAAAGTTGAGTGATAATGATGTTTTGGTCATTTGTTGAGCCTTAACTGTTCACTGCAGAGACATACCTGTTAAAACAGATAAACATCATGATACTCTCTGTGTGATGCTGAACTGACCCAGCAGGTTTGGGGGCGAGGGTCAGGGCCGCTGGTGGCCCTGCTCTGGATTCTCCGACTGCGCCGTCGGTCAGCGGAGCTGCTGGGACGACTTGAGGTGGAGGGTCGAAGGCGACTGTCTGTGGATGCATTTTCATCCACATCAGCAAGGAGGTCTATTAATTCTCCATCACTGATCTCAACCTCCACCCCCGTGGAGCCGTCTGCACAGGAACAGTTTAACGGAAAGAAAATCAAAATGTGGCTTTCAAAATCTTTTCCTTTATCTACTGGAAAATTGTGACTTTTATGGTTACCAGTGCTGTCAATGACATCTGATTACAAGCATCCAATCACATAAAACACTCATTGAGCTACTTTGGCGAGTGGCTTCCCAATGTGATGATGTTTCAGTGCAGCTCTAAAGAAGCATGTGAGCATTTCTGCATGTTATAGTCTATTTTACCTCAGCAGACAGCGAGACTACAGACTACTTCCTTTTCAGACTTCCAAACATTTTTTTGGTGTCTTTGTTTTGTGCATTTTATTTTTAAACATTAGGTGCCGTATGTTATTTACGTGAACTGAAACAGTGGCTGACAGGAAAGAACACATTCCTCAAATACCACCACGTCCACAGTCTGCTTCTTGTGCTAAATAATGTATAAGTGAAACAAAACAAAACAAAACACAAAAGATGTGTCATCTGCTTAGTGAAGTACACAGCTTTACCTGCATGCTGAGGAACTGCCGCACACTCGGGACAAATCCAGTCACCTTCAGGGCCCACGTTTAATGATGGTGTCAAGCAGTCCATGTGATACCTGGAACAACAAGTACAATCAAAGCATCAGAAGGTGGAGTCATGACAAAATGTGCTGAAAAAAATTGGATCAAAACTGCAACAGTACTGTAAAGCCACACCCTGAGTCACACTGTATGCACACCAACAGTCGGTGCCTGCGGTCGCTGCGTCCACACTCCTCACAGATGACTGTGCTGCTCCCCTCCTCTTCATCGTCATTATCATCATCCTTTTTCTGCATCTTCACTTTGATCTGCAGCAGCATAAACACTTCAGCGACACTGTTACCCAACGCTGTCAACACATTTCCAGATACTTCGCAGAAAACTGTAAATTATCACCTCCTTTTGAATGTCCCCTCCAGGACACCGTCTCTGGTAGATGAAGGCAAAGCTGATCCGATCCACTGGGCATGTGTTGGCTGTCTGAAATCACAGTGTTTCACGATTTGATTTGCATTCATTTCATAGAAAAGAAATGGTAGCACAGTGGAGACTCATATGAATCATTCAAAATTTTCCAGAGTCCAAGCTGATGTCTTCAGATCACTTGTAATGTCCAATAAAAACCTCAGAAATATTCCATTCACAACGGCACAAAACAAAGAAAATTTTCTGATCTGAAACGCACTGATTAAAATATCTGTTCAAGACTGACATATTTTGAGAGACAGGTGAAGTGTATGTTTACCTGGGACCACTGGAGAATACATTCAAGGCAAAAGACATGCTGACAGTTCTCCAAAGAAGCCACTGCTTGTTTTTCAAAGCGGCTCAGGCAGATGTAACATTTAGCTTTATCTGAGTCTGACGTGAAATCTACACCGTCTCCTCCTGCTGTGTTTAACCCTGTGAACCTGTCCATAACCTGAAGTGTCTATGGACGACTGAACAGCTTTTGTGACACTAGAAGAAAATGGAAACCATTGCGGTTTACAGTTAAATCGGGTCGAATGACGGCTGTCTGCGGAGTGCTGCTGTCTAAATATAACACATAGGTCGGTCAGAGTTTCCTGTGAATTATTATCATAACTCACAACACAACATAGCTCATACTGACAACAGCTAGCTTAACGTTGGATGGTATCTAGCTTAGCCAGCTAACACTACAGTACCTACAGTACGTCTTTAAATTAAGTCAGTACAGTCATACAGTGTTAACTATCGTGTGGCTTTTGGCTAGATAGTGCTAAATGATAATGTTACACAGAATTAGAATTCACATGAAACAGCCTGGTTCAGTTTCCAATTTCACAACATGTTCCGCGCTACGCTAAAAACTTCCGGTCCACCTGTTTTCAGAATAAAAGCATCGAATCAAATCAAATTGCATGAAAACTTTATTTCAAGGTTGAAACGAGTATCTTAAATATTACAACAAACATCCAAAGCTGGACTACCAGCCAGGCAAAACGAGCAACTCTTCTAGGCTTCACTGGTTCGTAGCAAACGAGTCATTTGAGAACAGTACAATATTAATTGACAAAGTAACTCCACAAAAGTTTACATGATTGGAAACCATGTGTTTTTCTGCAATGACTGAATGTCTAGATGAAAGGCTGGCAAATAATTTTCAAGAACATAACAGCTTCTTTTTTAGGATTCTGTGACGGAGAAGAATATGTCCTCAATATTGCCTGCATGTTACATAATTACATAAAGAAAAAGTTTTCAGTGTTTCTAGGACAGCCTTTCTGTAATTTGGTTGACTTTTTCTCTTTCTGTGTTTTGGTGGTAATGGCATAGGTAAGTTCTTTATTTTCAGATTTATGGAACTGATGTTGTGTTTCAGAATAAATATTGTAAGTTATAAAGAAAATACACTCATACATCTTATTGTGCTGCAGTGGGTGGGGAATAAAGGCAGACTGTATGCATAATGAACCATGCTATGGTTTCCTGCCCCTCCCCTCATGCTGCACCTACAGTACTCTGAAACAGGAAATTAAAAGTCCCCTTTTAGCAAAAGCAAAGATCAAGGTAGTACATGCTCATTGTTTTCTGAGAGGAACTGCACAAACAGTGCAGCATAGCATGACCCTGATCTCATTAGTTTTTAGTGTAGCTTTCTGCGCTCAGAGGCAAAAGCAAAGGAGCCCCAACCAACTTGGTAAGTGTTTTTTTCTGAAATGCTCTTTTTTGTTATATAATACAATCTAGCTTTAGTTTGTCTTAAGTTTACAAATAAAACTTTAATTTTTCCTAAATGTGATTTCCAAAAATGGGGTGAAATTCTTTCAGCATTGTGCATCATGAATTCAGTTGTTTTGCTTTAAGGATACTTTACTAAAAAATTTACATTTCAAGCAAGTGAAGGGAAGTCTAACTTTGTTTTTGTTTCCCTTATGGTTTAGTGTTCAGTGTTATTCTGCTTTTTCTGTTTCACTTCACCCTCCTTTTGAAATATAAATGTAAAGCTGTAATTAGATGTGTGAGTATACGTTTTGTACCGAGGGTGGATGTCCATCCCAGCTTACCCTTCCTTCTGTTTTGAGAAATCTGAATTTCTGAAAAGAATCTGAAAGAAAATTGTAATCAGCTTCCACAACAAAAGCAATATGTTAAAAGCAGAATAAAAATGTTTTTAATCAATTAAAAGATTTGTTTCCAACATCGTGTGTTAGAGTGGAAAAACTCTGAATGGAAACATGATTGTGTTGCTTCAGTTACAGAAACCCTGAAGTCTGCAATGCAGCGGTGTTTATGAGAATCAGCCTACGCTGTGTGAGTTTCATTTGACTGCACTGACAAAACAATCTGCAATGATGAATATGACAAACTGCAGCATCCCTTCAGCGGAGTACCAGTCCTACCTTTTCCCAGCAGTCTACATCCTAGCTTTGGTTGTAGGTCTGCCTGGAAATGTGGCTGCTCTGTTCGTCTTCACCTTCAGGACCAAACCTCGCACAGCCTTCAGCGTGTACATCAGCAATCTGGCTCTGGCTGACATCGTCATCCTCTGCACTCTACCCTTTAAGATCCACTACCACATCAACAGAAACAACTGGGTTTTTGGGGACATCGCCTGCCGCATCACCGGCATTCTGTTCTTCGCCAACATCTACATGAGCATCTGTTTCATGACTTGCATCTGTGTGGATCGCTACATGGCCATTGTGCATCCGCACACCTACCTGAGGCTGCAAAGCCCCTGGTGGTCTGTGGTGGTGAGTGCGATGCTCTGGTGTGTCGTCGGAGTGGCTATTCTGGTCTTTATTCTCATGGGACCTCTGGAAACCATTGAAGACAAACCTGGAAGCCGCACGTGCTTTGAGAACTTCACCAAGAATGAGTGGAACTCTCGTCTGGCGGCGTACAGCCTCCTGTGCCTGACCCTGGGCTCCCTGTTGCCCTCCTTGATCATCCTGGTATGTTACCCTCTGGCTGCAAGGCGTATTTCCACGATAAAGACTAAAACCGCCCAAAAAGCCGTGAGGGTCATTTACACCATCCTGGCTATAATTCTGCTCTGCTTCCTGCCCAACCACGTGGTCTACCTGCTGCACCTCCTGCGACGCATGGGCATCATCCAGAGCTGCTCCGCTGCCGAGGTCATCTACCATGCCAGACGGGTCACCATGGCGCTCGTCACCCTCAACACTTGTTTGGACCCAGTGCTTTACTATGTCACCACCAACCACTGCAAATGGAAGTGCCCAAAGATGATATGCCAGTGGAGAAGAATCAGGAAGCGCAGGGGTGTCTATATCATCACAGTAGATGAGTAAACCGAGAGGGGTAAGAGCACATGTCTACTGTAAATACAGCTCTGTGTATGCTTCATTGTCATTGAATATGCGACTCTGGTATTGCAAAAATTAGACTTTTCTATAAAGGTGTTTATTCCAATTGGCTTTGCACATGAAAATAAAGGGAAAAATCAGAATTTGAGTATCTTATTTTTCTGATGCAGTTCAGTCTGTAAATGAGTCCATGAAAGAGTTATGGCAGCAAAGGGTTAATTACGATGCCAACAGTATGTGAAACAAAAATATCGATGAAGTTTACAGGTAACAATTTGAAATTCACTGCACTAGGAAGTGGTTTACATTCTCCACAAGTCCAGGTTCAAAACGGCGGGTCTTTTCAGTGTGAATTTCTCCTCAAACATTCTCAGCTTTGGGACAAATGATATTTCAGCACAGTCAAGATGGAAGCCCTTTTTTCAGCAGAGTTGAAAGGAAGCTCCCCAGGTCCTCGTCCTAACAAAGAAAACCAGAACATGGTGTCAAAAAGACAAGAACAGAGAAAATAACACAGCACCGTCATTTCTCTCTTACAGGCGTCAATACAAACACAGACGGCTACAGAGGACAACTACAGAGGACCAAAACAGTATTCAGTCATATCTCTCACAGCAGTTTCCCCAGTTCTTAAATAATGAAGCAGCTGCTACTTTCGACCCCTCATTTTTGCATACATCAGAGAGATTGTCTCACTTGAATAACCTTCATCTTTTGTTTAAATTCTACATGGTATTCCACAAGAAAAATGCAAATACAAAATATGCACAATATTGTGTGTTCATGAACTTGTGAACCCTCAACTCCAGGCTGATAAGCACTGACTTACTGCACATGTCTTAAAATTAGACATATGTGAACAGGCTTGTTTAAAACCTGAAAGATATTCAGTCTACCATGACAGAAAAGATAAAAACGCAGAAAAACATTACATATGAGGTAGCTGCCACATGACTTTAAAAGATCAATTTCACCTGTGACATCTGCTTCCTTTTAACATAGATTTGTATTTTTATCCTTTATGTATTTCTTTATTCTAATATTTACAGTTATTTGCATTGCTTTTCTCTGTACATATCACATATTGTGTCTGTTAAAAATAAACCTCTGAATGAAGAATTTCTGCATCTTATTGATCCTTCCATCAAAAGCTCACGTTTATGTGTGAACTTGATTTTAGGTTTTGTGCCCATCAGATTACTTTTTTCAAACTGAAAGGATCGGACAAGAGGCAGAAAAACAAATCATATCTTTTGTTGCCTCGATTTTCGCTTTGCATGAAACACATGAAAGAACACGAACTGCTCTCCTTCCATTACACAGTGACTGAGTTCAACGGTCAGGTTTCCCCACCCTCTACTTTCATCTTACTCTCACTTTCAAGGCCCCTACTTTCACACTGTCCACCCACACAAGTGTTTTCCCCTCGCATGGCTGATCAAACCTTTCCTCATGTCTGCGTGGGCATGTAAAAGTCACACAACACAAACACCTCTAGTGCTCCGGTCAGAATGCCGTCAGTGGGTTTCACTAAACAATAAAAAGAGTCCCTTCGGTATACTCACACCTCTGCCGGGTTTGTGTGGACAGTGTGCAGGTTCCAAAACACCAGCGACGTAAAATGTCAATTTCAAAGTGATAATGCCAACAAAAGAGTCCACCAACACTAACGGGACTCAGCTTGTGCGTCTCCGAGCAAAGTCCTTACAACTTAATGCTTCACTGAAATGGGAGATGGGGGTCCTCAGTAAGATGCTCAACTGTGATGATGGACGTCTCAACTTAACCACAACTGTTCCAGTATATTACAGGGTCTTCTCTGTCTATTCTTTGTTGATTTGAAATTAAAGCCAAGTCTCTCATTGTTCAGGTGTATTTCTCAGGACTGGGTGAGGATTCACATTCTCCCTCACCTGTATGGAACATAAAGCAGAAGAAGATTTAATCTGCTTGACGGAGTTGTGACCACAGCCCACAGAGGCTTTTCCACATCATCACTGCTTATGCAGTATCTGCAGGATGTGGTGTGTTTTCAGACAACGAAGAAAAAAAAAAAAAAAAAGTAACTGAATGAAAACTTGCACATATGTTTATTTTTTATGTCATGCGACTAACTTGCCAGTGTTTGTTTTAAGAATTATTATTTAATATTATATTTTCTGATATATAACCTTAGGCATCGGGCAAGACTCGTTGACCTCAGAAAAGTGTCTCTTTTTTAAAAGGGTAAAAAGTTTAAAACATACAGAGCTATAAGTATCTTGGCACTATTACCACTTCTGTCTTCTTGATAACCTTGATAAAGTACTAAAACAGCTCATCAGACCTCTGCCACGAACATCAGAAATGACAAAGCGGCCATTCTTATGCTTGTGTATTTGCCTTCACTCTGGTCTGCCACCAAAAACTGTTGTTCCTTCTATAGTGGCCCTTCGTCACTATCCGCGCATGCTGGTGGTTTAAAAGGCTTGCACGCGTGCCAGTGTAGGTGTGTAGGTGCATGCAGGTGTAAATGCATAACACAGCCAATGTCCAAACACTACTGATTTTGTTCCAGGTTTATTAGGCTACATACAGCCGACTCAAAAGTACTCACTTTCACCATAACACGTAATTCTGACCTGTGAAGTTACACACCATGGCATGGTCAAAAACCGTATGGATTCCCCAGCGTGCGCCACTACGCTGATTAACCCACCTCTCTATATAGACTCAATCCATAGTCTAAATAGATACTGCCACCTACTGGCAAAAATGCGTACAACACTTATGAACACAGAAAATGACCAATTTGGCTCCTACACCTTCCTTGTGTTTGTTTTTTTCTGCTGCCTTGTTGCAGAAAGAATTTCTTCTCTTGGGACAACGAAGGTCTAAACTGAGCTCATCATGTGCCAGGCATTCATGTTGATGCATCTGTCAAATTAAACCAGTCAAGAACAAACAACGAAAATGTTTTACCTGATAACTCCAGGAAAGCAGCAGGACCTTGGTGTTGGCGTCTTCGGCGGAAGAGGAGACTTTGATGACAATAGACTCCACCATGACTGTGCCATCGGGGAGATGTTGGATGGTGTAACCTTTTAACACACTGAGGCATAGAAAAATACAGCAAAAGGTTATAACAGATGTTATCTTGCACTTCACAAAACGCATCAGAAATGAGTTGCGTTTCAGAGTTGACTCAGAGGTGTTACATAAACATGACAAACGAATCCATCCAGCACGAAAACAGATGAGCTCCAAAATCTTAATTCTCAAACAGAAGTGTCATTGACTGTATATGTTCAAATCTACCAAAGGAAGTGAAAGGACAATGGATTAGACAATCTTAGACAATCTTTCTTTGTTAGAAAGGAAGGGGGGCAGAACAGTGAAGTGATTCATGGGTGTAAAGCAAAGTAAGTGGGTAGTGTGGGTGACTTTTGAAATAATGCAAATCAGTAAAGTGGAAGCAGGAGGTCGTCTTCCTGCATCACTGCTCCTGACCTCTTGAGGTGTGTGTAGATTCTGTGAAGCGTGTCCGTGTCGCTGTGAGGGTCCTGCAGCTGCACGCGGCAGGTGAAGCGTAACTGATGCTCGTTGAGGCCCAGCTCCTTCAGGGCCTGCTCTGACGACACCAGCTTCAGACTCTGTGCTCAGGGAAAGACGAGAAGGAGATCCATCATCAACTGTCCATCGGTCGACAAGCGAGCAGATCCCGCTGGTGTGAGATAACAGTGAACTTACATTCTCTTTCATGATCAGGGTTCCATGCATGGCACGAGGCTTTTTAGGATCAGGAAGAGGCCCTTCAACAGAGGAATGGATTAGAACAATAAACAAAGAGGCAAATATTACATAAATACACAGGCGGCGATTTTATGTATAAAACAGTGAACAGAAAGTGATAATTTGCTAACCCATTTGACACAACAGTGCAGAGAATTTTATTAAATATGTAATATACTTAATGTTTAAACTCATTAACTTAACTTAACTTGATTTTTGTATCTGTGGTTATTCTGAATTTGATGCTAGCAACACTTTTCACACATTTCAAGCAAGCTGGAACAGGAGCAACAACACACTGTGTACTGCTCGAGAAACACCAGTTTGGAAAAGTCCACAGGTAAACGGGTTCACTGCTAACATAGGATTGTATGATTGATTCATGACTGAGTATGAAAGTGGCATCCTTTAACGATGGAGCGAAGTTCATCACGTTGACACACATGACAGGATCAGAAACACTTTGTAAAACTTTCTGTATTTATTTGTGTTTTCCGCAGCGTCCCAACTTTCTTTGAAATCACGGTTGTATGTAAGATTTTTTGTTATGAAAACTACATTGGGTCATGACATTTAGGTGGCACGGGGGAAGACTGCTAAAATGTCAGGTCAACAAACTGAACTGAAAGTGAAAGTGTGTGGGCGCCGGACACCTAAACCATTGTGACCGGCCGCTTCATCACTCCTTCAGGTGTGAAATAAACAAATTCAAAAGGTCTCAAAACCATCAACTGAACATACCTTGGAGAGCCATCTCTCTCTTGAGCAGGTTGAGAGAGATGTCCACAGGCACACTGGGATTTGTCGTCACAGTCGCTGTCTCTCCGTTGGCTGGCATGTAGCAATCAATGCCTGCCATTTCAACACAGAAACATTAACAAGACTGACAACATCTCCTCCTCCTCCTGTGAGCATGTGTACATTCACCAATTACTCTTAATAAGCCTGACATCACTGATGCGTGGTACACGCAGGCCCACTTCGCTAATCTGTCTGAAGCTGTGGATGGTGATGCACTCACTGAACTCCTGTTCGATCTTGCCCTTGAGGAACTCCATTTTCACTGCCTCCCCGTGCACCAGCAGCATGTTCCGAGGCTCGGCCATACGAATGAGCTGCATGATGCCTTTGGCGTCTGCATGGGCGCTGAAGGACATGTACTCCACCTGCAGCTTCACATCCAACTGTGAGGATGACAGAACAGATAGTCAACACATTTGCCCGTGTTGCTTTTCAAATGGATCACAATTTCACACACAGATTCCTACTGAGAGAAACATTCGTGTTGGCTTTCTTCCTTAGAGTTAGATGAGAATATGAATACCACTCTAATATCTGTTTTATTAAATATGAAGCCAGAGCAAGTAGATGGTTAGCTTAGCTTAGCATAAAGAGGCTAGTTGTTTCCCCTCTGCCCTCAGGCTTCATGCTAAGCTAAGTTAAGTGGTCCATGACTGTAGTTTGGTGTACAAAACAAAGACAATTGAGACAATAATATCAGGCTCCTCATTTAACTCCTGCCAAGAGAGCAAATATGCCCAAAAATGCTGAACTATTCCTGTATGCATTTCTGCATCACAAGGAAGATGATGCAGAAGTCTCATCTTCATCATGAGGAAGATAGATGAGATGAAGCTAAAAACTGTCTTACTGTTGCTCTCCCTTCCATCTCCAGCTTCCTCTGCCCATTTAGGATCTTGTGACCGATTGTCCCTTGTACACAGTACCCAGGCATGATTACCTAAAAAAAAAAAAATCAGTATTATAAGTAATGTCACAAGCACTGTCATCTTTAAAAACATCTTATCTCTGCTTCTGTCTTCCAGACTCACCATGTTCTTCTCATTGCCAGCCCATTTCTTGAAGATCTGCAAAGACTGACCAGCATGCAGCATACCTGGTGTGGCGAACACCACCTGAAAGTGTACATATTGTTGTAGATCAACTGAATTTATATCCTGACACATTTTTTAAATACGTGCAGGAAAGACAATACTTACCATAGGACCAGGGTTATCTGCATAGGAGCGATCAAAGGCCTTAATGTGCTTAAATTCAAACATGTTTCTCTGCACGAAGGTTTTTCGAATCTTCTGGTTGGTCCACGTGATGAAAAGCTTGTAATAATGATTTGCCTTCTCTGTCAGCCCAGTGGAGAAGTAGATTGGGGCCTTTAGGTTCATTCTCTCCCTGTTTGGGGAGAAGAGGTTAATTAGAGAAGCTGCCCAATGAGCCGCCACTTAACATGAAAAACTTCACACACCACCATTACTCTGCCAAGCTTAACACAATGAATACAGCCAGTTTAGGGGTCTGGACTTGGACTCAGACTTGTGCATTAACTACATTCGGACTTGTAACTTGGAGACGTGTCTTCAGATTTTCATTTTAAGTAATAAACCATAGTAATTTGGCATAAGACAATATCTACGTTTAGCTCAATGCTATATAATAATTGTACAATAACATATTTGAATTGGACTAAACTTGGACTCAATGATTTTTCTTTAATGACTTGGACTCGGACTAGAACACTGGGAACTCGAAACTGGACTCGGTTTACAACTTAACAACTTTCTGCTGTATCATTTAAACACAATAAGCTCACTGCACGTGTTATTCTCTGCTGTTTGACTGTTTATGAAGACTTTATTGTCAGCTACAGGTCCAGCAAGCTCAACTGAGCACTTGGAGCATTTTTCGAGTTCTTGTGTATACAGAGACACTTTGCAATGTGAAGGTCGTGTAGTGAGACTTTCTTTTTATAAATACAGAGAAAAAAGTATCCGTTTAGAAGAATATCTATATACAAGTGTGCAAAGCCTTATTCACGTTCACAAACCTACAATGAAAATATAAAAAGTTAAATTTTGCCTCTGACATTTGTTTCAAAAACTGATGAACAACATACCAAAATGTTTCCAACAGGATGCAGAGTTCTTGGGCTCGTCCGAGGGCAAAAACTGGAATGAGAACCTGAGAAGAAAACAAAGATTAAAAAAAGAAAAAAAAAGTTTCTCTCTGTGATAAAATATAAAAAGGAAGAATCTCCTACCTTCCCCCCTCTTTCTATGGTTTCATGCACTTTCTTCAAAAAGTCTCTCTCTCTGCATCTCTTTGAGTCTCGGATGGTGGTGGCATATGTAGATTCTGAGATGAGGATGTCTGGACGGCACTTATCGATCCACGCAGCACTGCAAATATACAACACAAGCATGACAGACTGTGTACTGCATGAGTATGAAGTCCAACATAAAACAAATCCATTCAGTAAAAGCCACTTACCCTAAATGCCTGTCAGGTGTCATGTTATAGTCTCCCTAAAAATAAAAAAGGACATTACTCTGAGGTCTTGGCTGTCAAATTCACTGACCCTGATACACACTTGTTTACACTCACAGTGTAGACCACAGACTCTGATCCCACTTTGATGTGCACCATGGCAGCTCCGAGGACATGGCCTGCATAGTACGCCTTGATCTCCAGCTCATCATCCACCTGCCAGCAGCGCAACAAAAACACCTTGATTTGCCATCAAAAGGGACGAGCAGCTGGTGCAGAACTGATTAAAAGGTGGATTTCTGGGCACATCAAAAATGATATCAGCACTGCACCTGGACAGTTTGGTGGAGGTTCAAAGGAACCACTTTCTTCATGCAGTCCTTGATCATCTGTGAGGTGAAGAAGTTGGTTTCTCCCTTTTTGTCAACAGTGATCTTCCGAAAGTCTTCCAGCAAAATGGGACAGATAGCCTTGGTGGGATGCGTCATGTATATGGGTCCATCGTAGCCCACCATCTCACTCATGTAGGGCAGAGCGCCACAGTGGTCCAAGTGGAAATGGCTGAGAGAACAGGTATAGCTGTGTAAATGCACTGACCTGTTTTTGTTTTATAGATAATGATGAGAAATGGCAGTATATATTGTAACCATGAGGACAACAAACCTAATGATCACACAGTCCAAAAAGTCTGTCAGGCGACCGTTCTGGGTTATATAGGAAAAGTCTGGAAAACGTCTCTGCAATGGCAATACATAATTACTGCAAATTATCTTCTTCACCAGGCCCAAAACATAGAAAACTCACAATATTGCGTTTTCAAAGCAGGTTTAGAGAGAAACGCATTAAAAGTAAAACCCCTTCAGCAACAAAACTACTGGATGTAGTTAAAGAGTTTAGAAGAGAGATCACACTTTGAAATTAGATTCTGCAACTAATGATTATTTTCATCCTGATTAATCTGTTGATTATTTTGGTTTAGTCATCTAAAATGTCATAAAAAGCAAAAAATATTCCGATTACAAAGACGCAAAGCAGCAAAACCTTACATTTAAGAAGCTGCAACTTTTGCTTGAAGAAGTGACTAATTAAATGATAAAGCAGTTGCTGTATGATACTCCTGTATCACAGCGACCCTCTGACGATGAAATAGCAGGTGTAAAAACACTTTATTTCACAAAATGGAAAGAGGAGACATGGATGAGCTTGTGTAAAAGTGCTATTGTTTCTGTTATACTTAAATATGCATGCCATGACTTTGACTGAAACATGTAATGTAGCTGAGATGCAGCAGTTCTTTGTTATTATCACAATCTGAGGCTGGGACAAGGATGAAAATAAATTAACTTTTAATATTGTTATCCTGTGGCGTTTCACTTTAATGCATGAACCCCTTGTTTGTGCTCCTTTTTTTCTGCAAATCCATCATTTTTTTGTCTTTTATATTTTACAGGTGTATTATTTGTAGGTTCTTTATGACAGAATGAAACCCAACTGTAAAGGGGGAAAAATTGTCATGCTGTCATCTTTTGCGGCTGCTGTTCGTTCTTTACTATACAAAGCTAGTTTACTTACATCATCATTGTATCCCATGTGCATCCCACAGTCAAGCATTATGTTTTTGCCTCCAATAGAGACAAGGATACAGCTGCGGCCGACATCCTGTCCAGCACCTTGGAGAGGGAACAGCGAAGTAGAGATGAAGCTTTTAACACATAACTGCACCAGTCAAATCACTAAGTTAGCATCTCCAGCTAACAACGGCTATTAACGGTAAGATGTGAAACGTACACGCTGTTTTCGGCTATCATAACAGAAAATTCACAAGTTATTATAGCTCAAAGGGAGCCCACCACTTAGCAAACAGATAACGTACAAGTTAAACACACATCTATTGTTGACGGAACTAGCATTGCTATTGACTGCTAGCCAAACTAGCGCTACTCACCCAGTGGTGTTACTTTTATTTCAGGCATGTTTTCACATCAGGTCGGCCTAGTTTGAAAAACAGATGAACGACACTTTGGTAACTCCGGTGGGGTGACCGCTCGTCGTTAATAACGGTTTGTTCACAAAGACGTGTGTATTGTTTAACTTGCATACATGTGGGTCATTTCAAATACCGACATTTTCGGTTTTTTTAACTAGTTTCAAGCTACCCGCAGTAAAACGTCAAAACTTCTGGTAAGCGCCTTCAAAATAAAACCATTTTGCATTTATTTACACAAAGTAGATGTGTTACAGGCTGATTTCAGTCTTATCAGAATCAGTGATTCAGTGATCTGTCTGTCATGTATGATTTATTCTGGCAGATCTGACACTGTATCAGAATTGGCATGATCAATTCATATTGCAGTTTTTTAACTTTTCTTTTAACCCAAAATAAACAACGCTAACGCAAGAACTCTTGAAGCTAATGCTCTTATTTTGAAGGCAATACCATCAATTTCCTGCATTGTCCGGCTCGAGTCTGCGCAGTAGGGCGGATTAGAGCAGGAAAGACTTGTCATTCCACAGGCACGAAGAGGGATGCTTGATTTTCTGTCCACTTGTGAGTTTTCGTGCAGGTAATGTGTTCCCTCTTTGATGTTTTACCCCAGTACTTGCACTTGTTGCCACATCCAGTTTGTTGGTAGCCGCTAGCTACGTTTGCTCATTCATTTGTTGCTGTTTTGCTGCTATCGACAGCGCTTCCTTATAGAAAACCATGGCTGGTCCCGTGGCTTCAGAAGAGCAGAAATTCTGTTTACAGGAGGTGCTCGACACTTTCAAGTTGTGTTTGTCGGAAAATAAAGAAGTCTATCTTGAACACTACGTCGCTGGGTGGCGTGGTCTTATAAAGTAAGAGCTTTAATGTCAAATCTGCTATGTGTTGCATTTACATGTGTGTGAACTTACTCCACCCAGCTGTGACAGTCAACAGCGTGTTAACAGACCGGTTCCATTCGACAGGTTTCTGAACAGCTTGGGGAGTGTGTTTGGCTTCATTTCCAAGGATGCTGTCAACAAGATTAAGATCCTCGTCACCCACCTGGATGGTGAGAATGGATCTCAGTATGTCACTATCCAGTCAATGGTTAAATATGAGCTTGAGAATGGACTGGTGGACCTGACGAAGAGAGGGAGCCACCCCGAGTCAGGCTGTCGTACTCTACTGAGGCTCCACCGTGCGCTGCGGTGGCTGGAGCTCTTTCTGGAGCGCCTTCGCACCAGCAATGAGGACAGCAAGACATCTGTCATGTGTGCAGAGGCCTACAACGAGTCTCTCGCCCAGCACCACCCTTGGGTGATCCGTAAGGCTGCAGGCATGGCTTTCTGTGTGCTCCCTGGGCGTCCAGCTTTCTTCGAAGTGATGAATGTGGGCCCTCCGGAACAGGTTGTGGCCGTGCTTGGGGAAGCTCTACCTCTTATCTCTGAGGTGTACCAGATCACAGAGGAACTTTACGCTCAGCATAACCTCCTTGACTTACCATAAAGAGGAATAAGTGCTATTATTTGCCACTTTATACATTACATGGTTTAATATCTCCAATTTGTCCCTGCTGAAGGGCTGTCAAGCTAGACACACTTCCCGTTTGGTGGTTAAAGTGCTGCATGTTCTCTCTGTGTTAGGTTCAAGTAATTAAGCATTACTTCACTGACTATAATCTTTAACTACAGTGTTTAATGTAAACCTGATGTTTATTAAATGTTGCACGATTATCTTTACTTTTTATAACGCACCTGTGAATGATCTTTTTAATTCAGCTTTTGTTTGTTGAAAGGAATGAAGGGAACTACACCAAAGTCTTTGCTCCATGCTAACATCTCTTTGTTTTCATTATTAATCAAAAAAAGACAAAGTTAATATCGCTTCTTTGGAGATTTATTAATCTGAAACTATTCTGAGAATCAGTTCATCATTAAAGTAATTTCCCAAGCAAACATACGAAATATTTGATGTTTTAAATGGAGGAAATTTGCAAATTCTGTTACCTCATAGTAAATTGAATGTTTTGGGTTTTCGATCAATTTGATCATCTGCAGTCAATAGTCAGTTGTATGTGAACTGATACAATTACAATTTTATGTATCAGGGAAATGTTTGCAAAAAAATAATGTAATAATAGGGTCATTAGGTTTGATGTTATGCCATATTTCATTCAAATACTAAGATAATTATCCTCCTCCTTTCAGTGGACTTAGAGATGTTGAAATCTGTTGACCCTGCTGTACATCATCACAGTGCAATTCTTTAATTATTGATGTAATATGCTGTCATTCTTTATTTAAACTGACTGGTGTAGTTTTACAAGAATGTATTGTAATATACTGTATAATCTATATATATATATATATATATATATTATTTAGACAGAGAATCTGTGAATTTGTGTTAGATTCAAAGATTTGTCAACAAATTATTGATTCATTTGAGAAACATTTTGTCAAATTTGACTGATTTTGTTAGTTTTGTTATGTGTTGACTAAAGTGGATGAATTAACTTTGTCATGTTTTTAGATGTTTTTATAATGTTATAATTCTCTGCCAGAGACGGTGAGCGTAGTGACCCCTAACGCATCTGCTTTGTTCACATCGGCTTCCTCATTGTTCGAGGTCCCACAGACCCTGCTGTTATATGTTTACTATAATACTTGTAAAATCAACCAACTGTTTCCTTTCAAATTCTATCAACACTAAGTATGTGGAAAAGTACTGAAGTGGTGGCCACAGCCTTTCCACAAACTGCACATGGATATCTGGTCACAGCAAATGTGCGTTTATTTTGGTCGTTCACAATCACTCGCAGTATGTTATACTACATGGTGATTCCTTTATTTCCTCTGTTATAAATCCTGTTTACCTGAAATCCAAATAGACTTATTATATGGGATTTGGGAGAGTTGATGTCACATAAAAAGTACCTTAATCCACAGAGAGTATATAAACAGTCATTGTATATAACCATGTTTTACTCAGTGACAGAAAGCGGCTAGCTACTTTTACTTAAGTACTCCACTTGAGTTTCCTGTACTTGTACTTTTCATGAGTATTTCAATTTTCTGCTACTTATATCTTCTTCACTACTTTTATTAGATAACTTCAGTTACCAGTACTTGAATAAGTACTGCTTTTACAACTGGGGTCTGTAAAACATCCAAAACAGAACTAATGTATCATTTTCAGTGATGGATCCTAATTCACAATCACATCTATAAGAAGATCTCTGAAAAATCAGTAAGTATTAAGGTGAGAAGTATTCATACCGGATGTGTTTTTGGAGCTGTTAAAATGGGCCAGAACGTCAGGGTTGAATGATTTAGCTGCAGTTGCGTACTCCAAACAGCAGGGGTCTCCCCACCTCCAACCACAGGACGTCAACAACGCAACCAGATTGTCATGGCAACCTCTCTAACGTTTAAGAGAGCAATTCCTGCTGGCATTAGTTCACCGTCTGGAAAGCGATTTAAAGGTAAGGCAAACAAACAGTATTTTAACGTTTTAACCTGTAATTCTAACGTCATTACAACTAATCTGTTTTTCCATGTAGTAAAGTAGCTTCTATGTCTGTCTTCGACAGAAGCAGGTGGAGACCAGTACTAACGTTTATGATTCCCACTTATTTTGTGAAGGCCTGAAGCCAAGAAACAACAGGGAACCTTCACAGGCGTCTGCCGACTTGACAGCTGGTTATCGATGCATTTAATAAGACCAAAGAAATCCAAATGCCCAAACAACTCTCAAGGCACAGGTGAGACGGACAGCATCCACAGGACACCTGCGACTCCAGGCTCTCCGGGGCGCCACGGGCCGGACGGAAACCTCCGCTCCCAGTCCCAGCCCATAATGTGTCCGTCGAGCCAGCTAAACTATGACGACGCTCTGGAGATGCTGCAACAGGTCCCTGCTGCTCATCCAAAGTCTTTAAACAAGTACAACGTCCTTCCCTCCATAAAGAGGAGGAGATCAGAGGCGAGTCCGGTGGAAAACCTGGACCAGCTGATGGCCAAAATGAGTCTGTCTGATTTAATCCTGCAGCAAAGTCACGGGCCAAAGGATCCAAATCTCCCTGCAGGGACTCAGACCAGCAGCTCTGAGGCGAATCAGAAGGATGATGTGCACTTCAGGGTCTCCTCTCAGGCTACTCCCCCAGGACCAGCGATGGACAAAAAATCTGGTGCCACCGGCAGTTTGCTCCTAGCTATAAAAGCCCCACATGGTAGGTTTCAGCAGCACTTTAGCCCCACAGACACTCTGCTGATGGTGAAGGTCAGCGCAGAGGTCAGGTATGGAGCCAACTTTGAAGACGTTTGCATTGAGACCATGGATGTGCCACGCAGGACCTTCAGAGACATGAATCTCACCTTGGCCCAGTGTGGCATCTTGAACAGATCGTTGCTGTGCATTTCCCCAAATGACAGTGTTGTGGAACACGAATGAACAAAATGGTGGAAATGAGGCTTTTACTTATTGTTAATTAGCTGTGCTTAGAAGACCGTTTTTACATCGAGCTGCTGAAGGGGCAAAGCTTCTCCGTGTTCAGCTACAATCCCAGAAGGAGGATCATTTCGTGACATGACGACCAGTCTGGTGCAGGTTGCGAAACAGCATGAAACTTAAACTGTGATGTCGATACTGGAAACCTCCAGCACACACACACACACACACACAGAACAGACTGTGAAGTGAATTGAAAGACATTTTATCCAGCACTTAAATGTAAACTGTAAAAAATATTTTTAAGGAGTAGATGCTTTTTGGCTGAAAAACCATAGCAAACTGATATTAATTTAGAGTAATTTTATGTCTTAAATATAACCTATGCAGGCTTGTTTTTTTTTCCTTTTTTTGTTGATTAAGAGCAATTTGGTCCACATATCCATCTAACTGGTAACTTGTTTCACTGTACTTTTGCACAGAATAATCCAGGCAAGCTCACTAGAATATATCGTGCCAGGCTGTACATATCCACAGCAATTACATGTATGGTCTTTTTTGAGAGTGTAAGACTACTTTCATCACACATAAAACTACTGCCCTCCTTTCAAAACGTGCATGAAAAGCAGTCATTAATGTCATGACTGCTTTCGATTTTACAGGCTTGTTAACATTAAAATAAGAACAGGTGCCATTGTTATTATTATTAGAGGTAAAAGCTGTGATTTTCTGAGTCAGAGTAACGGCTGTTTAAAAAGGCCTGTTTCAATCAGCCCTCCTTTTATTTGGACTGAGTGCTCCTTTTATAGTTTTGTTCATACTGAATGCAGCCACAAAATGACTTCTGCATGGATAAGAGCCATGTGTTGAAAACGAAGACCAGAAGTTTCACAGTACGAATAAACAAATGTCTTCCAATGTAAATTCACTCCTGCTCACTTCACTGAAGCAATCACACACACTAAAGGGCAGAGAATTCGGAGGATGCAGGCTTCTTATCTTTTGCACAACTTTGTACATTCACTGTGGCATTAACAGCATTTCAACTGCAAGAAACTGACCAGGTTTTAGATGCGACAGTATTTATTCTTTCAGTTCTCACAAAAACTGAGCAACAGCTCTGGCTTCACAGTCTGACAGAACATTAAATTAAGTTATGAAGAATCTGTCAGCTGCCACCGAACGGCTGAAATGTGCCTTTGACCCTTCAAATGCTTTGAGTAACTCAAGTATATTTTTTGTCTGAATTCAACCTTGAGCAAGCCATGAAATGAAACTCCTAAATCCTACAATCATAATTCACCTCAGTGTCAAACATAGTCACAAACATCAAAACAAAACACAACACTGCAAACTATCAATAGTAGTATTATCAAGTAAATGCTGTTTAACAGCCAGTGATCGGCGTCTAGGAGACATCTTAAAGGCTTAAGGTGACTTCAGTTATCAATCAAAGTCGGTCACATCAAGTTAAACTTTGGCACAAATTACTGCCGTGGAATATAATTGCATACTCACCATTAGTGTGCGTCTCTTTTCTGCAAACAATAAAATACAAACAATAAAATGTAAACAAATAAACCCTTGAAAAAAACTCAAGTCGTATCTGAGGTAACACGTCTAACTGCTTCAGTACTGGGTCGTGCACACATTGAAGCATTCAGCTCATCAGGCTCTCCAGTTCTTCAAGATTGTCGGTGTCAAGTTTGGTGATTTTCCTGTCTGCGGGGAGAAAGACAGATAAAGGTTCTGTAAGGATCCTTCTATTCGCTGTTTCACATGTTCACACTGAAAGAAACAGGAACATACTGAAATGGATCTCAATTTGACTGATAATATCCATGCCACTTTTGCTGTCAACCATATTGATAGCAAATCCTCTTTTGCCAAAGCGTCCTGTGCGGCCAATCCGGTGAAGGTATGTCTCATTGTCGGCATTCCCATCCTTGTCCACCGGGAGGTCAAAGTTGACCACAAGTGACACTTGTTCAACGTCAATACCTTTAATGAACAGAACCACAAATGGGTTTGCAATGTTTATGCTCACCTCTGAACGTGAAGATAATGTTTAAATGTTAACATCTCGTCAATCTTAATCTCCCTCACCTCTGGAGCACACGTTTGTGGTGACGAGCACCTTCTCCTTGCCGTTTCGATAGCGTTGGATGACGGCGGCTCTCTGCTCCACGGTCATTTCCCCGGTCAGCATTGCCACCCGGTGGCCCTCTTTCATCAGGTTATCACTCAGCCAAGCAGACATCTTGCGAGTCTGAAGAGAAAGCATCACTGAAGTTGAACTGCTGATTATGTTTTGTCAGGGGACATTTTCCTGAAACTGGAATAAATTTCAGAAATCTGAGTAACAGCGCAAGGAAAAGTCTTCAAGTGACAAAGTTCTTCTGCTGTCTGACTAGCAACTTGAGATAAAGCTGGAGTCGGCCGAGGAAGTCAGCGACCTGAATGTGCCTTAACTGATCACCAGGACGATGGCATCCTCTGGAAGCCAGCTGAAGCCAGTTTATAGTCAGTTAGCAGTCTAAAACCACTACTTTGTTTAAGAACTCTGCTTGACAAACATGTGTTAGTTTACTTGTCCACAGGTTATGGCAAGAATTTCATATATGACCTACGGCTAACGGTTGATTTGCTGCCAGTCTGACAAAACCCTGAGCTACAATGACCAGAGGATGCTATCATCCTGGTGATCAGTCCGCTTGTCTCTCTAATATAAGAGCAACAAAATCCTGACCAACATTTGCATAACAACTGTACAAGCATCAAGAACAAAACGGAAATGTGTTGCTGCCATGTGTTTCGAATTTAGAGAATTAGAGAATTCAATATTTTCTAAATCACAAAAATAAATATAAATATATATATACACATATATAAAAATCTCCTGTTTGCCTTCAGATGCAGCATGATCCAGATACAGCTGAAGGTATAAATAGGGTCTAACAGTGAAGGAAAATTTTTCATTTTGTGTGTACTGAGCAGGTTTAAACAGCTGACTCACTTGGCAGAAGATCATGGCCTGTGCAATGGTAAGGGTGCCATACAGATTACACAGTGCTGTGAACTTGGCCTCCTTGTTTTTACAGAGCACGTAGAACTGCTTGATGTTGTCCAGCGTCTCCTCTTCACGCTTCAGCTTGATGATATTGGGATCAGGAATCAACTTCTCTGCAAATCTCCACACTGACTCCTCAAAGGTTGCAGAGAAAAGGAGCATCTGACAGTCCTTTTTCAGCTGTCTGCATTGTCACGGAGACAAATAAGAAGAAATTGCGGAGAGGGGAGCTTGTTGACTGACATGAGTCAAACTCGTGATCATTGGTAGGTCTCTCTCAAAAGAACCCACCTATGGATACGTATGCTCTGGTCCCGATGACCCTGTATGTCGATCATCACATCGGCCTCGTCCAGCACAAACATGGTGATCTTCTTGGGGTCAATGACCTTGTACTTGGTGCACCAGTCGAGGACTGTGCCTGGAGTTCCAATGACAATCTGCTCCTTCAGCTTGGTGCCTCGCTCCACTGACCAGAATGCAGAAATGTATGCAGTGATATGACCAACACTGGCTCCTTAATGACTTTAAATACCATTTTGCGACACTCATTTCATCACATCCTTACATTTGCTGCCACGAATGGCATAAGCCAGTTTCACATCAGAACAGTACTTCCCCATTTGCTTGACGACTTGACCAGTCTGCAGAGCCAGCTCGTATGTTGGCGAGATGCAAAGGCACTGAAACATCCAAACAGTTTTCAACGGTGAGTATATTTCAGTGTCTACAACTGAATGTGGCTCTGCAGATATTAAGCTTACCTGAGTCCACTTGTTGGCTGAGTTTACATGGCTGAGCATGGCCAGAGAAAAAGCAGCAGTTTTACCCGTGCCAGACTGCGACTGAGCGATCAGATTCTGATGTCTTAAGGAAAAAAAATGCACCAATAGAACATAATCAGTTGCAGCTCCCAACTTCTCTTTAAAGTGGGGCTAACTGAATAATTATTTAGTACAAGGTAACGCCGTGAAGTCCAAAATGCAGAGATATAAAATTTACATTGGCATGAAAGACAGAAGAGCAGCAAATTCTCACATTTGAAGAACCTGAACAAGAAAATACTTTACAGAAAAAACAATTTCTTACAGTTGTGATGCTCAAACTTGCAAATACTAAATGAAATATAAGGTATAAATTACTTTCACAATTATTGCATTATCAAAAATGTTGACTGATTCTCTCTCCCACTTAATAGAGTAAAAAACGAACTCACGGATATGCCAACATCATGGGCAAAGCACTCTCCTGGATTCCTGAAGGTCTGTTGAAACCCATCTCATACACTCCCGTCAGCAGCTCAGGTGCCCTGACGATCATCAAGTCAAAATATCATGGATGAAGTGTTTGATGATGAGCGGGAAAACACATCCATCTGCATCATGTGTCTGAGACTCAAATCACTGTCGAAACTCACAGTCTCAGCTCCTCAAATGTCTTCACTGAGAACAGAGGAGAGGCGGGGTCCCGCTGCAGGATCTCCACCTGGTTTGAGCTCCACACCAGAGACCGGCGGATCAGCTTATTCAACAGGGACTGTTCAGCCAGGTCCAATTTGTCCCCGTCTGTTACCCAGCTGTCATCTTCGTTCTCCTCCATGTTGCCTGCACACGTAGAAACGCCACTAAAGTCCGTCACACGCCACCACAAACTCATGATAAAATAAGGTAGCCATCTTAATGAGTGAAAACAATTTACCATTTATGTCTTCTCTAACGTTACGTGGCTCTCGGACTGGATCCTTATTCTTTGATGAGTCAAGCCGAGAAAACTGTCAGAGAAAATAGTTTATCACACTGGTGGCTGAATAAATAAATAAATAAATAAATAAAAAATAAACAATGTACCAAACTGCGCGTGGAAGTTACCAGGCGACACTGGAGGCACTCAAAGCGCAGCAGCTATGAAGCATATTAAGCTAACCAGCTAACGAATGAGGAAGACAGTTTAATGTAACTTTTGGAGTTGTTGGTCATCTTTAAAACTTGACGCTACCTGTGCGGATGAAGTTGTAGCTTCTTGATAATCGACCGCAGCCGCCCACGAATCACCGGCCATTTTCACGCGTTAATTGTGTATTTATTTCGAGACGAACAACACTTTCACCAAAAACTTCGATGTCAGCGTGATTGATGTGCGTGAAACTGAAATGACGCCGTTCCGCTGTCCTGACCTGACCGAGCTGCTGCCCGCGAGACCACACCACTGATGCTGCCTTCACACGCATGGGGAATATCGCATTTTTAAGGCCTGGGCAATCAAAAGCAACCAAGCAAAGTGGTAAAAGCCACCAAATATGAACCTGATGCTTATTTTACAATGGAGAAGAATTGTTTCTTCTTTACAAAAATGCGTTACAAAATAGATCCGTTTGTTTGTTTTTATAATGAATAAGAGTCACTCGATTGCATGTCCTTTATATTTACCAAGTTTTTGAGGACTTCCTGAAGGCCCCACAGTACTCCCACCCTGTTTGTACAGCGAACCTGCTGACACACCCATCACACATCTACATGACAACCTTTTCCCTCCACAGGAACAGACAAATCTCATCTTTAACAAAATGTCATCTGATGGTTTAGGTGATTTAACTTTCTTCATATATTCACTGTTGAAACTGTGATTCATTAATCTATATGGATTAAAGTATTTTCGATTTTGTATCATCATCATTGTATCATTCTGTAAATAAAATGTATAAATAAAATGTATTTTATAGTTGCAACTAATTATTACGTTAATTATCAATTATTCTGTCTATTTTTATGATTGATTCTTATTTCCTTCTTAGTTGGAGGGTTAAAGGCAAATGTTATTTTCTGTCAACCAAACACTCTCCAGTTACAGCTCTTTTTTTTGGCTTTAGTGTAAACTGTAAAATGAATTTATTTGGGTCTTGGACTGTTAGTTGGACAAACCAGGATAACTGTCTGCACAGAAAAAGGAAAATAGTTTACACATTGATGAATAATCAGCATTATCTTTTATTGCAGTCCTATATTTCAAAGTCACTTAAACAAAACCATTTATGTGGAATGTAACCTTTCTATTGTTTGATTGTTGTGAGCATAAGTGTGCGTGTGTGTACAATGTGCATGTGTGTGTGACCGTGTTTGAGGGGTTGAGAAACAAATAGACATCGAGCGGGAGGGAGGGGGATGGGGGAGGTAGGGGTTGCTCAGATTTTTATTGGCTGCGGGTTGATTCAATTTGGAGGCGGATGTCTCAGCCAACCCATCCCCACACACACCCTCACGCGCACACAGTCTCTCTCTCACACACACACACACACACCATCTTCATTTTCACGTCAGCAAAGTGACTTTATAATCACACATTAATTGTCATGGTAACCTTGCAAAAAAAAAAAAAAAGGTGGATCAAACTGAGTGATCATAAAACACTGAGACAGACAAACGCCCACACTGATTTTAAAGAATTAAAATCCATCCAATGACACCAGACGGTGGAAGGCAAAGAGATTATAGGTGATATGAGGTGGACATGTAGTGCCCCCTCATCCACCCACCTGTTCCTCCAGGCTTTTATTTCACTCATGATGTTACATGTCATCTGCTCTGATCCTAAGCTATTAAAAAGGATACCTGAATTATTCCTGTTGTCATCGATATCAGGAGGGCTGAGGGCTGGGGTGAGTGGGTGGTGCTGATGCTTTGAATGCGCATCTGAAGGGAAGGGGGGTGTTTATTGGAAAGACTGGACCCTCTGTCTCAGCCTCCCTCTGTCTCTCTCTCTCTCTCTCTCTCTCTCTCTCTGTCTCTCCCTCCCTCAAAGCCCTCTAACTCCAGCATCCACTGGGAGGGGAAGGAGCAAGAGGGGGAGGAGAATAAATGAGTTTTTACAGTTTTTGCAACCACATGTTGCTGTGCTTGATAGAACTGCTGCAGCAGCTCGTACCTATGTTTCCCCTCTTTGCATTGCACGTCTAACTAACGATGTGGCTGCCGCATCTGTAGCTTCTGCCACCTGTGGCAGCACCCCCATTCCCTCTACGCCACAGAGAGAGAACAAAAAAGGGGAGCTGAGAGCAGTCGGAGAGGAGGAGGAGGATATCTTTCATGACAAGTGGACTTCCGACAGAGAGAGATCCTTGCTGCATACACAGCTGACACAAATGAGAGGTAAGATGATAAGGCTGATGCTGTGATCATTTCAGATGCATTTTGATGAAGCTGCGTGCCTTTTTGATGGTGCATAAATTAATCATTTTTGTAATTTCTTTGATATTACGAAAAAGGTCAACCAGCCAAATGATTACAAGTACCAGTGATGCATCTTATTTTACACTGTAAATAGATATCCACACACTGTGTCTCAACAGGTGGTTGCCACAAGCATCTGCTCTCTGTTTTGACACTAATGAGTGCAGAGGAGTGTGGCAATGCTGATAGGAAATGTTGAGAGTTGATGGTTTGGTGGTCTTGAACAAACCTTGGAGGTAAGCAGGGTGACTCATGTTACTGAGCCAGGCGGGAGAGAAGCATCCTGGGACTGCCACTTTTAACACTAATTACTTTAAGCTGAAAGAGCGTAAAGAAGAGGATGCCTTTGAAAACAACCTGTCATGCGGCTCACTGAAAAGTAATTTATTCATGCAGAATGTTAACTTGTTTAGAATTTGAATTCATATCACCTTTTTGGATTGACAGATCTTTAATTTCACATATTTTTTAAATATGTATTGTGTTCGGTGTTGGTATCTCATCATTCATGTTGCATGCATTGAAATTGTGAGTTTTAGGTCTAGATGTGGTTTAATTTTTCTTTTATTAAGTCTTAAATCTTTCATGACCAGTATGAGGAGATTCTCCCTTTATGGAGGGATTTATTCCCGTTCGCTTCTCAGTCTGACTGGACACATGATGGCACTGTTGAGGCAGACGACTAAATAGTCTGTAATTACATCTGTATGACCTTTTCCTTGCCATAAATACCCATTTGGTGTCTAAAATCCAGTTTGACCATCAGGAAGATGGACTGAATTTGGTATTGAATCTGAAGGAATACTTACGTAGCCAGAGGTGTGACATTTGTGTCTATGGAAACCATTTGAACCCGTTTGAATTTTCCAAGCGACAGAATGATTTCATCGCTTTTGTGAATGACAGAGATCGAATGGTGTTTCAATTGCAATCAGTCACAGCATCAGAAATAAAGGCACACTTGAGAGATTGTACTGGCCATTCTGCAGGCAGGCAGGCAAGCACAGCTGTCTCTATGGAAATTGCTTTCGTCATAACACTTCCTATCAAGCCTGTGCTGGGGCTCTGGTCGTGTACCATGTAGACCCTTAGCAGCACATAACCAAGATTGCTGGTGGAGGAGACAACATTAACAATGAAATATGGCCCCGAAGCACATAATTTTGCTTACATAATTAGCAGCATGGCATTCCTTCTTAAGCATTTATCTTTATGTAGCTGAAGTTGGTTTTTCATCTCACATGGCACTGAATACTGTTTCTTCTGCCCTGTTCCCTTGGTAGAGTGTTGTAATGTTGATACCATCTTCAGTGTGTTGTATTATTGTGACCTTTATCTCAAATGCTCAAAGTACCTGTGTCACCCATCATGAGGCTCCTCGATTTTACATTATATTGAAGATTATTGAGGTTGCAATATCTATAAAATCTACTGCACTGAACTGACATAGAGATACTTATTTTCATCTAGTTTCAGATCTATAATGAGATCCTGCTGCCTATTAGATATTATTGCTAGGTAACAAAAGTGATACAAAGCAGTAAAAAAAGAAGGCTATAGGCTGCCACAGATACATGCACAATTATACAATGGATGAATAAATAAGTAGTAAACTAATGTTAAATATATAAATGAAACAATCAAACATCACATTTTTTTTCCAGCAACAATTTAATTTCACATTTAATAATATGCCCCCCGCCAAGCAAGTTCAACAGCCGCTTGCAGAGCCATTTTGCACCATTTATGTAAAGTAACAACCAATGTTAAATTAACTCTGAATCAAGACACCTCAGCTGTGTTTTGTTTCTAAAAGATGTTCCTCAAAGAAGATAAAAGACAGATCAAGAAGACAGTCTTTTCTGTCATTGTAAGCCAGTAGAGCTAACTAACAATCATAATGCTAGCTCTTCACTTCCATGCTGAGTAATCCAAGCTCAGATGCCAGCCTCGCTAGTTTTGTAACTTGGTGGAGTGTGCAGCGTTGCTGAGCTACACGAATAAAAAGAGAGGTTAGCTTCTGTTTCCATGTACTATGTTTATTTACAGCATCAGATTTTGACATTTTTGCTGCTCTAGCTAACAGGAGCTAACTGGCTAAACTTGTTAGCAGTTGTTGAGTATGCTAGCCTAAGAGTGCATAACAAATTGTTATGTCCTTTATGTATTTTATTTAACACCTTGCCGGGAACAGCTTTTGTATTTGATAACCTTCCTTTTACTTTTTTGGCAACAAACCAGAATCCTAAAACCAGCACAATGCCTGGACTCATAAACAAGGAAAACTGGAGCGCTTTGCCCCTCAGCGTCTCTGACATCACTTCCTGTGTCAGGGGTTATACTCTGGCTATGACTGCCTCTATGACCTATGAAAACATTGAGGATCATGCAATTGAAGGTTAGTGTGTACATTACAGGATACTGATTTTTTTTTCTTCAGCTAAGCTGATGTTGACGCTGGCTACCTTCAGCTAATTTAAACCTACCTTGTGCTCTGAAACACACTTCATGTCACTATATCGACTGAGTATGTTTAATTGCTTGTTTGCTGCCTGTGGTTCATGCTCTTATTTTTGTTTTTTTCTCTCCTACTGCCTGTTAGGGATATTCATTTATCCACTGGAGGAAAATTCCATTGTGGTGGGGTTCGAGTCCATGATATCCAGTCAGATTATAACCCTGCAAATCAAAGACAAGGCAAAAATTGATGACTGTTATCTGGATTGCTGCAACACATCTAATGGAGCCCTTCAGAGTGGCAGTGGTAAAGTTAATAATTTTATAATCAATTTTGTTATTTTAGTAATTGGTGCTATGTGTGACGTAAAATGCGTCGTTTATAGTGATTTGTTTTCATTGTTTTGGTTAAATTTCTTGCAGCTTTCCTGTTTTGCTTCATTCTCATTGCTCTCATCAACCTTGTTTCCAATAGCAGCAGACACTCAAAAACATACTTTTCTTCTAGTTCCTACAGGTTGTTTGAGTTTCACTGCAGAGTTTGATACTAGAACATTGTTTTCATGCTCTGCTGAAAGTGAATAGTTTGTGTGCTCATTGAAAATCGCAGAGTTTGGAAGCCAAGTCTGTTCCCTGTTCTGTTCATGTGGAAAACTTAAGCACAGAACAGGAAAATTTAAGCACAGTGAAGTAGGAAAAAAGATAATAAGATGAACTGTTTTTATGAAAAAACAAAAAAACATATCAGACACAAATAATTTTTCCAAGTAGAGTATTTTATAAACATCTTAAAATGCCTCTGGAGGGGTTCTTTTATCTGGTTCCACATGGGTACACATTTTCATGAGATTAACGTATTTATAGACATAATTATTGGTTAGGTTTACAGTAGGTATGTAGATAAAAGTGAAGTAATACAGCACAATGGTTTCAGAGAAGTGTGATATGATAATCATGGTATGGCACTTGATTTAAACAGAAGCAGAAATACCTTCTGTGTAATTAACTCTGAGGATGATCTTTGATGAAAGACAGAGCTGATACTACAAGCCAAAGGTCCTCCTAAAGAAGCAGCCGCGTTCTGTGCCGAGCTTATAATTAGAAGAGCATCTGTTTTAGACACAATTACAAGCAAGAATCAATGAACAAATCAAAGAAGAAATTAAACAAGATTTTTAGTGCTCAAAGGAATCAGCACTGAATGATCAGATATTTCAGGCAGCAGAGATAACTTTTGGCAAGGTCTGGTCATCTGTAAATCACCTTGGATGACTTGAAAGTGAGGTAACCTTTCAAAATATGGTTTACTAATCTAGTCTGGTGTTACAGGGCACATAGTGATGGATGAGGATTTGGAGAGGTCAGTGTTAGTGGTTAACCTTGGGATCATCCCTCCTATGGAGACGGTCCATATTCTGGTTAGTACCTCCTCTGAGCTCTCCACCCTGCCCAGTGGGGGCATCAGGGTCTCGTCCCCACCAGCATGTACACCTCGGGTACAAAGGACCATCAACGAGGAGCAGGGACTATCCCCAAACTTCTCCAGAATGTAAGAATACATAAATTCATAAAAACATTATGAAAGTCACTGTCACTGTTTACATTACATCATGTTACATAAAAAATGGTGCATTTTAAAGCTGGGTTTGGTTCTGTAGACTAGACTGATATGATTGGAAAGTGACAATACTAACAATTTATATCTTCATTCAAGATTGCTTCATTTTAATGGAATGCTTTGCTGTGTTTAGGCGGGACAGGCATACTTGTGCCTCAAGTCCTCATGATCAAACTCCCAACCCTCCTCAGCTGTGGCTGGCTTCACTGCTGGAGGAGGAGGCCATCAATTCAATGGACTACGAGTTTAATTTCCAGCTGGAGATACGGGCTCCCTATCTCCTGGCAGGTCGGAGAATTAAATAATACTTGTTTTATTTTTGATAGATCCGTTCTCTTAGGGCAAATCCACTTGTCAGCTGTGGAATTGCACCCGTGAGCTTTCTACAAATAATGCTGCTATTATAATGCTGGTAATACTACTAATACTTTTGCTTTTGGGTGTATAATGGGTGTATAACAATCACCAATCATACCTGACAATCAACAATCAACAATCACACCTGATCACGTGTAATATCTTGTCCTCAAGTGTTGCATTTCAGTGCTCCCTGAAAGCTTTTGTGGTGCATCCTGCAGTGAAGTGTGGAAAAGGGAAAAGCACTTCTTTTGTGTGTATTTGCAGTTATGCATGTGTGTGTTTTACTATGCCTCCCATGGCTTCATAGCTGGGAACATCAGTGGGTAAAACTGAACTTGGTAAATGAATGATTCACAATTCTGGGAAAGACTCTGGTAAGCATCCTTGCTGTTAAATGTTGATGAGAGGTGATGAGAAGATCAGTCTCAACAGTCTCAAGTCCATTCGAAATAAAGCTACAGCCAGGAGCTAGCTTAGCTTAGCATCAAGACTGGAAACTGGTAGAAACAGTTAGCCCATTTCAGTCCAAAGCGAACAACACCTCAGAAGCTTACTAATAAACACATCCAAGTCAATCCAGCCAATAAATAGTCCCACCCAAAGCCCACGTGATACTTAGTGTGATTTCGACACACTTTGTTACCTTCAGACAGAATCAGGGGAGCTGTTGCTTCCTGTTTCAAGTCTTTATGGTAAGCTTAAGGTAATTAGCTTGATATTTATCTTACAGATATGAAAATGGTTTGGATCTTTTCATGAAACATGTGACAACAAAGCATATTGGATAAATGTATTTTCCAGTGACAATTTTATGATTTGCGCATCATGGAAATTCTCACATAATAATTCAGAATTGCTCACTTCACAACAGTGCTTGACAATATCAGTACATAAGTTATCTTGCTTTTTAAATCTTCTGGAGATTTATAACCGTGAGTCATGGCTGTGGGACCTGTCGCTTTGTTATTATGCTTATTGCTGCAAGTGGAGCCGCTGGTTATTTGCCCTGTTGTGGTTGTTGCTCTGTGTAGGTGTAGAGAGCCCGTCTCATGCTATCCGAGCCGATGCAGACCCTCTGGCCCGCTCTGCCACCAGCGTCGTTATCACTCTGGCAGACAAGTACACTTATGACTGTCCTGTCAAAATCCTCATCTACCCCAGCGGTAGGTCCACAACTTCACTCACGGCGCAGCCAGTCAGTCTCCTCTTGAGTGCAGTATTTTGAAATTGTTTATCTCAGGCTTCTTCTACAACATTTTTTTTGTGTCAGCTCATAATCAGATCACTTGTAAGGTGATTCACTGCTTCACTTTGTGTGTGTGAGTGCCTCATCCATAAAAAAAAGTGGTCCTCCTGTTGTTAATGTATGACACGACAGCAGATTCAGATGCCATTGTGTGGGTGTACAGCATCTGGTCTCTTTTTTTTTCCTCTGTGCTTTTGTCTCTCTCTCACTGCCGTCTTGACCTGTTGTATGTGTGGGCCAGTTGTCACCCAGAGGCAGGAATGAGCCATGCACACTCTGATCCAATAGGCCTCTTATGAAGGTTTTGTTCATAAACAGACCTGCTGCAAGTGCTGGGCAATTTAATTGACCTCAGGCTGCTGCAGTTTCAATCATCACGAGGATGCTCAGCTCGAGCAGAGAGATGGAGGAAACCGAGCTGCGTTACAGGAATGCATGTGTGTGAACATACATCACAATTTTGGTTCCTCAATGGCCAGAAATACACTTTCTGTGTTCACCAAGTGGCATTTTTAGACGTTTAAAGGCATTTTGAACTTATATTGCAATTTAATACAAATTTCCTAGTCAAACCCACCAGTGTGCAAAAGATATAAACAGATAGATAGATACGTTATTGATCCCGAGGGAAATTCAAGAAGAAGAACAGTAAGAGCCATTAATGTCATGAAATAATCATTACACATGACACATAACACATAACATCTGACTTGGACCAAGATTCAATTCAAACCCCACACTGTGTAAGCATTTGGCGACAGTGGCGAGGATAAACTTCCCTTGGCCTTCTGCTGCGACCGGCTGGGAGGGAGAGGGAGGAGAGGAGAGACAGGGAGATGGAGAGAGACAGGAGAGGGAGAGAGGAGAGACAGGGAGGATAGAGAGAACAGTGCAGAGCAGGAGCAGCAGGATCCAGGCAGGGCCATGGAGAGGGTTCTGGATCCAGCAGGACTGTCAGTGCAACAGGCAGGGCCGTAGAGGGCTCAGGATCCAGCAGGGGACATGATGAGCGAGTCCCCTTGCTCTGAAAGCTCAGTGTCAAAGGATCTCCCCCAGCAACCTAAACCTATAGCAGCATAACTAGGGGTCGGTCCAGGCAGAGCCTGAACAGTCCTAAGAAGAAAGAAAGAAAGAAAGAAAGAAAGAAAGAAAGAAAGCCTAACTATAGGCTTGATCAAAAAATAGGGTTTTAAGTCTACTCTTAAACATAGAGAGGGTGTCTGCCACCTGAACTGAGGCTGGTGATTGGTTCCACAGAACAGGAGCTTGATAACTGAAGGCCCTGGCTCCATATCTACATTTGGAGATTTGTGGTATTACCAGTGAGTCTGAATCTAAGAAGCAGAATGTGTTAAATGAATGAATGGATGGATGGATGAATAGATGGATGGATTAACCACTTTAAAAATAACTGATTTAAGAAACACTTTTTTAAAATAATTTTACATAATTTCAGATGTCTGGAACAGTAGGCGACTTCCCAACAAGGTTTTGCTAAAGTCATAAATAAGATATCTTTATAACTCATGCTTCTCCAAGCTGCAGACTAGAAAACAATTTAAATAAAATTAAAGATCTTTTTCATGAAAATCTGAAATCAGTGCTTTTCGAGGCCTGCGGATACCCTGCACTGAAGAGAAATTACAGTCTCTGGGATTCAAACCTGTGAGCTAATTTTGTTTTCTTGAGACCCAGCTGTGCTACAGCATCTTTATTTGAAATCACCTCTCGATTCTCACATTAATATGGTGATAATGTCTGAACTACAGATTACAAGACCCCCCCCCCCCACACACACACACTCACACACACTCCCCACCCTGCGCTGCTGCTTGGTTTCACTTTAAGGCTTTGTCCATCTGCTTTCTGATCTGTCTGTAATATTTATAGTCATGTCTGTGTCCTGACCGACTGTGCCACTTTAGAGCCTCATATGCCACATGTGCTCATTGAGAACGGAGACATGACACAGGAGGAGTACGATGAGTATCTTCACGGCCGGAGTGATTTCGTCAAGGCCACCAAGAAGGATTCCAGCAACGAGAGGAAAGTGAGTGTGACATCAGCAACATGTGCCTGAACCCATGACAACACTGTCCTACCATGTCACGTTGAGGAGTGAGATACAGACTACACAGCAGTGCAGCATCATGAACGATGCCCTGCAACAAATACTGTTTTTGTGAAGCTGCGGAAATGATTTTGTGATATCTAACAATACAGTACTACCATGGCTCACACCGCTGTTTTAAATCACTAGAGGGTTGAGTCAGCTCCTGTCTGATACGGTCTCAATACAATCAACTTTACAAGTATACAAAGGTAGTGTTTTTGCAGTTTTATTTAAATGGATTGCATCAACTTTTGCAGGTGTTAATGACGGCTGTGTCCACCATGGTTTCATGAAATGTGGATGGTTATCATTTTCACTCAAAAGAGTACATTTTCTAGGTTTTGGCATATAAAGGCAAGAGAGCAGTAAGTGAATTAGTTGTCACACTGGCAGAGAGAAAAGTTGTATGCCTTCATTATTATACTCATGCTAATCTTTGCCATGCAGCTTACCCAGAAATGCAGTCACTGAGTTTGGATCTTGACAGAATGAAAGAAGGAGATGCAGGATCCATAAACCAAATGTGTTGTTTCAGCTATTTGTCCATTTTGGCAAGTTTGATTATGAAAATATTGATAATTTACTCTTCACTTTTGCAAGTGTCTGTCCTACAATATATATACTCAATAAAGCATATACACCAATATAAATATATATATATATCGACTGAAGGTTTGTTTAGCTTTAGCTGAGTTTAGCTGCTAGTTCTTAGCTGTCTCACCAGCTAGTTAACTACCATTTGAGAGTTACACTATATAGACCAAAGTACTGGGATGCCTGGGCCAATGACATTGCATTCTAAATACATAGACAGCTTCCACTCTTCTGGGAAGGCTTTACACATGGTTTTGGAGTGAATTTCTCTCCATCCATGCAGAAGAGCATTTGTGAGGTCACACACTGATGTTGGACCAACAGGCCTGGCTCACGATCTCCGTTCCAGTTCATGCCAAAGGTGTTGGATGGGGTTGAGGTCAGGACTCTGTGTGGGCCAGTCAAGTTCTTCCACACCAAACTCATCCAACCATGTCTTTATGGAGCTTTGCTTTGTGCACTGGGGCACAGTCATGCTGGAATAGTAAAGGGCCTTCAACAAACTGTTGCCACAAAGTTGGAAGCATAGCATCGTCCAAAATGTCTTGGTATGCTGAAGCATTAAGATTTCCCTTCACTGGAAGTCAGAGGCCGAGCCCCAACACCTGAAGAACGGTCCCTGTCCAAATACTTTTGTCTATATGTTTGATTTTTTTACTAGCTACAGCACCACAACCTTTGTAGGTTACAAGTTAATGTTTATACCAGCTTGACATTATTATTTTTCAGCCTTCTTTGTTTATTCACCTTTGAGGGTTTTGTATGTGTCCTTTCACATCCCTGCTATGATGATGTTGTTAAGTGACCAGCAGACCGAAACAGGAGAAGGGGAGAGAGCACTTAGCCATAAAAATGTGTTTCTATGGAAACACTCCAAAGGCTCACCATGTTCAGCCTGGAATTCCCTGCATCCACAATATCTGATGTGGTCTGTCTATCCACCTGGTCAATTGTCTCTTTTTTGCCTTCTTTAAATGTTCCATAAAAATGTGCGTAAATTCATAACTGGTCCGGGTATCTCATAGTGCCAGATGCCCTATGGTTAACGTGTTTCATGCATTTTGATTCTTCTGTGTTTTCAGGTAGATGTCATTCACAGACGTCTCCATAAGGACATCCTCCACAACCCTGTGGTCATGTTGAACTTTTGCCCTGACCTCAAGTCTATCAGCTCGGACCTGAGACAGGTTCATGGCGAGTTTATCTTCCTCATTGACCGCAGTGGCAGCATGAGCGGGGTTAACATCAACCGTGTGAAGGTATTTTGGTCTGAGTGTGGTGCGCAGATGCAAAGACACATAAAAGCACACACTGATTTCCATATAAATTGTAATATAACACACAGTGTCAACATGGTATAGTTAACAGACCCCTGAAAACACATATGTTTTGAGAGATTAAATGGAAAGTTAATGCATTAAGACACATAGTATACACGATATTTCATTGATTTGTCTGGACTCGTCTTTAGAAATGATATATGTGGTTAGCCAACTGTGTGAAGGGCATGCACACAAGGGTATTGATCAGACCAATCATTCACTATTCACCAGATGTCTCCCAGTTGCTAGGTTTTAAACAGCAATTCTTTGAGGCTTCCTCCTTCCCAGTTTTTTCAACTCAGACCGAGTCTTTTAAAAATTTATTTGTATGTTATTGGGCTGCTTGTGGAGCAATGCTGCCCTATGATGTGATGCTTTCTGTCTGGTGTCTGGGCTTAAGGGCATGACAGTGATGTAATGACTGTTAATCCCTGATCTTTCAAGAAAGCAGAACGCAGCATAAAAAAATACATTAAAAAAAATATCTCTATAAACTGGAACATTACATGTTGACCTTTTGCCTTTGTTAATGCACCTGAGTCTTTCTGCTCTTCACCTGAATGAAGGTCGAGATAAGTGGTAGTGCTCTAATAACTGCTCCTCTGCTGTAACGGAGGCAGAAATGGATGAAATGACCATGTGTGATGCCTCTCCACTCACACGTGTCCATGAGAAAATCCTCTGTGCAGCAATGACACTTGTGTACCATCTAACCAGATAGCTTTCATATCAAATAATGAAATGGTTCAGTAGGATGCTAAAGAGAAACTCCTATGTTTTCAACCTGGGCTGTCAAGGTTGTGCCCACTAAAAGTCCTTTTTTGCCACTCACAGACTGAGACTGTTACTCTGAGGGTCTGACAACATTACAGAAAGGATCCCAACAGAGAGAGACCTTTTGTGAAAAAGTAAAATCCATTTTTGTTTGTTCAGAAACGCAAGTCTCGCTCAGGGAGAAGTTTCTATTTGAAATCTTGTGAGGTGAGGTGCAAATACACAGCACAGGTTTAAAAATACCAGAATTTCCCTTTCAAGCACCTCATAAGAAGAAGAATGGTGCCTTTTATTTTTCATAGGTTTTGTTCTGTTTTCTGGACATGAACTTAATCGACTCTTGGTCTCTCTCAGGATGCCATGGTGGTGATTCTCAAGAGCCTCGTGCCAGGCTGCCTCTTTAACATCGTAGGCTTCGGCTCCACATTCAAATCACTGTTCACAACCAGCCAGAACTATGAGGAGGTAAAAGCAGTTCAGTCTTAGATCACTACATAATATTTTATGCAAGTATAGCATTTGAACCTTCTCATCTCCAACACCTCAGGAAGCTCTGACCCTGGCTTGTGAGTATGTTAGAAAGATCAGGGCGGACATGGGGGGGACCAACATCCTGGAACCGCTCAACTGGATCCTGAGGCAGCCAAAGTTCAGCGGACACCCCCGCCTGCTATTCCTGCTCACGGATGGGGCCGTCAGCAACACGGGCAAAGTTATCGAGCTGATCCGCAGCCATGCACGCTACATTAGGCAAGTATTACTGCTGACGCACCCCGAGCTCCACTCTGAATGTTAGAATGTGGGAAAAGGATCAATAATGAGTGACATTTTAGGCATATTACCATTGTCGTCTAATAGGAACTTCTGCTGTCAAAGCTGCTGTGGCCCATACACATCTTACAAAATGACCAATCTGTTGTTCAGTATGACTCATATGTGCAGACATTGCAATGCATGCTGTGCTACTCACATTGGCACGAATGTGTGTTTGATAGCTGCTTGGTTCATAAAGATAATAGCAGCCACTATGGCAGTAACAGCACTAGAGGAGATGCCACTGTATATCTGAACAAATGGATGATAAATTATGCAAATAGCAAAAGCAAATGGCAGAAACACAACTCGCGGATAACATAATCAGATCCAGGGATTGTGAGAGGCTTAAATGGAACACCTGGTTATGGAGCTATAATCCTCTCAAAATGAAATCTGTGAATATGAATGAAGTTAATGTATTGTCAATGTCAAACATGATATTACTACATAGTATATATACCACCAAAAAAGAGTCGGTCAGATTTGTGCAGCCTTGATTTTAGGTTAAAAACATTATTTTAAAGGTGCATCTAGACTAAGGAAATAAAAAATGCCCTCTGAAGGCTGCAAAATACCAACTGTCAACTGAGAGTGAGCGCTGGTAGCACAATAGATCTGCAGTACACAGGGAAATCATTTCAGTCTCACGTGGTGAATCCCTCTCCTGAGTCACTCTGGCTATAATTGACTTTTGTGTTCTCCCTTTTAATGGATGAATGCCCCAGATGATTGCATTAGGTTCACAGAGCTCGGCCAATTCATGTAAACTTCCTGGATCATTATCGCGCTATGTTTACAAATCAGTGCAGCCAGTCAGAGACCAAGACCAAGCAACGACAAAAATCTACGTTAGGCTTTTAACTGTGTATAAGGTGACATTTCCATTTTAATCTGCACTTTATGATCTCATTAAAAATGCAATGGGTGTAGCTGGTGCAATGAAATTAGCCATCGCTTCCCTTGGTGAAAAAATTGAATCAAAATGGTAAAACAGAGCTCCAGCCAACCTCCCCAGAGAACTCAGAGAAGCAGCTGGCATCTCTCAACTCTCCACTAAGAAAGATGACACTTTTTTCATTCCACATACGTGTTTAAGAAAATAGATGGCTTATAAACAGCATCTCTCCATGGCATCTCTTCAGATCTCTGTGAAATGTGTGCACATTCTGAGAGGATACTTGTTATCATGCACATATGTCTCTTGAGAGACATATGGAGCTACAGCGTTTCATGTGTTTGTGCAGATGTTTTACGTTCGGCATAGGACAGAATGCTTGCAGGAGGCTGGTGCAGGGACTGGCGACAGTTTCCAAAGGAACGGCAGAGTTCCTGGCTGACGGAGAGAGGCTGCAGCCCAAGGTATTCATATCCAGCTTTCACTCCAAATGACAGGAAACCATTCTTTGGGCCACTTGGGAGCCATTATGTGGTGGTTCTACCAATTAGGAAATCATATCTCAGAGATGCCATTTGTTTTATGTAGGGGTCAGGGAGAAGCTGTGTTTTCTATCCGAAAGCCTGATTTAGTTTGCATATTTTAACCCCACAGATGATAAAGTCCCTGAAGAAAACCATGTCCCCAGTGCTCAGTGACATTTCCATCGAATGGCTTTTTCCTGAGACCAAAGAGGTGCTGCTGTCCCCTGTGGGCAACACCTTCCTGTTTCCAGGGGACAGTCTGATTGGCTACAGTGTGGTTTGTGACACCACCCGCTACCACGCCAACCCCAAATCTGTAAGTGCAAGTCATTTGCTAAAAGGAGACAAGTGACTGCATTCAGGATGACTTTCTATCTTTTATGTATTTTAGAAAAAATTGGTGTGCAGTTAGATAAATCTTTTGTTTATTTAGCTTTCACCTCTGAAAGATGTATTAGGCACATGAAAAGGCTCTTCTGAGCTTTTGAAACCCCTTGAGAATGGGGTTTTTGTTGAATCTATCATCTACATCAAACTCTCAACAGGATAAGAGGAGGCGATACAGCATGATGCGTTCTGTCGAGTCAGCCAGCTCTGTGTTTTACCACTCTCAAGAAGAGGACTCTGTGAAGACAGGTGTGGACAACCAGGGGTCCTACAGGGAAGCAGTTTCTGGCCCTATTTATGACTCCTACCAGGACTCCATGATAGACAGCAGCCCTGCCACCACAGAGCAAGACGCCTTGGGTAAGAAGCTACACTAGGCCTCTTTTAGACACATTTGCACACGGTTGTACAGCAGCATGAGAGGACACAAGTAGGAGGTGTTTGGTCTGGATGCCCAGGACTTCCAGTGAGGCTTCCGAGAGTATTCCTCCTCCCCTGCTCATGTAGCCTCCTTGCAGTGAAATGTTGTCTGTAATAGCAGCTCAGAACGGGTTGTAAACAGCTCGACTAGCTGTTCTGATTGGTGGGTCTAAAGAAAGTAAAGTGGATTGCTAATTTGAATTTTTTTGAGTTGCCTATTGATATTTTTTGAACAAATCATTAGGGTTGGATAGCAAAACATCTCCAAGAAGGCGCGCATACAGTACCAACCAGATAGCAGACTACAACCCTGCAAAGAAGGTCTACACCCCCAGTGATCCCAGTTCTGTGGTGGCAAAGAATCCACTGAGGAGAGCCAAAGTCCAGGAGCTGATAGGCCAGATGAGCCCTGAGCACGAGGCGCAGTGGAGGAATGACTACCAGGTGTGATCCCGCACTGTGAAGAGTGACATACACATGATGACCTGCAGTCACTTTTGATTCAATGTTTAAATTATTTGTAGCTCACAGATCTCAGACCAGTGCTTCCAAATTGAACTTTCCTTAACAATAATAATATTAACAACAATAATACACATGGTGCATGTAAATAATGCTCACTGAATAAAAGACAATCTTATATAAAGACAGAAGAATCCCATACTGTCATTATAATACAGTTGTCATATTGTGATTATATGGAAATGACTTCTGTTTGTATTCAGAGTGTGTTGACACGTTAATCAGCCACCTGACCTGCGTCTGGACTGGAGTATAATCAAAAACAGACTAATGTGCTCTTCTCAGTAATGAGGGGCAAATGTATGACTTGTAATTAGTTTTGAATATTCCTCAGGGAGAATCTTAGAATAACTAAGCATAATTCATAGAGTTGCAAGGAATTTACTTCACACACCGTTTACACTCACACCGTGATTAATCTATATCTAATAATTCTACCTTTTATTTTTATTTGTATGTCAATTGCCACGCAAATGAAAGAAATACGAATTAAGATATTAATCTTAATTGTGCAACAGGGCTGAGAAGGTAAAAGTGAAATTAGGATAAAGGATCCTGCTGTTAACAGAATAATTTCATTATATTACAGAAATCAAATTCTTCTTGTTTACAAAATGCCAAACATTCCCTTGCAGCTTCTCAATCGTGATGACCTTCAGCTCATGTTATAATAAACTAATTATCTTTAAGTGGTCAGACAAAATTAGGAACTTGAACACAAGATTGTTCTTTTTTTTTACTGTTTTATTAATGAAAGAGAAACGTTTCATCAAAAAATGAATTCCCTTTAGCGTATTTTCTAATGATTACTTTGAACATCTCTGTATGTCACTCATCACTTGAAGACACCATGAAATTCTTGAGTGAACAACACCCAGTTGGTAGATGAGGCTCCATTTCTTATTAAAACCTAATTGCACCAGGGTATTTAAGATAAGAAAAACAATACTTTTTGCTTTCAGCCACAGCTGGCAAGCCTTTGTGCCACATCTTCCAGAGGGCGTCCTGCCAGCTGTCACCCGCCGCTCCCTCAACAGGAGCTGATTCTGCAGCAGGAAGCCGACTCAGAGCCTCATTTCCATTCCCAGCCTCAGGAAAACCTTCAACTCGGCGGCGCCGGCGCTCCGCCTGCAGTTCGCAACACAGCAGGGGAAGATGGATCCAGATCGTCCACCGACAGCCCATCTCTGGGCAGCGTCGGAGATACGGGTGAGGCCACAAGCACGACCACTATGTTTCACTGAAAAATGTAGAATTTATTGGTTATTTAGTGAATACATCTGCATGTCCATGGTTTATGTTGGACTGAATCTGTTCTGTGCTTTCATGGTGAATATGTCTGCATGTGTATAGAATGTTTTAAAAATAAAACCAAACCAAACTAACCCAATGAAGACATCTTAAAGCAACTTAACATGTTAAAGCTGGAACCTGGAATTGCATAAACATTATGACTGTCCCTTTAAAGAAACAGTCTGACTATTTGGCAAAGTGAAGATAGATTCTGCTGTTATCATGCAAAGTGGTGTTAATCTTCTCATCTCGGTAAGAAAGCAATTACACATTTACACAAATGTCGAGCTATCCTTTAAAGGGGTGGAATATGAAATCCTAATCCCCAGTGTCAAACAAAACCTGCTAAAGAGGTCATTGTAGAATAAGTGAAGGAATAAAATCACAAGACTTTGACTTAAATCCAAGACCACATTGGATGTACGTATTCAGTCTGATGTGACACGAGTCTTTAAAACTGATTTAAATGAAATCCTAAATCTCAACCGAAGAAAGACTGACACTGTAGTCTTGGCAGATTGACCACAGAGGTGACAGGAATTTTTTTTTTTTTTAAATTTGGGATCTAAACAAAAATGACTCAGTAGATGAATAAAGAAAGAACGAGGTAGCACTTCAGAAAGCAATTACTGGACGTCAATTCAAGCAGGCTGAACACTTTGGAAAGATAGGTCATGTATTAATTTAGCACATACCGAGTCACAAGTGAGCAGTACTAGGTGACAAGTTTCACCTGAATACACATGGAGTACCAAATGAAAATGGCCAAACAGGAATCAAACCTTGCTCCTGTCATGTTTCAGATGGTTATGGACATCAGTTATGTCAAGCAGAAACCCCACAGGAGAGCCGCACTTCAGATCTGGGTGCAGCCAACCAGCACAAAGGTGACTGCAAGGCTGTGGTGTCCGGACTGTTGTGTGGGAAACCGTTGAAGTGGGAGGTCGTCTTTGACATCGAGCCCTTCCTGAATGGCCGAGAACGTGAGGAAAAGGTTCACGAGGAACTGTGGAATGAGACTTTTCACCACCTGGCTGCACGCTCCATCATACAAGACTTTGAGCACATGGTGGATAAGGAGTGCGAGATCGAGCATGGTGAGCTCCACAGGGGTTTGACTGTTTATATAGGGACATTTGGGGACACTGAGTGATTTTTGAGATTTAAGATTAAGATTAAGAAGAGAGGTAGAGAAGTACTTCTGAGAATTTCAACTTGATATCTAGCTGTTATGAGCATTGCAGCACATTTCTTACAAGTGACATTTTAGAGACACAACTTTAAGGTTATGGTCAATTTGACCCGTAACATAACAGAAGGATTAAATGAGTTGTTAAAATTTTTTGAGAAATGCGCCTTTTTGTTTTCTTGCAAAGAGTTAAGATGAAAAGATTGATACCATACTCGTACTTGTCTGTTTCAAGCTTTAGCCAGGAGACAGCTAGCTTAGCATAAAGAGTGGAAACAGAGGGAAACAACTAGCCTGGCTCTGTGAAAAGGTAAGAAAACCTGAAGGGTCAAACAAAGGGACTGGGCAGTGCCAGACTAGCTGTTTCCTCCTGAACTATGCTAACTGTCTGGTTTCTGTAGCTTTATTTTTAACCAACAGACATGAGATGGGATCTGTCATCTAATTCCTGACAAGAAGGCATATAAGCACATTTCCAAAAATCTCCAATTATTCCTCTTAGATTTGTTTTATGCATATGTAATAATTGATTTACGTAAAACATGAACGTTTGGAATAATGTCTTCAATATTATATAATACAGTATGATGTTATGTAATATTATGTAATCCTACTACACATTACATAATCATTTTATGCTTATTGCAATTCACAGGCTCTGGGAGGAAGTACCAGCTATATGCTATTCACACCAGCAAGGCCTGCAATATACTGAGCAAATACACAGCGTTTATCCCCATCGACCTGGACACTAATGAGTATTTGCAGACAAGTATTGAATACATAAACCCTGGTAAGTCACATGGATTTATGTGAGGAAGTTGTCTGATTGTTCAGTCCCGACCACGTTTGAACAGAACATTGTCCTCAAACAAAACAGGGAACAACTCTTTCTTCTTTTGCCTGAAATTCAGTAGTAATAAGCCAGAGACTGTTGAGACATTACAATATTCAATATTTACTTATTAAAGGAATCATTTGTCATTTTGGCAAATATTTTTGTTAAAATTTTTGACAGCTTAGCAGACAGTTACAGTAGCTTAACTTAACATAATGATCAGAAACATGGGTAAACAGCCAGCCTGGCTCTGTACAAAGGCAAGAACAATCAATCAGTTGATTTGTTAATCATCAGAAAATTGTCAGTAACAATTTTATTGAGTTTTATAGGGTTGGGCTGTCAAAACTTGGATCATGCATTTTTCACAGATTTTTTCATAGACCAAACAAGGAAATATATTATAATAATATTAATCAACACTGAAAACAATAATTTTTTGCAGCTTTAAGCATGTCTAGTTAGTTTAAGTAAAAATTAGTTTGTGGTTTTACAGGCGGTTATGTGCTGGGTTATTTCTTGGCACCCGAAAATCACATCTCCTAGAATAGAAACCACATAAGCATATTTAGATCCAAAATTGTATTAATCCACAAACACAGGCACAATTTCCTTTTGTTTTCAGGTGAAAGTGTGAAGAAGGGCTCGCACTCCAGTTCTCGCTCAAGCAGCAGGAAGAACAAAGCATACTCCATTGGACTGGGTCGCTCTCAGTCTGGCGGCATGTCTGAGGAAGCTGAAGATGCCCTGCTGGCCAACAGTAGGCTGCATTTAATATATGCACCTCACATGTCAATCCCAACTTCATAAGCAACAGAAGGAGCTTTCATTTCCATAATAACCAAAAAGAAATACAGCAGAAAGAAATAAGTAAAAAGCTACAGAGAAAGATAGAAGGCAGCATTTACTGGGAGTGAAAGTAGCAAGTATGGGAGAAGGTGATGTGGGAACTTTCAATATTTATGTTTACATTTTTATTCAAATCTGCCTTTATTGGAAATGGAAGGTTGCAGCATCTCCAGCATCAGGAGCTGTGAGATATTGAGCACTCAGAAAACAATGTGCTGCTTTACATTAAAAATACTTCAACTCCAGTAAAAGGGCACAACATTTGAAATTGGTTTTCAGTGGTGGCATAGCAACAGCAGGAGAGACAAGCACACTGTTTGAACATCTGGTTGGCACTGCCAGTTAAAAGAAGTGCACAGCAGGCACAGATACAGAGGGGGTGCATCATGGCTTGTCTGATGATTTCTGTATTTTAAACAACAACATCTTTGAAAATCAGTGCGTTTTGATCATTGTCTTAGATGCAGAGGATGGTGTCTCCCCATGCAGCACCCCCTCCTCCTCTGGCTGGGAGAGATGTAGCTTTGCAGAGGGTAAGTAAGTGCAACACATCAGTGAATTAGCTGCATCTCATCCATTTTCCTCCACAAAGGCCTTTGACATAATCTGTCTGGCAGGCTTCGTGTTATTTTCTGGCCAACGCTATTGTATTGCTCCAAATGTGAAACATGAGATTATTGACATTTTAGTCCCTCTTCTTGTAAGTGATGACACAAGAAGAGACAATTTTGCGGCTTGCATTGACAAACGCTGTCTGGACCTTTTCAAAAGCACAATGAGCAACTGTTGAAGGCACAAACACACACACACACACACACACACACACACACGGGGCAGCCGCTGAAATATATGTCCTCAGATGTCACTATTACACCCTCATGGGTGTGTTTTACTTTTATTGTGTGAGATTCATGTTGAGGACTAAATAGAAAAGTGTCAGAAAATGCTGCTGCTTCTTTCTCTCTCTGCTTCCCTTCTCTAACTTTGCCCCTGTCTCTACCAATCTGTCTCCAAGTCTCCCAAAGGAGTCCCTCAGTGACCTCTGACCAATCACAGAAATCAGTGGAGAGCCTATTTTCTGCCAGGTGGGTGTTTGGAGACTGGCTGGCTACACAAATGTGCTCTAGCTGTGGTACGACTGCATGAGCAACTACAGGGACCTCAGCCTTACTGCTGCCGTACAAGGCAGAGAGTCTTTTGTTTACATCTCTGTCTTTTTCTGTTTCTGCCAGCTAATTTTCACTTTTAGAGCAACCTATTCTGAGACTGATGAATGACAATTTGTTTTCCTTTTAAAAACAAGACTGAGGATGCAAGGCTGTGCTAGTAGCTTCGTGAGGCTGTATTTGGAAGGCAAAGGCTGGATGAAAAGCTGGCCTTCAAAAGGAGAGGCGAGACGCTATAATGTACGAGTTTAATAGGACACGTTTGCAGACAGTCTCTCCTGGAAGGCGTTCATGGTGTTGCACTTGGCGGTAGACTTAAGTGACAGAAATGACTGTGCTAAGACTGAAAACTGAGAAAAGTTAAAACCCTGGCTTCTTTCTCACCTCCACACGGGCTGAAAAATTGCTGCGTGAGTGAGTATGAATGTCGGACTGTCGGTTTCGGAAAGTTACACAAATTCTTCGATGCAATTCAGGTTTCAGAAAGATGTGAGTGTTAATTCAACACTTACTTCTAATGCAATATGCTGCCCTCTTTTACGCATGTCAGCATGTTAACATGTTCACTGTGACAACGCTAACATGCTGATGTTTAGTGTGACCAAACTGACACTGTGATATATAATACCACACCTGAATTAAATAATAAAGAGGATTGTCCCAATACTTTTGTCCATATAGTGTATGAGTCGGAACCAAAGTGGCTTAACAGGCTGAATAACCGGCGCTGTCACACTGCTAGCATGGCTAAAAATCCTGTTTTGTAATATATGTAAATTTGCTGATTAACCAAAATAATCAAGACAAGAAAGAACAGCTTTTACTCGCCTTGATGGAGGCAGTAGATTAAATAGTGGTAGGCGTTTCACATGTACACTGGGATTTAAATGTTCTACTCCTTGTCCTTTGTCAGGCTGGCCCTCAGCAGGACTCGCCTCCTGACTCGAGCTGCCAAAGGATTCATGTGTCGATCTCACAGCAAGTCCGGTGATTCAATTGGAGAGAGCGAAAACGAGAACAAAGACTACATTCCTGTGGTGGGTAGCAGATCTCCACATGTGAACGCTCTGTCAACCTGCATGCTTTTTTGTTTAATGGAAACTAATTTGAACAGACTGTAGTTTTGTCTAAAGAGATGAATGTGTCACAGTCTGTTGATCCAGTAGAGTGATTCAAGTGGCAGTTCTAAGCTGTTTTGAACAGTCCATGCAGCATGTAAGAATGCTGTATCCTGGATTCAGATCCTACCCAGCTCCTTTCATTCATCCCATCATCCCATCCATAGCAGTGATTTGATCAGATATAAACTTATATGATCAGGTTTTTATTTATTATTTTATTTTTTTTTATATAAATAGAAACACTGAATACCACACAATTTACTTTATATTTGACCATTAACTCTATCCATAACTGTTTAAGGAAGGAGCCATATAATCCTAAACTAAAGAACATTTAAAAGAAAACTATCAATCTCATTTGTCTGAGAAATGTCTTTAGTTTTCTGCCTTGTAAAATAAATTGATAAACAATCCTCTGTAATTCAAACAAGTGCTTGCGGGCCAAAAGCTGTGCCCAGCCTTACTATAATATTATACTCTGCCCTTCCCTGAAACCACCGAGACATTGAAGGAGGCTCTAATGATGCTGTGCACACCACAATCGTTCTTGTATTATTCATCACTGTTCAGACTCAATAGAAAGAATTCATCTGTCAAAAATGATCAGAGTAGATGTCCCCGAAAATGATTTTCCCTTCTTTTAACAATGACCGGAGAGGCATCCAATTAGAAAGCATCTCATGCCCAGCTGCTGATTGGAGGAGGAAATAATCAACCACTGAAGACACAATGTGCAGCACAGTGTGGGAGAACGAGCTTGCATTCAAATCAGTTGATGAGGTGCTCCCTCACTTCTTATTTTATTGCTTGTCATGCATAGAAAAGCACAAATTTGAGGGGAATGAATACACCACACACACACACACACACACACACACACACACACACACACAGAGAGAGAGAGAGAGGTACAACTACACTGGCAGTGTTACTGGCAGTAACATAAAGCTGCACTTACTGTCAAACTGTGGACTATTTTCTTCCTCACAGGTGTTGTTGCAGTTGGCAAGTGGTGCATTTCCCTTGGACACGGCTCTGTGTGATGCCATTAACGTGCCCATGGACAAGCTGAAGTGGACGTCCCCCTTCAGCAGCCACCGCTCCAGCCTGGGCCACTTGTCTCATTCCAGCAGCCGCCGTGCTGAGAGTGCCGATGACGGATGCAGATCACCATGCGAGCCAGAACCATATCAGCAACCTGCAGAGCACACTGCAGGCATCCACAGCCCTCTACATCTGTCCAGGAGTGGCTGGGTGGTAGATACTGGTCCTTCCTCAATAGGCAGTACATCCACCACTGCTGAGCCCCAGCTCTTCCACCACTCCCAGGTGGACAGTGGACGGGGCTCTGGGTCAGGGGGCTTGGAAACGGCATCGCCAGGGTCGGTGCAAAAGAGGATGCTGGATCCAGAGAGCATGGTGTGGGCCACAGCTGTGGCCCTCGCCTGGCTGGAGCACAGCTCTGCCAGTTATTTCATAGAGTGGGAAATGATAGCCGCCAAGGCTAGTATGTGGTTGAACGCACAGGACATCCCAGAAGGTCGAGACTTAGCCTCCATCAAGGCTGCTGCCAACCAGCTCTTCATCATTCTCAGACACTGGGATGAAAACCTGCAACTGAACATGCTCTGTTACAACCCTAACAGTGTCTGAGGCTGCTGGTCCAACAAGTACTCAATTCCGTATGATACTATGCTAACTGAGGGTGTACTATTCTATGTTGAGCAGTATGTCCTCTGGAGTCTGATATTGCTGTTGCAGTTGTGAACAATGTGTGTTTCCTCTGTTAGTGTGCTTTTCCTCTAAACATATCACAAGCTTTTCAGAGGTACTATGTGCAAGCTATTACCTCGCTGGTGCCATATTCTGTAGCTGGATCCCTGTTAGCAAGGGAGCTAATCTGAGTTGTGCCACAGATTTTAATTTCATGGAGAAGAACATCAGTATTAAATTAGTAGCATGCTGGATTACTGACCATCAACATCTGGGAAAAGCTCTCTCACTGTCATCATATTGATGTTATGGGCATAATGCTGCAAAACAGTTGTAAGAGAAAACTGTTCCTCCGATTGACACATACTGTTATGACATCCTTACAGCATTTCCTGAATTGATTGTATTGTGGAAAAAATGTGACATGGCAACATTTGCGTACTTCCTAGCAGTACTGCCTGTTTTTTCTAATACCTGTTACCATTACACTGTTAGTAATATTTGCCATTTTTGCTGTTTGATTATAGCAGAGACAGAAAAATATGCAAAGAGCTAAAGAAAATACTAAATATAATATCAGAAATTGGTTAAAAAATATGTGGAATCTACAAATGTGCATCCCACTAGCATGTTGTTTAATGTTTATTATTAATGATACATGCAGTTTATATTTTTTCACTTTTCTGTATACCTGTCTTAGACTAGAGGTTTTGATCATGCAGTAGTTGTTTGATTCAGTGTGAGTAAAAGACCTGAAGGCGGTTGCACCATCTGTTTGTTGTTCAAAGTTCAAAATTAGCATAACTGTAAGCTAAATGTTGGGGGGGGGGCACCACACAAACCAGTTTTTACGTAAAGATTAATGAATATTTAATTAATGGGAATGAATAAACTGCCAGGTGGAATTCTTGCGTAGCAATCTAAACCACATGACAAAGCTGATGTTAGCTTGTTAAGATGCTACCTGTTTAGACTGCGGCTGTCACAATATTGGACTGTCACTACAAGATTATTGCATCCAAAAGAAACCACGGTAACAACAGTGTCACTATATCTATAGAAAATTTGAAAAAATCAGTCAACTTCATTTTTAATGAGCCGTCAACTAAAGAAAAGGCAGATCTTATGTGTTGTCGAAAGTTGTGAGCTTGTATAGTCGCCCCACCAGAGACTCTTGGGAGTCCATGTCTGTCCAAGATTCATCAGGTTGCTGCTGTAGAAAATTAAAGGCTTACTTTCCTGTTCATAATAACTTGCAGTTGGGGCGGATTGAGGTTCGTTTTATAGGTTCTCACTATAAAACAAACTTCACCAGAGCTTGACAGTGGACCAAGATCCACCTTTTCAGGAGATCTTGGCACAGTTGTTTGGTGGGCACTGGGGATCGACTGACAGCCTTCACACCAGCCCAGTTGAAGTCCACTAACTGAAAATGTTTTTGAGTTTGTTTTAACTGAAGCAAACAGGTTAAGTGTGAAAGCTCTTCCTGTTTAATTTCATAAGTCAGTTGGAAACTAGCTAGCAGTTAAGAACTTCGGGAGTAAGATAGATAAACGAACGTAGTAATAGATTTACTCACAGCTGGTGCAACCCAGTTCTCAGGAATGTGGGCAGCGATCAACAGTCCAACTCTGGGAATCAGAGAGGCAAGAACCGTGCTAGTTCTGTCACGCTCACAGCTCATTTACCGCAAGTGCCTAACCAAGGTTTATCGTCAGCAGAAAATGTAGATCAGTTCACCGCCGTTTAATCAGTGTGGGTAATGAATGTTTGTTTTCCTTAAATATACAGCAGGTACCTTTGTTTCTTTCTTAATGTTTTTTTTTTTTTTTTTATCTGTGTGGTGACTTTCAGTATTGATTTTCCGTTTGTACTCCATTACAGTTGTTGCTTTACTCAGGTATTTATTAATTTTCTTCACTCAGGCTGAGTTGCATAAATCTTTCTGCATGAACGCAGGTGTTTATGTTATGATGTTTGAATTGCCACACTGGAGCCAGTAGCACAGTATTTTGCTCTGTGAAGTTAGAAATACAGTAGATGCTATCTAGCGATACTTTTTGTGCTGTAATTGCAGTAGTAAGTGCAGCTGTAACTGTCGTATTTTTATGGGTCAATTATATAGTGCCGTATCTTTCAACTTGCTGTGTGTGCCTTTATAATGATTGTCCACTGTTTCAGGTTGTTGAAAGCTTTTGTAGTGTCTTTATGACTGTCAGTGTATGATCTGCTCTAAAGGTGCATGTAATAAAATAATTCTACAACCAAGGTTCTATTCCCGTTATTGCCCCACTGTTACAAACAAAGGGGTACATTAAGGATTGATGCTTGGACCTCCAGTCTTGGTGAGATTGTTGATTCACACGGTTTTTGTTACTGTTGCTACGCTGATGATACCCAGCTCTAACTTTGCTGCCAGGTGAGCGTGTTTTCTCAAAGTGGATCTTTCCCTTTATTTGTATCTCAAAATGGATGTCTGCCACCTTCAACTCAATCTCCCTGAAGGCCTGGTCACATCAGGATTTAAAATTTCAAGGCAAAATAGATTAAATGAAACTGCCGGGATCAGTGCAAATTTTTGTTCCAAAGGCAAATTTTGTGAACTTTGACACTTGAATTTCTGGCCCAGACCAACAGTAAATTGTCTTGACAGTGCTGACCTTTGAGGGAATGGAGAGCTAGGGAGTCCAAAACAGTGTGAGCTGTCGTAGTGGCTTGTGCTGCACTTCATCCAGTTATTAAGTAATACCTCTTGCTCCACACTTTAAACATAGCGGGGATGTCTGCTGGGGTTTTGAGGTGCTGTATCTCTAGGCTGAAAAATAAAAAAAACAATATGCCTATATCTTAGCCATTGATGGCATAATTTAAGGCAATATTGTGCAATGTGATGCAAATGATGTGTTCAGAAGCATATATGGAGATATTTATCCACAGCTATACCACTGTTTATACCGTTCATCATTAATTGTTTCCAGAGTTTCAAAAGACTTATCTGAAGCCCTCAACAACAGCAATAAAACTAAATTTGAAATGGCTGCTACATCGCTTTGCTTCATATATTTATGATATGGAAATTTTATTCAGTCTAACTTTAGCAATTATGGGCTACTCATATTTATACTCATATTCGTCAACAAAAATAAAATAATTACAATAAATTTTTCTTCTAGAGTGACGGCTCAGCCAGAGCAAATGTGCCATTGCTCAGGCAACTTAAGCTCAGCCTTGTGCATATCCTTGGTTCTCCCCTAGCTTCTTATTGAATTTAAAATGAACATTGTCTACTCTGGTAGGTGCCCTCGTTAAAGGAATACTGTATTAATTCCACATGGCTCAGCAGGTAATGTAATGTCAACGCGACATCAGCTGCATTGGTTGTATTTCTTCCCAGAGTGTTAGGGCACATACCTCATTAACAACAAAAGCTGACATAACATGGCTTCTTGAAATCAAAGAGAGTCTAGTAATTAGGGTGACAAGACATCATTTATACCACCCGGCCTTTTACACGGTAAAACATGCACAGTGTGAGATAAAGATTTGAAAAGGATGAATGAAGGAGGAAAGGAGGTAGAAAGTGACAGAAAACATAGTGCGTAAAAGAAGAAGATCATCAGCTTATTAGTGTGGTGATAATAACCGTGTTCACCTGTGCTTCATACATCAAACAAGACTCAAATCGTTCCTGACAGTATACAGTGCTTTGACGAGCACACACACATACAGAGATAAATTATATTATCTGGCCATTTAATCAGGTGCATTGTGATGTTGCATGTGGTCACAGCAAACACAGACTAAGCAAAACTACCTTATATGATTTCAGAAGTAAATTCTGTTGCTAAGCTACTGAGTATGGAATAAGTCAAGACTAAACGTATTTTTGGAAATTCAAAAATAGTATATTCCCCACATGTGCCATGTTTAGTAAAGTACAATATATAGTTTGTGTGAAGCTGTATTTTAATTTAGATTTAGGTTGAAAAACATCAAACCTCTCACTTACCTGCTCCACTCACTTAATAATCATCTTTTTTCCCCCCACACAGATCTGCAGACGGTGAAGCTTAAGTGGCAGTAATTCTCAAACATTACAGCTACTTAAACTCCTCTGGCTGCAGAATGGCGGCTGATGTCTCATTTAATCCAGGCCACTATATCACAGCAGTTTAATGTGCACATAAACAGAGCGTAGAACAAACATAAGTAATTGCACTGTCTGGAAGAAAATCGGTCTGGAGGAAGGTCGTGGGCTACAATAAATGAATCCTGTCTCAGCTATCGGGTGTCTCATGATTAGCGGTTCCCATAGAAACTCTTGGTATTTTTTCCAATGTTATGAGGCACTTGAATATAAATGTAAAGTCTGTTAGGGCCTTTCCATTGCCACTTTTGGCCACCCCAAGTCAAACAATGCTGAGTTGATTTGTGGTTCCGTTACCAATTTAAGGAGGCCAAGTTGAGCCAAGTCACACCTTAGATGGGCCACCTCCTGAGTCAGATTAAAACATGTCTGACCGCCTCCAAGCTGGTTGCAGAGACGCCACGTGGGCTTAGTCATCATGGCAGCAACATACCCTTCCTCCAACACAAAAACTTTAAAACACCCTGAAAAACCATGATGAGAAGTACTTGGCTACCAAAAAACAGCTGCACAGCACAACGGAAAACAACCATAAAGAGAGCCCTGCTTCTAGATACCATCGACTCAAGACAAACGCGCCATCGGTTGTGTCACAAGGGTGTGTAATTTAAGAAAGATCTCAGAGCAGTTTTTTTTTTACTATTAACAAAGTATTTCTATATTGAGGTACTGCAATTTTTTTCCAAGATCAACCAAAACTGAAACCTTGAAATCTATGAAACAGGAAGCATTCAATACAAAATAATGATAGGACTTCACACAAATACTTTGCCAAGGAGTCTTAGTTTGCTCGTTTTTTAATAAAATCCCTTTGTTGTGGAAGTCCAGTTATGAACTTTGTATAGTCGCACTCTCTATTGCAGCACAGCTGTGTACTGAGAGCATGGATCAGAATTGCATTCATCTACTGAGAGGCGCTGAAAATATTTTGTTTGAACGGGGTGCTATCATGACTGGCACCTAATTGAAGTGAAAAATCAATCCGCTGCCTTGACAGGTAAAAACACTTTTGAGATAAAAGAAGAGAAGAACTGAATCTTTGAAGGGCTCCGCTCCCCAGCAAGGCAGCCTTTCTATTGCCTTAATAGACGGGGGTACTAATTCCACTTATCCTGCAGTAGAACATAACCTGTATGAGCTTTGGATGCAGTGGAATGTGGAACACAATATGAACAAATTAGTCAGGATTAAGACTTCAATCCGTATAAGATGCCTTTGATGCCACTTTTTCTGCAGTTAGAGTATTCACACCCAAGTGAAACCAACACTGAGTAGATTTTTCTACATTTGAAATCATTTTATTATTAATTAGAGGATTTAGCAGCCAGTCTCCATGGGTTGTCGGAGCAGATTACGCAATAATCCCCTCTCGTTTCAAGTGTTATTTGCCTGATTAACCTTCTTGTCTGAGATTGTCTTTGTTTGAGAAAACGTATCTATTAGTTGTTTTGAGTGTCAGACCAGACTGCTGCTTGAATTCTGAATCAAGGCCCATTGGAGCATGTGCAGGAAAATGTGATCTCTTTTAAATTGCAAATAGCGTTCATCCAAGAGTAAATCCCGTACGGTAAACATCTCAGCTCCTTCATTAAGCCCGCGTATGGCTCTTATCACGCAGTTCTTGCTCCGTCCTCGTGTGGCATTGAAATTCAAAACTCTTAAGTGGTGAATAATAGAGAGAATGTCTTTGATGGTTCACTCACTGTCAGTACAGTGACAGCTCCTGCTGATAAAAGCACTGCAGGACTATATTGAGGGGTTTCCATGGTGTTGGACCAGAGCTGCTGCTTTCATGTTTGTAGCACACTGAGAAAGGGCAGTTTGCTGATGCATGACTCGTGCTTGAACAAGTGATCTTTTCACAAATTAGATCTTTTAGCTAACATTGCTTGATTTCCAGCCACATTGTCCTCACATGCAGACATCTCCCTCTCCTGGCAGAAATCTCCTTCTTCTTTCTTCTTGTCTCTTAATTTTACACAGTGACTGGGACATTGTTAAAGTAATTCAGTTTTTTTGCATTTGTCTTTAATGAGGTTTCAGTTACATTATTCATTTATTTATTTAGGTGAAGCAGGTTCAAGGGGCAACAGTTGGTGTCTGTGATGGCACAGAAGATGCTTTCCATGTCCTCATGCTTGCTGTGTGTACTTTGGCTGACTGTCTGAGCATTTTTGCTTGTTATCAGATCAAAAAGGAGCAAAACAAGGTCAGCCTGTTCCCTTAGTCCAAAACAGCATGATGGAAGCTTGTACAATTACACCCTCCACCACCCCACACCCGCTTTTCAAACTCTCAGACAGACGTTTTTAGAGTGACCCTTCGCCTGTCTGTCCCATCTGTGCTGCACCTCAAACACAACCTTAAATCAACTGCAAGCTTTTACCAGAGCTGAATTCCATTTTAAGAAATGGGACAGGCTGAACAGTACAGACGTCCAGTGTAAAGACTGAGAACAAGACGAGCCCCATTTGCCAGAAGCCTCTTAACAAACTTTGTTAAGTCCATATTGCTGCTGTGTCCACCAAGAGTCGTAGATAAATCTGGTCTCTTTGTATGATTAACGGTTTTCATAAATGATCCCTGAAACATACATGCAATAAACTAAACCAAGCTCACTGATGCGTTCTGTGAAGTGACATTTGATGTGCAATGAGTAATGTTTACATTGAAAACTAATGTAAAAAAAATGTACTGAACATTTAATTTGACTGACAGTTTCTGTATTCAGTCCTCCTTCCTGTTGTCGCCTGTTGTACCTCTTTCAGACGAAATTTCCTGATGTTATGTTTTTAGTTAGACATCTCCTTTGTTTAGAATTATAGTGTTGTTTGCCACACACTTTTCTATAGAATGACATTACTGAAAAATGACAGAAACTGTCACAGCCTGATTTGAGGTTTATTATGGACATCAGAGTGACAGATTCAAGCAGCAGAAAAAACATTTAAAAAATCCCTACACACCCACACCAGGGCAACAAAAGCTGTGCACATTAAGCTTCATGTTTATTCTGAATGAGGCTTTGTACAGTAATTGATGTACTGCAGAATAAATAAAAAAAAAATCATACAGCACCAGAACAATGAAAATCAATAACAAAAAAAAATGAATCCTCCCCTTCCTCTTCCCCTATGTCCATATAATCCTCCTCCAGAGCTGCCATGTCCTCTCTAGCCCCGGACAACTCTCCCTCTTCCATAGCTTCTCATGCCAGTGAACAAAGGCACAAATCATCATTTCTTTCTGTATCACCAGGCAGAAGGAGGTGTGCATCTGCTCCTGAATAAGAAGCCAGCTTAGCTAAGGTAGCTAACAGTACAGCTCAGCCGAGGACTGAGGTTTACATCCTGCCCCGTCACCAGTCTCTCGTCCAGGAGGTACACGCATCCTTCTGTGCGCTCACACAGTGTAGCTGGGGAGAAAGAAAGCAGTTCCTGTGATCTTGATGATCTTGATTAACTGAGCCGTGATTTCTCAAGACACTCTGCTGTTGACTTTTTAAAATGCATTGTTTTGGCGCTACAGTCTAGAAATGGGGAGAAACAAGACATCAAGGCTGATCATTGGTGGGATACAGGGCCAACATCTGTCAGTGTCAAAGTCATCAAGTTTAATTTCAGCATGATTCAGCAGATACCCACTCTTTGTAAGTTTGAGTAAAAGCAAAACAGAGCAACAAAATAACATGTATATTGTCAGCGGGACATTAAAATGCTCAGTAAACGTCCGTATTATCATTATTTATTATGTAATGTTCTTTGTATTTCCACACTAGCTGTTGTAAAGAGGCACCACCCTGTCTATAGTCGCCCTGCAGATGGGGCATTTCTTTGGCTCGGGCAGGGTGTCGTAGCACTGGGCGCAGGCACACACGTGACCACACTCTAGAAACACACAGGAGCGCTCCCGGCTCAGGCAGACAGTGCAGCTGGTGGGCGACACGCTGCTTTCCTCCAGGTTCAGTTCACGCATACGTCTCTTCTGCTGCTCCTTGAACTCCTCAAGCATGCTCTTCTCCCTCTTACTCTGTCTGTGGTGGACGTATCTCTTCCACAGAATGAAGAGGAGTGTGGAACAAGCGGCGACACCAAAGACAACAGTCAGAATCCGCCAGAGTCTCACACTGTTCCCCTGCTTCCTGAGAAGAGACTCGTAGTCCAGCCGAGTAAGGAAGTAACAGAGGCCCTGTTTGGGAGGCTGGAGCTTGATCAGATTGTTATCCAGGACCAGCTCTCCTACACCTGTGACGCTGTCTCCCAGCCGCAGCATCTCCTCAGTTTCGTGGATGCCCTTGGGTCGTTCACCGCTGATGAAGTGGCCAATAACGCTGGACAGGGACTGGACTGTGGGGTGGAAGTTCTCGTAGGTGGTCTCCAGGTCCAACTCTGCAGCGTCTAGCGGACGCATGACCCGTACTGTGGCAGCGATATCCTCATCGTGAGACCCGAGGGCAAATGGAACGGTGTTGGTGCGCTGGTGGATGACCTTCTCTGTGTTGTTCCTGTAAATATCGCAGATCGTTATTCAGGTTTTTCTCGTGGCTTTTCTTCCATCAGCGAAAAATCTTATTTTCTGGTTCTATGAGTGACTTTGAGTACAAAATGCCAATTTCCCAGAGTCCAAGATAACATCTTGATGTCTTTGTTTTGTCTTAACAACCGGCCAAAAATGATATTTTGTGTTTTACATTTTGCAATTGTTTTGTCTGTCCAAACTCTGTTCTTAAAGGTGCTACAGAAGTAAAACTGTTATGATACTTCAATAATACTCCAACTCCATCAGTGACCTACCAGAGATGAGTAGTGCGATTCCACACCATCTTTTCCTCCTTCAGGGTCAGTCTTTCGATCACGCCTTTGCAGTTGTCAACAAACTGGCTGTTCAGCGTTTCCTTCACAGATCTCACTACACCTGCAGTGCGAAATAAATGAAATGCAGTGTAAAACTATTCTTACAATTAAGCACAGTAAATTTCAGTCAACATGAACACATCACTACACATAATCTGCCACACAGCAGCTCCATTTAGTTCTTCCCGGTAGCCCAACAAACCTTCTATGACAGCATATGGGACACATCGTCCAGGGGTTTCAGACAGTATGCTTTTCAAATCCTGGTCAATGGAGACTCTGCTGGCCTCCTGTGGGAAAAAAAAAACAACATATTTCAGATTAACAAGTGGAACATAACAGGCAGAAAATTCACACACTACCAACATTGACGGGACAAAGAGAAGAGTGTGCTGACCTTTAATCTGGCGACTGTTGTAGCTCTGTTCTTGTAAATGGAGTAGAAGACTGCAGTCAGGGCTGAGCTGGTGGCTAACACCACGATCTGTGCAGTTGAGGGTTTCCCACCGGAGTCCATCCTGTTATTCACAGCATTCAGTGCTGCTGTGATAGAGATGATTGTAATGATTTGTAGCTACGTCACATGATTATTGCCATTTTCTGCGCTTTCTACTAAACTCTATTTTTTTACAGATTCATCTGCCGATAACATTTTTGATGAGAAAGAAAAGGTGAAATTAAAAACTGACTGAAAAGATTGTGTTCAGAGGCAAATAATTTACCTTTTACTCTGATAAATCAATTTGACAGTTAGCTTTGTAAATTTGTAAGACTTTATATGAGTTTAGTTTATAAAATATGATGCACTATTAAAACCCATCCAATACTGATCATATAAAATACTGTTAGAAATAACAATATTAACAGTCTACATATAATGAGGGGATTCTGCGGGATAAGTACTTCCACATTTGCTTTAAGTATTGCTAATATTTCTCTTTTTTGAATACTTATGAGTATTTCTTCTTTCTGAACACATTCATGACAACACAAACTGCACACAGACGGTTAATGAGCCCAGGAGGGCTGAAGCTGGATGAGATGAATAACTGAACTGCCCTGATCATAGTCCAAAAAGACTGACTTTAGAGCTGGAGCACACTGGGCTAAGATATCCATCATTTGCTGGCTATGGCTTCCTCAGTGTCAGTCTCGACCTTCCTATGATTCTGTATTGACCGGTCCAGTAGTCAAGAAACACGACTGGACTCAAATAGCCAAAGTTACCCCAAGATAACTGAATACTAACGCCAATTAAATCGCAACCTTGATGAGGACATCGTTCTTTCTTATGTCATGCTTTTTATGTAGCATTTAGGTTAAAATCTTTCGATAACTGGCTGGAAAACTAACCAAACTTGTACCGTAACACACTTCCTTAGCTTCCTAGCTAGCTGAATTAGCAGTCTGCTAGCTAGCTTCGCTTCAGCATGATTTAACGACTTGCTTAAAAGACATTGTAGCTGTTACGACACAAAGCATTATAATCAATAATAGCGCATTCTGACCGTTGTCAAAAGGGCTTTTCACAGACCTGTGCTTACGATCGTCCCGCTGTTAGCAGGGTCGCCACACTTCAATATTAGACACCACTGGAGCTTCTGATGATGCAGTTTCCCTCTCTACCAGCAGATGTCGCCGTGGAACCATATAAGATAAGGCGGAAAACAGTTTATGATAGCTTACTTTAGCACGAACAAAACAGGGGCATCATTAATCTTATTACCTGAATTTTTCTTACCATGACATGTATACATTTCTACTGCGGAAAAGACCTCAGGTGCAGAGTATAAAAAGTAAAACTGTAACCCTGGAGCTCATACACTGTGACTGACCGAATAACTACTGACTGGCTCTGGCTTTACCCAGCTGTTACTGAGCACACATCGATATGATCCTCGATCGGTCTGCAGATTTTAAAACCATGCGGGTTTCACAAAGTCAACACTGATGATCCAACCATGACCCGTTTGTTTAGGGAGTATTCAGGTGTTTCCGCTGGAAGTTTACTACAGAAAGCTCTAGGAGACCAAAGTATGAAATCTTAAGAGAATCGTTGTGCTTTGTCTTTGCGAATGTAAACTGATTGTGTTATTACTTTCTTGTTTCTACAAAACTGTATACTAATGGTAAAAACAGTTGTCTGACAATTTGTATAATCTGCATGCAAAGAAAATACATGAGTAACAACAACTATCAGTGGTGTCTCTGTTGTCTTTAGGAGGGTCATTCAGCCATGCACTTATTGCTTATATATCTATTATCTGTATTATTAATTAGATATTTCAGTTATTTTTATTAATTATTAGATTACTGTCACTCACAAAACAGTTAATCAATGAAATGTCCATCATTTCAATAATTACGTGTGGTTATTGTGTCTAAACAATAAATTGGGCCTTAAACTTTGTTGGTGCTTTTCCCACTCATTTCCATAGATTTGTCTCTTGCACCATTGGTATTCTTCTTGTGACACTGCAGAGGACATAAAGTCAGGGCTGTAGTGAAATTAATATAGATTTCCCCAGTAAAAATGTTGAGGGGCACCCAGAGGCCACGCGGGGACGAAGACTTTCTTGCCCTGAGTTGACCCTCTCAGCCTGCGGTTCATCCCAGGCTGCATACAAATTGTGCTTTCTTCACTGTCATTAAAGGCAGACTCCAACACTAACCGTGACTTTAGGCCTACTCGTAATTCCCATCAGCGTACAAACATGTACAAAGTTAGATTCCTGTAAAAAAGGAAAAGAACAACAATGTTCTCAGACAACATGAGGCACAGTACGAGGCAGTAGATTCGATTCTCAGTGATGAGTTCGGCTGAATGCGTAAGCCTTTTGTTTTGACGGATTACACCTCTTCTCTGACAGGAGGCGTATTTCACTGGAATAACTGAATTTGCCTTTTTTGCATATTGCCTTTTTGCACATTCTCATTGCATCACGCTGCATTTCTCAGCTCTCTGCAGGCAAATGTGGCTCTGACCAAAGATGTTCTTTTACGATGAAAGCATTTCCAGACAAAGAAAACCTTAATTCAGGTGTGTTTGACAGATTTTTGGAGTTTGAGTTAATATTAATTTATGTATTCAGTCAATGAAAACACTAGTAGTTCACATGTCCAGAGTGAAAGTGAACTTGAAAGTGAACTGTGGAGCAAATAACCAGCAGCTAGTTTTATTGATAGCTTGTAGAGAGTGAAGCTGCTTTGGACTAAGAGAAATATTTTCTCTGTACAAGTGGTATTTTGCAGGTGAGCTGCACTGAACTGCTACTGCTGAGTGGAGAGCAATAGATTTAATCTTGTTATTACATGCTTTCTATTGGTTAGACTATGAATTAATTGCTAGCAACTTTATAAAGTTTTGAACCTGTTCATTGTTTTAGCCAGTGTACAGTTAGCATATGTCAAACTAATTATGTGATGATCAAATAAGGTCATGAAAAGGTAGAAAATAACAGATGAGTTTTCTGTTTCATGTCAACCTAAAAAAAGATAAATAGAAAAGAGTACTTCAGTAGGCACACAGCTGATGTTGACTTGTCCCGAATTCAGATGGTAAGATAAATAAATATAAAGGGAGCAATCGAGCAAAATAGCAACTCACAAAAGCAAGGTGTGCAAAATGATGAATCAGAAAATTGCTTACGGATAAAAACTAGTGGATGATCTGTGTCAGCCAATCCAAAGCCTGATTGCACTCATTATGAGTTATTTTTTTATCCTTTCTGAACTTTGAGGGTTCAGGAGTGTAACAGGAGCGGCTGCCTCAGAAAACTCCTCCGGCTGAATCAGTTTGACATAATCAACCTGACATGTGAGTGATTAGCCTACGAGCGTTTGCGGTGAAAGGTGCAACCTTGTTTTCAACCCCAAGCAGCAAAGGAACACAGATGTCCTCGGGGCAGCTATTCAACATTAGTCACCTTGTTTGGTGAACAGAGTCTACCTTGCAGAACGAGTGGCCCCTTCTGCACATGTAAACCTCCCACTTCCTCTCTTTCCCCGTTTCTGCCACATAAAGGTTTCTGATCAAACGCCGGCCTGACACACATTCACGTGGATTTCAGACGGACAGAAATAGCAACGACAGATGGAGGCAACAGCTTTATGGGAGGAGTACGAGAGTTGAGAAGAACATCATATGTGTCGTCTTGACGCTGCAGTGTTGAAAGGATGATGGTTCAGATAAGCTGGGCGCCTTCTCCTTCCTCATGTAAGACAAACTCCCTTCCCTGCAGAGTCCATCCAAGCACAAACTAAGAACCCAAGTCGAACGTTTCATATGAAAATGTCTTGCATTACAGCTCACTTGCTGACGTCACAAAATAAGTCATGATTTATTAAAATGCCAAAGCAATTATGGGTAGAGTAATAACGATAACCCCCCCCCCCCAAAATATGGTTATTGTTACGCAAAAGAATAAAGAACTAAGTTTTGAACTTTTGAAATGTCAGATTTTAATGAATAAGTTGCCACTGCCTCAAAGTTTCAGCAAGCTTTTAATGTCAATCTGACTTGACAAATATTGTTAAGCATATAAAGAGGATTCTGCATCTATGACAGTCTTTTTTGACTTCATTCAGGTGCCTTTAATGGATTCACTACCAAAGAGTTTCTTCTCTAAAGCCCATTTGGAATCATTAGAAGATTTTTTTTTGATCTCTCACTGTATCACACAGCTCTATCGTCGCCCACGATCTGCTTATTTTCCCACTGACAAGCATATTATTTGGAAAAGTGTCAGTTCCTCGAGACGTTGAAGTCTGCTGGTTTTCTGTGTGTTGAGGGCTGCCTCTGAGGAATACTCAGCAAGAGCAATGGATGTTTAATTATGCTATTTGGCACACTCTTTATTGCACCTCATAGTCTCTCCTTCAGTGCTTTAAAAGTGCAGCATGTTGTCAAGAGGCACGGCGTTGCTGGCACAGGGGGCTGAACCCTGATGCTGAATCTCAAAACTAGCTCAAACTTACTCAAGAATCAACAAAAAGGTACAAAAAGCTGTGGCAAAAACTTGGCGTGACAAGACAAGAATTTCCTGACATTGACATGGAGACACAACAACAACCTGACAAAGAGTGACGGGGAAGACGAGGACTAAATAGACAACATAACAAGAGCCAGGTGAAACACATTAAGGGAAGACAAAGCAATCAGGATAACCAAAAAGCAAAGCTACATGAAAAAGAGAAACACAGGGGAAGTGACACTTTCAAAATAAAACAGGACATGACAAAAACCTGGAACATAATACATGGAAACACATGACAAGACACACATGAAACAACACATGGACCAGAAATCAAAAGACAGAACACAAGGCGTGACACATGTTTACCCGCAACACGTGATCAAACACTAATGATGCTAATGATACTGAATATATTGCTATCAGTCATGTGTCGTTATCACAGTGTGGATTAAGGATGAGAGAAAGAGCTGTGGTTTTGTGAAAGTGTAGATTTCATGGAAATGAGCCTTTCAACAGCAAAAATGGGTTTTACAGAGTGTTTGAAAGGAATACAGTAACATTTTCAGAAATAATCTTTTTTTTTTGCTGAGAGCTAGCAGTCAGACTTTATGCTAAGCTAAGCTAAGCTTGATAAGGAAAATATGAGAGTCGTACCAAACTTGTCATCTAACACTGATAAAGAAAGATTATTTCCCTCAAAGTCAACATTTTTCTTCCTGTAACTCTCGGCTAGAAAGCAAATGAACATAGCCTATATTCCAAAATGTTGTACTATTCCTTTAAATGCTTCGACTCCAGATCCCAATCAAAACTGAAGCTACGTATTATTCTGCTCAGTATGAACTAATTGGCTCTCACTTCTAAATTCTCCTGGTTAATTGGCTCTTGTGTTTTCTTTGACCTTACATGAAATGTAACAAATCACCTCCCGTAGCGCAGGACTCCATGTGGTACAGTACAGGAATAAGTGAGTGGGGATTTGACCTGCAGGTCTCATGTAACCGTACGATACTCCTGATTAAAGGAGGGAATGAGCCTCCTGTAGCTTATGTCCTGCACTCTCACTATTCATTAAACCATGACTCACTTAAACTGCATTACGTATTCAGCCGAGCTTCTGGGAATCCATAGCGTGGAATGAAATGATATTGATTTCCGTCCCCTGAGGCTTCCTTTTGTTGCAAACATAGAAATTATTTCAGCTTTGATGTTCATGGCATTTCCTTATAATTTCAGTGAAACTTCTATCTACTGTCTTTTTATATATGTATCACAGCAGTCTGATATATGAAGAGCACAGTAAGCCCTCCTGTCATCGTTCTTTACTGTGTGCTGAACTGCCTCACTTCCACCCTCACGTACAGCCATAAATCAGCCATCTCAGAGCCGGGACCTTCTCTGCAAGGCCCGTCTCATTGATTACACTGTGCTCGGTAAGTGTAGCGTGATGAGGAGAGAGCCCAATTCAATTAGGCTGACCTGCTAGACAGAAATATGTAGCTAGATTTGTAATACATACACTGTCCCAGATAAAAGGACGTCTTCAAGAGCAACGGCAAGAAAAACTAAAGCTTAAGAAAGGAGAATTTTGGGGGTGAAGGAGGTGTGTCAGTCATATAAAAGTAATTGGATTTCATGCTTGTGTGACTTGACAAAGGATGTGTGTGTTCAACTGAAGGAGAGAATGAAGGCACTGAAGGTACGGAATGAAATATCCAAACAACTACTGGATGGATTGCCATGACATTTCAAACAGACATTCACTGTCCCCAGAGGATGAAGCCTATTGAATCTTGTGAGCCATCGATTTGTCCTCCAGCACGGCCTAGGGCTTGACATTTTTCTCATCAATCCATTAACTTTCTGTGTCTGGCATCATAATCGGGTTATAATTGCAATTTTTCCAGTAAAATACCTGTAAAAATAATAACATTCCCATCAGGCTCATCTGTATTTTTTGTTTAGTGCTAATTAGCTAATGTTAGCATGCTAACATGCTAAACTAAGAGTGTGAGCCTCGCACAGGCCTTCTTTCAGACAGACTCTGCAACTTCTTTCATAAGAGATGAGTTCATGGTGAAGTGCTGATACTTTTCTGATTGTTTTAAATTAGCTCCAATGGAAAAGGCTAATGAACCCAAACCAAAAATGCTTTACTATGAACTATGAACTGTATAATGAGTACTTTCCACTATGCCAAAGGAACTGCTAGTCTTCCAACAGGATTATACATGTTGATGATACTCGTTCATGATAATTTGTTCCATTTAAATCCACCTGACTCTGAGAGAACAAATTCACACAAGTTATTTTTGCTAAGTCCTCACTGTTCATTATATTATCTTGCTTTTTCACTACAGTGATAATATTTCTTACAAACAAATTGTTTCACACTTTTTGTGTAGTAAATTACTTGAGTGTAAATTACCTGCCAGGAGTTGAAACGACTGGACATGTCACACAGCGGAGAGTCGAGACATTTCCTAATCCCATTGAACGACCCTTTTCAACAGGATGCTCATGTGGCAGATGAGTCAATACTGAATACATGCATCCATTTGTGTGAAGGCCATTCTATGATGGATTTGTTCAATTTAACAGGCTTTATGTTAATCTTCTGTGGTTAGAGATGAGCTATCTCACAGCAGAGGTGATTTATGGGGCCACACATGTTTGTATAAGGCCTCTCAGTCTCACTGTTTTTTGGAGGCTCAAGAAGATACTGTGCCAGCTCATCCTGGATCAGATCACTGTCCTACTCTTACTCACTGAACATCCACCTATAGAGCAAAAGTCTCTTAATCATCCCTACAGGGAAGCGTCTGCTTTATGGTGACTGCTCAGGCTATTCCCAAAACATTAAATCAGTTTCCACCATCTCCAGACAGTCTTAAGTTTGGCCAAATGCCCTCTGGCTATGTGTTCGGCTTACTGAGAAAGAAACCCTTTTCAGCATGCAACCTCAGCACTGACAAAGACAGGAGTTTTATGGAGAAGTGAACAGATAAGAACAGAAAATGAATTCAAAGGACTAAAATTTGCTCTCTTTTAAATAACTGGAATTAGTCAGATTAATGTCTGAGATAGTCCCTCCAAAGCATTTTATTTTTCTATTCATGCACACACACCAGGGGTAGGAAAAGAGATTTTCTATTTTCTGGTGTTGCCACAGTAACTAACCTCTCAGCAGAGAACTTCATCCACCACATACACATGACAGTTCAGTCCATGCTGCCCGGCAGAGCTCAGTTGCAGACACAGATGATACTTATTTTGATTTATTGCATCAGGATTCTGCACTGAAAGAGCAGCAGCCTTTTATCTGCCCTTTTTATATTGTGTCTGCTGGCCAGACAGATGAAGCAGTAATGTACTACAGTTTTTCAGCCATGTACCCTAATTCATGTACATTGGTCAGGCAATTATGTACTAACAATTATATATTTATACTTGCAACAGAAGGTACATTTTCAGGGGAATCATAAGGAAACATTTTTAATTAAGGAATGTGTATTGACTGTTTTTACAAAACGTTGGCAGGACTGAAGTGTTGGACTGAGGGACAACCTGTCAGATGGACATTGTCATCCCTAAAAAGTCAGGCAGGACCTGAAGCACAAGACAAGATGTCTTGCAACCACTAGTTTTCCCTAACCTCAACCCAAAGCGCTTTTGTTGCCTAAACCTGCAGAGTCGAAGTCCTGCTCTTTAACCATTCACTTTCTATGAACTGTGCACTGAAAAGCAGCACTTCCTGTACTGGAGAAAAACAAAATAAAATCCAGGCAGCAGTTATGTTCCCTTCACAATGTTACTGACAAAACAAATTAGTATTGACACAATTTGACAGAAACAGGGTGGACAGGTTATGTATTATCTTACTCGTCTGCTTCATTTGAAGACCTGACGTGCTCTTAGTGATACATTGTGTTTTGTAGACTATAAACTACATCATCAGTTACAAATATAATTGGAGTGCTTATTTCAGATGAATTATTTGTGTCTCATCCTCTGAATCTTACATGCAAGTGCTTACAAACTATTTTTATCTCTTGAATTATTTAGGAATATCACTCCAACTTTTGTCTTTATATTATATACATAACCCAGATTTAAAAGAAAAATCTGTTGTGCCGTGTAAAGCAGAATTTGATGATTGCCAGCCATTTGCCAGCCCGTTTTCAATGGAAAACTGTACAAACTTCAACTTCATTTTCTCATAATTAAGCATTGTTTCTTTGTTTGTCTCCTACTGAGCATTTGATAGAATGCTGGTTTAATTCATTTTCAGTTTGGTCTAATGTTTTAGACCTCCATCCACTCAACACACTGTAATGCCAGGTTGCAATTTTGTGTTTTGGATCCAAACATCTTTTATCCTCATGCTAACAATACAACGAGATCGTTCTGCTAATATCCTCATTTGAACATCACACTAAACATGGAGAATTAATTACATTCTATGGACTTGAATGACTTTTACACCAAGTTCCCAAAAGTCCCCCGGAGAGAGAGAGAGAGAGAGAGAGAGAGAGAGAGAGAGAGGGAGAGCGATTGGGCGATGAGGCTTCTTTCTCAGGTTCACAAGAAAATAAAATACAGTGATACCTCAGTGCAAAGCTGTAGGGATAAATAATGCTTTGGTTGCGAGCCATTTGGAAGCAAAAACAACGACGCAGGGAGGGGGTTGACGGTGCCTGAACACTGAGCTCAGGCTCCTGTGCTGATCAGCGCTGCATGATGCAGAGAACAGAGGAGAAGGAGGAAGAGGAGGAGAGGAAGGAGGAGCGAGCGGGGGAACAGACTGGCTGATGCTCACAGCTCTCAGTCTCTCCTCTGTGCTTCGAGAAGCAGCTTCTCTCTGCTTTTCCTCCCTCCCTCACACACACCGGATTTCCTACTCTTTTGCCTGAGCTGGGAAGAGCAAACGCAGCGGCTGAGGGGCTCACTCGCTCCAGCTCCAACCACACCATGCTCCCCTGGAGAAGGAATAAATTTGTTCTGGTGGAGGATGAGGCCAAGAGTAAACCCAAGAGCCTGGGGACCGGGCTGACCTACCAGTCCATCCTCTCCTCTCTCCTGCGCTCTTGTCCTGACTTGCTGCCCGACTGCCCCTTCGACTGGGTGGGCAGTATCTTCCATACCAAACGGCAAAAGGTGGAACTGAACAAAGAGGAACCTGTTTACAATGTGCGTTACCTGGGGAGTGTGGTCACCATCACGGCAAAGGGAGACGGCTGCACCCAGGAGGCGGTGGCCAAGATATGGGCGAGGAGTAACTATGGGGAGCAGAGTGTCAAAATGAGGTTAACAGTGGGGCCGCAAGGCATCCGGATGAGTGCTGACAAATCTGGGAAAAAGAAACCCATCCATCTTTACTCTCTGAACAGAATCACCTACTGCAACGCCGACCCGTGCCGGCCCAAGATCCTGGCTTGGATCTACAGGCACCAGGTCAAGAACATGGCCGTGGTGCTCCGGTGTCACGCTGTGCTTGTTAGCAAGGTGGAGAAGGCCCAGGCCATCGCCCACAGCCTTTACCAGAACGCCACCTCCGCCTTCAGCGAGTTCAAGCGGCTGAAGCGTCAAAGTGATTTCCGGCACTGCCAGCAGCAGCTGCTGGGTGAGGAGGCGGTGCCCCTGATGCCACTGAGGAGGCTGCTGAACGGTCAGTGCCACTACAGACCGCCTGCCGACAACCCCGGGACTGCCACCCGCCTCTGCTCCATCACAGAGGAAGACGAGGAGGAGGAGGAGGAGGAGGAGGAGGAGGAGGGCAGGAAAGATGAGAAGCAGGAGGTAGAAGCACTACACAAGGATGTAGAGGAGCAGCAGGAGAAACAGAGGGTTTTAACAACAAACACAGACCCAACTCAGTTACTATCAGAGTTGGACATTGGGGATATTGCCCGGTTGGAGCAGTGCCAAATCAACTTTGTCAGTGACAGCAACAACAACACATTTACATTTATAACCTCTCTGGTGTGACAAGAAGGCAGTTTAAAGAAGGCGATTCTGCAGCGCAACAGTAACACATTCCTCTCTTTGTCCTTCACTGGTACCCCACTCAGGCTCCCTCCTGCCCCGTCCATGTAATGTGAAGTGTTTACCAGAAACTTCTCCTACTACCGAGTGGTGGCGGAAAGGCCGAAGATTGTTCTGTGGGAGTAATTTCTGTTCTGGCCAGATGGCTGGTTTGACTGTAGCAGTTTGGGAAACTGCGTGTTTACAAAGAGGGCTGGTGATGCACAGACTAACGATAGCACAATGACGAACGATGACAATGGTTCCAGAAAACAAGAGAGCGCTGACGCTGAGATCACTGACACGCGGGTCACATATTGATCAGAGCACCAAGCAGGATGTGTTTATCAGTCCTCTGTCTCTTGTTTTTTGTGAGTATAATCGATGCCATGTTTGCCAGCAGGGACATTTTTTGGATCGACTTGTAATATTTTTTTCAGGGAGGCTCTTTGTAAATTTGTGTAATTTTTCTAACATGGCAATCCTCACTGAAATTGACTGACCTTTTTGAGTGCTTACAATCGCGAGATGGAGTTTATTACGGTTTTACTAATGATCACAGCCGACTAATGAATATTAGGCTGTAATTTAGGAAGCAAGCCATTCAGTCGACACGTTTATTGCTGTCATTTGTTCCCATCCTTATCATTTATGCATGACATGTCAGCAGTAACCTTTTTCATGCTGAGCTTTTTGACTTTTTTCATGTGACTCCTTTGGTCCTTCGGCTTTAGGAATGAACACTGTGATAAACGTGTGACCAGGGACAAAACACACAACTGTTAATGCAGCAACATCTAATTTGTGTAATTTTGTGTTTTTCTTACATACCTATCCCTGTGTCACCTGGTCCAAATCAGTAAGAACAACAAAAATCAGATCTTAATTTGTAATTGCTGTGCTCTTTTTTTTTTATCCAAATGTTGTTCATGCAGTTTTTCCACTCGAGCCCTTGCAAAAATGCAGACAGACCCTTACAAATTAACACAAACTGTTTTTGAGTATGACTTTAGCTAATTTCCTGCTGATGATATCTGTGCTACTGTCAAGAGATGCATTGTGATTATTATGAGATGAAGCTATTTATTTTCCAAATACGATGAATAAAAATTGCCCTCACTTGGGTTTCCTTCTTGAATCTCGGAGGGAGGGTATTTCTAGATGTTTTCAAAGAGATTATTCAAATGAATCCAGCAAGTCTGCATTCCATTGGTGTGCATTTGCATGTTTCTGATGTAAAATTATGTGTAACTTAAACTTCAAAGACAGAAAAAAAACAAAAAACACCCATACAACATATTTACACAAGCTAAAAATTTACTTCATGAGTTATAAAAAGATTTTTAACACACACACACACACACACACACAAAAAAACAAAAAAGCCGCCTGTCACTCAGTTTCATTAGATGTTAATGTGGTTTGATAAATTTCTGCAGGCTTTTACCTTTTACTCTGAGGGGAGCAATTAATCAGCAGATTGAATTGTTGAGAAAAAGAACATAAAGCACCTGCCTTGGCAGGATGGCTGTCAGGCTCTGACAGGAACGTGTGATCCAACACTGAGACCAGGAAGTTGACTCCGTCATCAACCATTTTACAGCAAGCATCAGCCATTTTAGTGATGACAGAGTCTTTGAAATGTTTTGCTTGAATCACACAAACATCAGTAAGTCACAACAACAAAGCTGTTGTGGTATTTCGGGAAGCTTCCAGTGTTTGCCACTGTCTTTGAACAACAATTCATTTATATTCCATATTATACCTTTGCGACATAACATTGCAGTATGAATGTAATTTGAAATTATTGATGCTAGAACTGTTCATAAATTCAGTTTGTCTTACGTAACGACATCAAAAGCTGTTTGATTTGACAGCCGAGCATCCTCATTAAGAATTCTGCTTTTGAAGAGGAACAGGTGCTGCTGCTCTGTTGATGAAAACAAGACTTTCAGCTGGAACCTTAAAGAGCAATTTTTCTTTTCCTGGAAGTCTGAAAAAGAACAGGCTCTAATGTCAGAAGACAGATAATAAAGGATTCCTGTGCCCTTGCCACAAGCCCACTCATGTCAAGGATAACAGCATAATCTGAATACCAAGAGACACCATTTCATGTTCTATCGCTCTATTATATTTTACCTGCATGCATTTTAATCTGCAGCCAGTTCGACACACTCCTGTTCTGCAAACACTCGTACACACACACACACACACACACACACAGTGCACAGGGTGATAAAGTCAGACTGTTTGCTCACTGACATTCATGCAGAAATGCATCGTGCCTGCCAGCGCTATGTTAACATGGATTGGTTAGCACGGGAGCCACTGTGCTTTAATGTAAGCATAACTCTCGTCGGGCAAGCAGAAGAGAGGGAGCAGATGGCAGCAGCAAGGTGCCTGCTGGGCTTTATCGCAGTCATCTTCCAGAATAACAAGGGCTCAAGCCCAGATCCAAAGATTGTGGTGTTTTGTCACGTTGTCAGCCCCGGGGGATGCTCTTAAAGACATCTAAGAAAACATGACAGACACTGGACTGTCAACTATCACATATTACTGTACTGTGCCATTTTTTCTTTTGCAGGAGGGGCATCTTTTGATACCCAAAAAGCAGCTTCTGCCTGCACACATGTTCCGATACTCTGATGTCAGTGCAGCGTCTGTGAAGCAAACACTGTCAGATAAGTGACGGCACCGCAGGCCCGAGGCGAGGCGGACCGGACGAGCAAAATGTTATGTCCCGGAGCAGCTGGCAGCAGGTCGCAGTCTGTCTCGTTCCAGTGAGAACAGTGCAAAGAAAGTGTTTAATAGCTTCTGTGTGGGGATAGTGGAGGAGAAGAACAGTCCACACAGGGGAAGGAAGGACACCGTGGATCAATGAGCCTCAGTAACAGAGAGATAAACAGGAAGAAAAATGGTTGTGTGTGTGTTGCTGACTGTACAGAAATTGTAGTCCATATATTGTTTACCATATTTCTTCCAAAAAGTCAAATTAAACAACAAAATAGGTCTTTGTCCGCCCCATCAGGAAGGGACATAGTTAATCAGAACCCTGTAAAATCGCTGCAGAGATAAATGTCTTTATGACGTGACAACACTGTGGCTGAGATATATTTAGGTTTAGGCACAACATATTTTTTGGTTAGGGAAACACTGTGGTTAGGGACTGCTTTGTTTAGGGTTAGGGACCTCCGTCGTTATGGTTACAATAATTTGCCCTTGGTTAAGGGAAGGGAAACGTGGACTGAGTCGCTCTGTAATACCTTGACTGGTTGGCGACTGTTTCCCACATGGCGGATGAGACACAGAAAAGTTCAGGGAAGCAGCTGTGTGCTGCTCTTTAGTGGAGATGGGAAAGTCGACTCGACACACAGTTGTCAACCACTGGTGAAATTTATGCTTTTGTGTTTTCAAACAGTTTGTTTTGGTTTTGCAAGAGATAAGTATGGAGACTGAGTGATTGGCTTGGCAAATGTACATCTGTCTCACTGTGCTGCTGTTGCGGTGCAGTCACTTCCCTGAGCTTTTACAAGAGACCTCAAAAGACTGTCTCCCACACAGTAAACGAGACCGTCTCGAACAGATACCCTCACCTGAATATCCTGCTTTGTTCTTCCAGTAGAGGTTTTCATCACGAGGACGTTGCTTCGTCATGATTTATGAGACCACTGATGTTGTTGTTTCCTTTGGAAGGACAGGCTGGTCTTTTCTTGCAAGATTTGATGCTCCTGTCATTTCACAGTCTAAAGAGTAAAGCTGAGTTACAGTCACAAGTTCAAACAATCAGACTATCAAAGCTAACAAGGATCATTTTCAGTCTCGTCTCATCCATGCAGCTTATAAGCGTACTCTGAGAAGAGCTGGGCCACGTTTTGCTGCTCAGCAAGTCACACACAAAGAGGAGGCTCGACAAAACTGCAACTTGCAACTCTAACTGGAAGGTGCACATTCATGAATTTTAGTTATTTATTTTTTGGGTTTGACTGCAACACTTATAAATTATGCAACACAGTCTCTCCACGTAGGAGAATAAAATGAGTGAGAACTCATTAGACTAAGTTTTCAAATAATCTCCTGGGGCCATAATTATTTCTGTTGAGAGTAAACTGCAGTCCAGACTCCAACAAAAAAAAAAAAAAAAAAACTCCAGTGCATAACTATACAGTTAACTAATTCATGAGAATAAGAGATTAGTTACTGCCATAAAACATTTATGGTTTTATCCCATAAAAATGTAATAAGTAATGCCAAAATTGTCGAGGATGAAGTTTGATGAAAAATCGCGCCTCAGGAAATGCGTGCGTGCTTTTTGTTTAATAATGATATTCTGAAGCCTGAATAATATCTCGTCGTTGGTTTTCTCCCTGGAACGTTGCCTGTTTTATGTAGCAGGGAAAAGGTTGCAGATAAATTTATGCTTGTGAAACACAAGAATCCTACAGTCTTGAATAGTCAGTTTCAGTCAGCTTCACAGCTAATCCCTGCACTCCTTTCTTTCTCTTGAGCTTATTGAAAATGAGCAGAAGAGCAGAAGAGATTCTCAGCACTTTCCACCATTATGCCATTGTTAAATTGGACGAAAAATTATACTGGTAATAATGTTACACAGATGAGAACAGGTAATTTTATAAAACCTACATGGGGAAATTTAATAACTGTGTTGCACACCAGCTGATGATGGGGAGGACTGCAGGAAGGCTGCACGTATCTCTTGTCTCCTGACGTCACCAGAGAGCCATTACACAGACTAATTATGCAATCAATAACCTTAGAGCACAGCTTTGTGTTTCCATAGGCTCCTCTGTGGTGCTCAATTGGACACAGTGCAGCTGATGTCCTTGTGGGGGTCTGCTGAAATATATTTCTATATATATGTTTTTTCTACTGTTGTGCTTATGTGTGAGCTGCTTCTGATGCTGAGATGCTTTTCATTCTGCACATGAAGAGATATGATACGAAGAGGTAATTACATTTTGATTTTGAAGAAATAGTTTGATATTTTGAGAAATATGCTCATTTGCTTTCCTGCTGAGAATTAGATGAGAGAATCAATACGGGTAACAAGCTCAACAGCACAAGGAGATTCAGGCGAGTGGGCAGGCTCACAGAAGGCAACACACAGTCCCTCCAAATCAGGCAAACAAGCAGAGTCAAAGGTCCAGAACAAACTGTGGTCAAGAAGTAGACTGGCAGACAGATTAATAGGCAGGGAAAATGTCTGGACCGCTCTGCACAGATGACGGGGCAGAGGAGTACGGGAAGTGAGCAGGCAGGCTATGTTAACAGACTGATTAGGGGAATGAGGGGCAGATGGAGATCAGGTGCTGACTGAAGTCAAGTCCCCATCCAAATGTAACACAAATTTTAAGAGAAAACTTAAAAAGCTCACTAAAACTCACAAGGTTTTCGTACGGAATCAAACAAACAAGATCTTACATGAGTTTTTGTGAGCTTTGGAAGTGCGGGTATGTTTTTAATCTTTAGACAGAGTCAGATTTCCTGTTTCCTGAATTTTTATAAAATCCTTCTTACTGATGACACTGGTGGTTGTTAAATGAACTGCACTCATCACCCTATTGATTGATATACATGAGAATAAACACTGAAATGAGCACAGAATGTTGGAAAATAAATATTAATATTTAGAATAACATTACTACTTACAGGCCTTCATTGCTCCTGTATTTTTATTTGGCTCACTGGCTCAAAGCCTGCCGTTTGCAAATTACTTTATCAGCTAACATTATGAAGCAACCAGTGTCAGATTCATGACGCAGAGCTAAGACACCGCTAGTTGGCTAACCTTACAGACAGCTAGCTGGCTGCCCTTGACTTGCAGTCACTGTTAGCTAGTAGATTTGTTTTGTACCATTTCTTATTGTTGGCTGTGTCATAATAATTAAAGGTCCAGTGCAAAGGATGTAGTGACATGTAGCGTTGATGTTGTAGATTGCAATAAGTAAATGAATTAGCCCTCATCGTTGATGAGAAAGCCAGCTAATGTTAGCCAGCTTGCAGCAATTTAGTTTTGCCACATGAATCTGTTAATGTTAGGTATATTTCACATGCACTTAAGTAATGATAGTTTTAGTTAATGGACTCCAATTAAAAGTTCATGACAGCCGGTGTTGTCCACTGTTGCAATAAGTCTCGTGTGCTTTCCTCATTTGCTTTTCCTTTCACCTTTTCGAACACTTGTAACACTATTTTATATTAAAATCCACTGCATTACAGTGGATTGCAATTTTTATCTTCTGCTTTTGTATGAATAATAAAAAAAGGAATCATCCATCTCTTGGCGAGAAAGTGAATAAGAGTGTTTCCAAAAATATCTAAGAGCAATACGAGTGCAATGAGATCAGTGCCAGATTGGGTCAAGACTTTTACATGTGATGAGGTGGTGTTGCATTTCTCATGCCTTTCCTTTCACCTTCTTCCTGTCTTGTAACACAGCTATATTGGATTAATAACTTTGTGGTTGCAAAAAAAGATAATGTACCCTTCAGGTGTCTGCTTTTGTCTTTGTTTTAGACCACTCCTGCAAATGGGGAGATGAATAACACTGCAGTCACATCATTTGCCTCCTTGCTAAGTCTCTGTATATTTAGCTCTTTCAAAACACCAGGGGGCAACAGGAAAGTAATGGGCTGCAATTATCATCACATTTACCGCTATTTGCAGTAACAGTGGAGGTGTACTTGTCATTATACCTGTGGGTTTCTGGGTTCAGCCTGATGCATCGATTTTAGCTGCCTGATCTCTTGGTGAAAAGGTATGACTAATGTGACGAAGCAGAAGCACTTTGGAGAAACTTTTTGTGAAGTAGAACAAAACAAGGCTCCATCCAAAAGGAAAACAGCAATGTCCCTATTTACCCCCGAAGCATTCTGCTGGACAGCAAAGAAGCAATCAGTTCAGCATCCGTTTGTTTCCAAGTTTCCTATTACCTGGGGAACAGTGAAACAAGGGGAGCAGAGAGCAATCACTTAGGCAGGCACACAAACAGACAATCATAAAGGAAACTGGGCCACAACACACACACACACACACACACACAAATGCAAAAGGCTGGGGGCACGTCATTTAGGTAGACATTGTCTGAAGATAAGATAAGGTTTATTTTCTGCCTTTGATGAGCTACAGAGAATGGCAGGTGGATAAAGAGGGCAGTAGGAGTGGGTGGACTTGGCCGGCATGTGGGTGGGTTGGCACATGCCAGAGGAGGCTGTACGTGGACATGGGCCATGGCCACAGTACCTGAATAAACAAGGATGCACAAAACAAACAGGCTGGACTGCAGCATATTTAATGCGACATGCCAGGGTACAATTCTAGCTAAGACAGCTTTATTTCACTATATGCACAGCTGACCACCCTTTATCTGTAATTTACGGTTGGTTTACCTTCCTTCAAGAGAATTGTTCTTTTAAACAAATCAGTGCAGATAACAACAGCAATGAGACAGTAAAAAATATTTTGAGGTTGTGTAATCACACACTCTTCATTTTCAGAGTATAGCTGTAAAATAAAGCCTAGTCATGCATTTCAGCACCACAACAAGCCCATCATTTTGCAGTGGGTGCTCTATTCAGGGTGTAGGCGTCTGTTGCATCGATTCAGGCATCAAGACAATGCATAAATGTGTAAATTGTTGACATACACAGTAGAAAGAGGTTCTGTCAATGAATGACATTAGCAATCAAGTTGCTGGAAAGGATAATATTAGAATATCCACAGAGTCTTCGTACATATGGTCATTGTAATCCACTGTATAACAGGAAGTACAGAGCCCACACCTCTAGCAGTTGGGACATATGAGAACACTTTAAATACTGTGGTCCAAAATTTGTTTAAAGAAATACATGATCACAACCTTTGGCATCGAGAAAAGCTGCTATCACAATTGGAATAAATCAGGTAACAGCTAGAGAGAGTGAATTGAGTCAATAATGAGAACCCAGTCGGTGTCAGGGATAGTCATACCAGGGTCTTGTTCCCATGCATTTGTAATATTTGGCTCTGCTGGAAAATTTCTTTGTTGAAAAATAAATGACCATATAACCTCATGTTTATATATAAATAAATAAATAAACTAAATGAAAAGTTAATGGTTCCCCAACGTTACTGCAGTGGATGCAGTGGTTGTTCAGACTTTTGACTGAAAACCATAAACTTTATGGTGACGCTACAGGAAGAGGGGGATCAGTCAGCTGATCCATGGCTACATCCTTGACATAAGGTATGAAAGACCAAGTAAGACTAAACCTTCAGATAATTTTGAGTGGTAGTGGTACATTCTAAAAAACCTGTGCAATTCACTTTGTGGCAGGGCTAAATTAAATTAAACCCCTCCAAAATAACACTGATATTTAATAACATCCAATCATGAGGGTATTTAGGATTTTTCTATTTTTCATGAGCTGTTTCATCAGTGTAATATTTCCCTAAACAGAGGTATGTCGTTCCACTTGAATTACCCCATTTGGTGATTTACATGCATGACAAATCCGTCTTGCTCTCTCAGATTGTGCCCACGTTCATCTCAGCGGGGAGTCATTATAAAACCTGCCAGTCTCCACAGGGTGCAACCTTGAAGCTGAGGTTAAAGGGGGGGCATAATCATCAGAGGCTTCAATAAACCATAAGACAGATTAAAGATGCAACGTGTTACGTCACAGAAAGATTTACGTCAGGATTTAAGGATTTACGTCATTTACATTAGCTTTGTTTATTTTTAACAGAAGCATATGACACGTAACCACTTGAGCATTCAGACTTCTATAAATTTACCGTGTCTGCGTTTAGGCGCTCACCCAAGTTTTCTTCATCATTTCAGCTGAGGTGTGTGTCCTTGTATCCATTTTGTCAGCTCTCTCACCACTGCATGACACACCAGCTCTGAAAATGTTGACAAGAGCTGGAGGGGAATACTGATGTGGTCCCACAAAAGCACACACACACACACACATACTCTAAAGCTAATTAATTTTAAAACTCATCATCTCTTGCATGTGAGTTAGGAAAACTGACAGCCACAGATCAATCAAACAATGCTCCCTGTATATCCTCCTGCACATGCTGTGCATGATTTCTTTCATCAAGGATCTTTATTACCTTTCACAGGTAGAGATTGGAAGTGTGTCATTGGCTCTAGCTGTTACCTTGGTAAATAGCTTACTTAAAATTGAGCTGACGTTCAAACATGTTCGACTGTTAAATAGTATTAGTCCTTCAGAATTGACATTAACCATTAGCCTTCTCAACACTCTGATTAACATGACTGGTCTGTTGTGGTGGCTCTCTGTGTAGATGTTTATCTTGTGCACATGCGGTTCCATTTTGAGCACTCTGTGTAGTAAAATGTGGCCTTGAGATATATATATATATATATATATATATATATATATATATATATATATATATATATATATATATATATATATTTCCTCTCTGTGGGTACTTGAGCTCCTTAAAATTCAGCAGAAAGAGGCGATTAGATGCAAATTGATGTGAGGAGGCATCTGTGTGAATTTCAGATGTTTCAGTTAGTGTGTGAAAAATGTCCTGGGGCTTAATGGATGCATAAATGTGCAAAGATGTCAGGAAAGAGGAAAGGAACTGAAGGGTTAGGGTTTCTGGTGAGCTCTGAGCTGCCACACAAATACACTCAATGGCACATGGTTGATACAGTCGTACTGTACAGTCGATAGCTGCCCATATGGAGCCCACATAGATACCACACTGGCTGCTGCGGGTCACTGGAGGATTGTGTCAATTTGACCGCCACATTGGTGCTGGGAAGCTGTACTTGTTAATGCATGTAATGTGGGAAACAGATCACCTCCCATGAGGACACATCTGGATGCACTGGACCATGAAATGCACCTGCTGGCTGATTGCTGATTATGTCATGTCAAAGTGGGGGCTGTGTTTGGTTTTAGCTTGTCCATTTCCCATTGTGGCCTGGTCAAAACTTTCTAATATAACAGTAGACTAAACTTTATCTCTGAAAACGTTTGAGGTGAGAAATAGACAAAGCAGCAACAGATTTGTGATTCACATTTGATCAGCACTGCCTACTTTGACCGTTTGATCAGTTTGATATGAGAGTAATCAAACTGCAGATGGGACAAATAATAAATTAACTAGTTTACATAGATAGGTGTTGCCACAGATTTGTTTATTCTTTTTGGTAATTAAAAAAAACAGAGTACACTGATTTCTCAGCAGCAATGATTTTAATGCAAGTTAGACAGCAACAGTATGACAGGAAGACGCTCAAAGGCTGAAACAAGCTGTAATCCAGAGATGTCTGAATGTATTAATGGAGCTGCCATTTTGTGAGACAACTGCCAAAGTGGAGCCTGAAAACCTCCAAACAACCTCTGCAAAGAAGTTTCGTCTTCTCTACAGGTTAAGGGGGGTGCATCAAAATAAGACCTTAAGGGGCCAGGCTCCAGGTTTGCTTTGAAAAATAAGAAATGAGAGGAGTGCATATGTCCTCTTGATAATTCAGAGCTGCTCCTCACATTTCAATCACAGCTAAAGGGTCAAATTTATATCTTATGCAGCTTATGCAGCCGGAGAGGGAAAACAGTACAATTCTCATTACCAGTATGAGATAACACTGAGCTTTTTGAAATAAGTTACTCTAGTTATGTAAAAACTGGTCTACTGCAGCGCTGCAGTGTTGTTTCCACTGTTTTCTGAAGGTAAAAATGTATGATCAACATGTAAAAATGATATATTACAAACACATGATTTCAAAACCATGATCTCTTCCTACACTAGTGAGTGTTTCACAAAATGAAATGATCTTTTCTCCAACTTTAACCAAAATGCTTTTGTTGCCTAAACTGCAGACCAAATTCAAAACCTGGACTCCCCGGTGTCAGGACTTTGAACACCCACCACCCCCCCCAGACCACCTCGCTGTGACTCCAGCACAGATTATACATGTTGTGTTTCATTCAGTTGAGGAATCATACTTGAATCTTATAGATTTTATTCCATGGCTATTTCATGAACTGCATGTCCTGGTCTTCTTGGAAACCTGTTGCAGTTGGTGTATGGTGCAACGCTCCAGTCTGAACAATAAGAAAAGCAAATCAAAAGACACCCTGAAGCTGTGATTTTAGATGCAGAGCAAATGCATTTCAATGTCAGATTGTTCCTCTGTGTCGTATTTTGGAGTTGGGGTTTTCTTGATGAATGGTTTGCTGCCCCACTTACCTTTTCATTTATGGACAAAACTAACTCAATTCTTTTGATCTTAAAGCTTCAACTTTTTCTTTTATTTCAGCTGAACAACAAATTTTCTTGCTCCGAATAAAGAATCCAGAAGATGTTTCTGTGCCAGTTTAATTTCGCCGGGCTACAGTTCCTGCACCCTCGTGAATGTCACTTTTATCAGCTTTGCAGATGTAAGACAAATGAGTTGGACAGGAACTGCAGCACTGAGATGAGTTCATATTGGAGAACTATGACTGCTTAATATTCTGCCTTACAAGACGGAAAGCAGTCTGCATTTTTTCTGTGTGAATAGAGAAGGCGAGAATGTGAGGATGACCGAGAAGACAATGATGGGAGACGCAGCTTTTTCATTCAAGCAAACGTTAGTAGTCTTATCACATTTCTCTTTAATTAGAAGCCCACACAGTTCTCTCCCCAGACCGAGAGTCTGTCCTCAGGTTATGTTTTCTCTCTTACAGACTGGCTCTGGCCTTTGATCTACAAGTGCTGATGTACAGTGTATGCACAGTGTTATGTGGCTCTGCACACTGGCTGTGTAGGCAACAGACTGATGAAGAGGATTTCATGGTGATTTATCACGGCTAATCAAATCAAAAGAAATAGGTTGCTTATGTAACAGTGGCAACGGATTGTACTGTCTGAATGCATGTACACTGAGGACACTTGATACCTTGATTTCACCGGATGTGGCTGAGCTGCCTTCTGGCTGTGACGCGGTTTTGTTTTGTTCTCTATGGCGTCATGGCGGAGTGTTTAGCCTGCCCAGTTTTGTTGAATTTGTCACATTTTCCACAGATTTTTGTCCTTGCACAGAGGAGAAGTACTCAGTGTAGTTGAATGGTGTTCTTTGTTTGTCTGTTTTGATGTTTTATTTCAAAAATAGATTAGGTGCATAGCAGAAATCACAAGCGTCGCCACGAGTGGCCACGATCAGCTCCAGCAGAATCAAGCAGTAAAAGCAAATACAGTAAACATTGTATATGTTTGGTTTATTACATAAAGAATATTTTAATTTGAGCAAGCAAACAAGTTCTGTGCTCAGTAAGTTTCAGCATCTCCTAAAAAGAGAACAATAGTAACGCAGCTGTTCTGTGGGTGTACTAAAAGAGCTGAATACCAGCCTCCAATTCACTTAAATGAACACTGCAGGACACATAAGCCAAAAAGGTTTTCTAACCTCCAGGTTTGGCTCCATATTGTGCCAAGCTGATGAAGGCAAGAAATCCAAACACAGGTAGTGAATAAAGCCTGGTGAGAAATGTGGTGTGTTGTGTGTTGCTTGAGCTAAACCTGCAATAACAGATTATTTGAGTCACTTGGGAGCAGCAGAAACAAGTTGTGAACACAACACTTATTATGATGATTTTGAGTTTATATGGTGAGGTTGTCAGCAAACAGAAGAAATGAGACATTATAATTAATGTGTGATTTCCCACATAACTCCCCATCTTGAGTCTGCTTCCCTCGATCTGGCTCTGTCCTTTTTGCTCAGTTTCCCAGTGGACATGGATGAAATACCATCTGTTGATGTGAGACGAGCAGGAAACCCTGCAGGCCAGGCAGGTTTGTGGGGACTGTCTTTGGCCAAGGATCATCTCCATTTAGCCATGAGAACCAGGACAGGCTGTGCAGTGTCCTTTCAGGCAGAGGCAGCTGCCGACCACCAGCATCACAGCAGAGCTCACTGCCCATACCAAGCAGAAATATCACCATCTAATCCCACATTTACAGTCTAATTTAAAGGGAAAGTTAGCTTTTATAGGAGGGAAAAAACAAGCTGTTCCACTGACTACACGACTTACCCATGAGGTCTACAGCCACAATAGCAGTTCTGTGAGGCCGTCCTCAGGCACAGTGGTGCTTTGAGATGATGCTATTATCAGCGTACCATCGTGTTGACAGTGACAGAGCTAACATGCTGACATTTAGCAGGCTTAAGGACTGGGTCAACTGCAGGGTGCTGCCACAGGAATGTGTGTAGACAACTATCATGCTCAAATCACACTTCATCCCTGTTCCACTGATAACAAACACGGCCTCAGTCACTCTCCATGCAGTGCGTGAAAACTCCCACATTGTATCACAATGCATAGAGAAAAAAAATGGCAATAGCAACCCCACTAATTGTCAGGAATAACAAATCTGACAGAGAGAGATAGGCTGAGATGCTGTTGTCTCCACTGTGTTGCTGCTGTGTTTTTCTGGCAGTTTATTGCTTTCTGGCAGTATTTCAATGATGTGTACTGAAAACAATTACCTCCAATCACGCTAGGGAGAGAGGAGCAGGACGTGCCACTAACAAGGCATTTAACAGCAGAAAAATGAATGCTGCAGTGCACACAGCAAGTCACCTCAAGTCTTCATTACTCATCCATGTTCACCATTTGTCAAAAAATGGAAAGAACAGCTCCGTATGGAACATCCTCTGTAATGATCTGTAATAACTCATGTGGATAAGTCCAAGCTACACTCTGAGACACATACTGTAAATTGGCATTTATACATTTTGCCTTGGAGACAGGTGCACTATTTTCTTAAATACTATTTGAATCTAAAAACGCTAAAGCTGGAAACCAAAATACCCAACGTCTGTCTGTGAAATCATCAAGAGAAGAAATGTGGAGCTGTTCCACTGCTAATTAATGGCAAGGAGGGTTTCTGGGGGGAGTGAGAGTTTAGTTTCTTACATCATAATTAGCTTTTATTTCAGACTTTTTATAACTGTAATTCAAGAGGAAAAAGACAGAAAAAAAACTATTATCTCTGTGAGATTTTCTTCGTTTCTTCGTTGTCAGTGAGGCAGCTGTAGGACTTGTCCTATCATCAAGGCTGTCTGAACTCCCCTCTTAATGTGGAAGAAACTGAATAAATCCATAAACAATAATCAGGCATAACATACTTTATATTTTATTGTTGATATTTTGCATGACTTTGGTTTTGATTCTATTGTAAACTGAATGTGCATCTGGCATCAGTATTGTAATTTTGCTTCTATCCCTACCAAGGAAAAACCCAAATCTTACTCATCGTGACGGCGATGTGGCTCTGAGCCTCCACACCATATGCTGAGGTTTCTGAGAAAAGGCAGTGAAACTTTAGCTATAGTTTGTGAGAGTAACTTCTAATCTGATTAAGAAGGTCCCCCCTGCCCCATAAGAGAACTGCAGCAAAGGAAGTCCTTCCTTGAACTCGATGCTGTAAAATATGCAAAGAGAAGCTGGAAGGAAACTTTCTCAGCTTCTCCATTACGCCCAACACTAGTGTCAGTTGAGTGAAAAGACACTGCAACAGAGAGCGCCGAACACTTGAATACTGTAGATGGAAACACCCAAAAACAGATGTTTAAAAAGAAATACATACGAAAAAGAGAGAGGAGTCTACTATAATTTTACAGACAATAACACTTCACGGAATATTGATGGTTATAAAATACACCAAAGGATGTGATATGGCGCTTTAACGGATATGTGAGAAATCTACTGTCAGGATAATGAATATGGCACGCAATTAATACTTTTAAATTTTATTAGCAATACTGTTTCTGTGTCAGCTATTGTAATCAGTGGATTACCCTGTGTGTGGTGATCTGAGGTCGGAAGTCCTACGTAGCTATCAGTTGGTATGGAGCCTCCGTGTCAGCCCACTCCAGAATAAATTGGATCCGTAGGATTTACGGCACACCTGATTGCAGCAGCTTGAGGGTAATGAGAACCTTTTAAGATGAGATTGCCTTTAGGTGGGGGCATTGCTGGAGGAATCCAACCTCTGCCCCCAACCCCCCCCCCCCCACTCAAGGCCTCCTGCCGCCACTCGTCAGCTGGAATAAGCACACCTGCTTGTCACAACCACCAGAGAGTCAGGCCCAACTTCCATTCAGCAGGAATGCTGTAAATTCAGCAGCAGTCATATCAGTGCCTGGCAGCGGCTGTGGCTCAGCTAATCTCCTGAAGCTTTAAACAATGTGACCGTGCCTGTCAAGCCCCTCAGCTAAGCCGGGTCTCAGAGTGGCGAATGATCCCCAGCAACACTCGTCTTCTCTCCTCTGCTGTGCTGCAGCCAGATGTGCAGTGCAGAAGTGTACAAAAATCCATACGAGTGGTTGAGGCATGTTAGCTACTACAAAGGGACCTTCATCTTTTAGCCACACTAGCTGTGTGGCTTTAGAGATTGCAAAGTCGGTCAGTCCCACTTTGCTCCCAACTGAAGAAGTACTGAAGTCATTGCCAAGACATTTTGTTCAGGGATTCCTGGTCCCCAGAGAATGAGTCCTTATGAGTCCAGCAGTATTTTGTACTTATGTGCTAATTAGCAAATGTTAGCATGATCACACATTAAACCAGTGCTTCTCAATTATTTTCTGTTGCGCCCCCCCCCCAGCAAGTAGAAAACAATTCGCCCCCCCCCCCCCCCCGCGACTATAAATAATAGTAATAATAATATGTAATAATATTTAATAATATGTAATAATAGGATGCTAACAATTCTCGCTGGTTTACTGAAGTAGCATTCACAAAGCGGGATAATTGTTGGCAATATTCGGCACGTTTTGGCTGAAAAAACTCCAGCGGCTTATCAGCATGATTGGGATGTAATGTCTTCAAGTGGGGCCTTAATTTATTTGGCTTCATGCTGTCCGCTGCCAACATTTTTAGACAGTAAACACACCGGTCTGTCGTCTCCCACTGTAGTCACAGTGAAGCCAAGCGCTACATATGCTTCGTCATATTTCCTCGTCTTAGCTTTCGGGTGAGTTACTTTTGTCTCATTATCTTCGTCTCTCTCCGCCTTTCTTCTCATCCCTGTTAAAAATTTCTTCATGTTGTCTCTTAAGGGTTCGCTTACTGCACTTCATATCGCCTGCTCGGTGCAAAAAAGCCGCTACACCATAGAGCTAATACTCCCTGCGCACACTCTGACAATGAGAGCGCCACTGCCAACTACTGTAGTGGATGTGCAATTACACTTTATTCTAGTACGGCAAAAAAAAGCATGTTCCCCAGGGTCACACGCGCCCCCCCTGGCATCGCACCGCGCCCCCCCAGGGGGGCGCGCCCCACTATTTGAGAAGCACTGCATTAAACTATGGTAAATATGGTAAACATTATACCACCACTTAGCATCAAATCTGTGAGCTTGTTAACATAGTGATGTTAGCATTTAGCTCAAAGCACCACATGAATGCAATAGCCTACCCTAAGATTTGTTGATTGGTCAACAACTGTGCACTAACACTGTAATGTCTTTTGATAAAAAAGCAACAATAGTTCCCTCACTCCTATTGTTTATTCATTTATTTATTTTTTTGACGAGTGGCCGGGACTGCAAGCGACGCTGAGAGGGGCAGCTGATGATTAGCATAACACATGGAGAAGTATAAGCTGGTAGAATGACTAAGCAGCATAAAATATGGAGCTAATGGGGAAACAGTAATATCCATCAAGTATGCAAGAAGAGTCAAAGCACGCCTACAGAATCACTGTATCTGCAAATGTGCCTGGACTGAATAAATATTTGTCTCTGTACATCTGGACGTTATTTTTCTTTATCAAATCTAAATGTAGAGTAGAACGAACGTAATACAAATGGAACAGATTTTCATGACAGAGACAATAGAAGGAATAATGGAATAAATGATAAATAATGTGTAATGTGAGCCTGAGAAAAGAATAATAAATAATACAATTTACAGTACATTTTATTTGGTGAAATATTTAGGAATGCACGCAGTAAACAGTTAATACCTAATATGAAATTGACAAATGCATACTGTTAGCACGACAATCGATGATGAGTGGAGCAAATATTAATTATGTACACATTTCATTAGCGTCAAACTCCTTCTCAGAGGTGCCTGTCCTCTGGCTGTCCTGAAACCAGCCTTTGGGTCCTCCAAGGACATCATCAACACGCTGATCCAGATGTTGACTTGGCAAAAGCCACATGAATGAACCCGTGAAACAGAGGTGACTGTTTGTGTCTAATGGCTTGCATGTAGCCCCTCACACACACAGTGACAACAGACATCTTCATTATGCTAAGAGCACAGATGGAAGAATACACCACAGCACAGTGAAGAGATAACGGCCATCCTTCACAGGACTGTACATTTCCCCAAGCCAGAGGAGATGAAGGAGGTGGTTGACAGCTTTGTCGCCGCTGGTCCACATCAGAATACTCCCACATGCAATACACATAAGTGCTTACATTAGATACAAGTTCTTCCCTTCAGCGGTACATTCAAGAGGAGATGGTGAGCATGAGCGGCCAGCTGGCTAGCTGCCTTTTATCAGAGGAGCTTGTGGAGCTTCTCAACTCCAAAAACATTGGAATGCATTTTTGATTCACCATCAGTTCTATCAAAGTTGTCGATATTTGAAATCTGCACAGTCAAAAATATTCCGAAGTGAATTGAGTGTTGAAATAAAGTTATGGCATACAGAAATTATTAAATGAACTTCCTCAATTGAATGCTCAATTGAACACTGTGATATTTGTCTTATCAAGTTGCCAAATGATGCATTGTTGTTGAAATGGGCGTGTGAAGAACACTCAACTCTTAATTTTTATCGTTCTTTGCGAAACGGGAAAGTACAAAAGACGACGTTTCACAAGGACACGAGGACACAGGAGCAGTCAAGGCCCTTAATCCTGTTAGCAAATGTAAACATGTGTTTATCAGGCCGCATTGTAATCTGTGTTGTCCTCCTTGGGTGTGAAGCATATGCTTTTCCTCCTCCTTCTTCATGTGTTATATTAACAGAGTGAGGGGCACAGGCTGCAGATGAGAAACCAAAGCCATTAGATAAATCAAATGGGCAGAATCAGCGTAGAGGAAGGGTATGGTGTAAATTTCCCAGTGTGTGAAAGCACTGCCTCCCACACTTGACACAGTTAATCATGAAGCTCTTACTGACGTCCACAAATAGCCTCACATTAGTCAGTCCACACCGCCTCTGCGTTCTGCATGAGACGCGTGGATGACACTACTGTGACTCTAGGAGTTGTTATGTCCACACTCTGAGGCCCTAAACTGGCCAAGTCTACTTCACCGAAGCCATTACACTCGTGCTATTTATGAATGCTGTTGAAGAGGACTGCGTCACATTGTGAGCTTTTGTGAAGCAAATCCAAACTGACAAATGGGAGGAAAATTAGGCCAAGGTAGCATAATTCTTTAGACAGACTGGTGAAGGAGAATATTTGAAGCTGATTGAGATCACAACAACATATTGGTATATATAAAAAAAAAAATTCAAACTATGTGAAGGAGCTTGCATCAAGGTGAAGACTTGTTTAAGTTTCAAAGGAAGGTCAGTCAAAATGAAAATATGTCACCCAACTGTTCACCAAGTTCACCAGATGTTTTCAGCCTTCATCACCACTGAGTATAGAATATAATATTACTGTCACTCTTTAAAATCCTATTTTTTACTCCTACAGACATCACAGCATTATAAATACTTGAACTTGTCAAGCTACTTTAGTAAATCTTTCTTTTAAAACTGTTAATTGATGAAAGATTGAATCTACAATGTTTGCAATTAAAGGTTTCAGCCTTGATTTTAAAACTCTCTCATCTCTTCAGGCTAAATTAACTGCTACTAGCAGTTGAATTATGGGTAATGTAGGTTTCACTTTTGATGTGGAGGAGAAATATGGGGAATGAAAAACGATAGATAAAAAAATAACAAAATAAAATAATTCTGGTTCTGCTGATTTTTATCCTTTTTGTCTTAATCTGTTGATTGTGACTGAGTTTTAGGAATAAAATGCTAAAGTGGGGTACTCTTTTAAATACATTTTCACTCACTCTCAAAGATCACCTTCATTATTTTGCTTAAAAGATGATAATATTGTTGTATATTTACAGTACTATATATGGTGATCTGTTAGTCACATGACTGGTCAACTGACCATTTAGGAGCCAGAAACAACCTCACATACCACCGTGATGAAGACAAGACAGCCTTAAACCTCTGATGACTCAACACATGATGTCCTGGAGAAGAATTATGCAACAAGCTCTAATGTTCTCACATTCACACACATTCACATATTCCACAGACAGTCATTTACGTTTGTTGTGTCATCGCTGCTTTCATCTTCACAAACAGATTTAACAGACAGGAACAATTGTGATGCAAAATGATCTGAAAGCAGCGTCGTTTCCTGCAGCCAAGACCTCCATGTTTCACCTTTGTCTGGGAAACATGCTGTCATTGATTTCAGAATTAATTAATCTGTCATTAGTCATGATATAAGGTCAGTCAGTTTCCACTGGGTGTTTATGAGATTCACATTTCAGAGCTTAGGCGCGGTAATCACAGAGAGAACGGAGAGTGGCTGTGCAAATGTCAATTAGATATTGTCTGTCAGAGCTCAGAAAGAAAACTCTCCTCAGAGGAGTCCTCATAGGGAAATCTGGACTGGAAAATAATAAGCAAGCAAAGCTCTAATTGTTTCATATGGAGTCAGGCTTTATGAACCTCCTCTACCTTAGAGCCACTGAAATCCCAATGTGTGCCGTTCATTAAAAATCTACCTCTAAAAACTGCATCTTAAAGCTCTTTCGAAGTCGAGATCAGACACATGGCTTCAGTCCAGGCATGCATGCCGGGTTTCTCATCCACTGAGAGCACCGAGGCTTTGAATAATATATGGCAGAATGTTTCTTGACTACATATATTATAATAAGACTTTGTATAGGGCGGCACGGTGGTGCAGTGGTTAGCACTGTCGCCTCATAGCAAGAGGGTTCCAGGTTCGAATCCCGGTCTGGGCCCTTCTATGTGGAGTTTGCATGTTCTCCCTGTGCCTGCGTGGGTTTTCTCCGGGTACTCCGGCTTCCTCCCACAATACCAAAAACATGCACATTAGGTTAATTGGCTACTCTAAATTGCCCCTAGGTGTGAGTGTGAGCGTGTGTGGTTGTTTGTCTTTGTGTGTTGGCCCTGCGATTGACTGGCGACCAGTCCAGGGTGTACCCCGCCTCTCGCCCGTAGTCAGCTGGGATAGGCTCCAGCTCCCCCGCGACCCTCACGGATAAGCGGTATAGAAAATGGATGGATGGATGGATGGACTTTGTATACTAAACCTTAAGATTTACATACAACCCCTGCAGTACTTAAAGGCCCTGAAAACCTAGTTTCTCAGGCAGCTTCTTAGAGCAAGGAATAACATTTTTTGGGAGATTTCTGAGCAATCAGATGGGTTTTGGTGTTCATTATTGTGCACAGAAGGAATCATGAATGTATTTTGGGACATATATATATACATATGTATGTATATATATATATATATATATATATATATATATACACATATATATGTACAAATCCACAACAATACACATGGATAGGCCGAAACATTAAAACCACCTGCTTGATAGTTTGTAGGCCCTTGGGGCCTCCAGGTGGGATAGTGGATTAGGCCTATTCCAGTGGATCCTGCAGATTCTCCATCAGGTTGGGATCTGGGGAGTCTGCAGGCAGTTGTTGTGGTCCTTGAGGCAGTCCTGGGCTGTTTTCGAGGGGGTACATTGTCCAGCTGGGGGGAGGCTGCTGCTGGCAGGAGGAGCCGTTGCCCTTGGAGGGGGGTGTATTTGGTCTACAATATTTAGGTGGGTGGTGTGTGTCAAAGGTGCACAATACAGCCAGAACCTAAAGGTTTCTCCATAAAACACTGCATTGTAAACAGATGACAAATGTTATTCACTTCACCCTTCAGTGGTGTTAATTTTGTGGCTGATTGGTGTATATTGTTGTATATTTAAATGTATAAAAAAATCTTCTTGCTAGCTAGCTAATGATCCTAAGTGGTCTATTAGAATTGCATTATAAAGGTTTAGAGACAACAATGTCTTGGTTAGGTGTGGGGGAAAGATTGTGGTTCAGGCTTGAATGACATATGAATTAAACACACCACATTAATCTGCAATATGCAAAATTTAGTGTCAAAGTGGCACAAGCAAAGAATAAAGTCAGCAAACTACTGCATTTAACTGAATTCACCCTTTCTTTTGTATAAGAATATATTGATTTAAATTTGGGTATTTTTGCTCTCAATGTAACACACCCATTTGAGCATTTCATTATTAATACTATCGCGTTTTTGATATTTAACATAAATATCACAAAATAATGCAATTATCCCGATGTGGTTCAAAGCTGAATACACTGTAATTTCCCCCATCACTATGCCCACTAAAAAGACTGAAGTCTTTCATTCTTTTTTATTTAAGGAGGTGAATGTTTCATCGTTGTGGTGCAGTAACAGTCCAGAGTTAACTAAATACAGACCCCTGAGGAAAACTCAACTGACTTGACTTCTTTATTAAATTTCCGGCCACCAAATATTTATACGAGTACCAAGATGCATGAATCAGAGATCTCTGCAGAGAGGCTCTCCCAATGGAAGAGAGAATAATGAAAGAGCAGAAAAGCATTTGGGGATAGGCTTCCTTTCCTCCAGATTTTGACTGAATGGGGTCTAAATCTCACTGATGGTATGAAGGAAACAATAATAGCACTCATCTGCAGAATAATGGAAACGGTGAAAAGGACAGGGAGAAATCAACAGCAAGAGCAGTTTTGGAAAGGGGCTTAAACAGCCACGGTGTTACATAAAGAGGAAATAGGTCGGAAAAAGTGGAGTGTGGTGGGAATCTCTCAGAGCATGCATACAGAAATATCAAAAGGAAGATTTCCAAAGCAGAATTATGAATTTATGAACCTCATGGTTGTTTTGACGAAGCAGCGCAGGGCGACTGACTGAAATATTCTGCTTCTAACTGACACCACGATCACAGCCAATAGCTGTGTGCATTAAGAACACAGCCAGAAGCACAGAGCAGGTCTTTAATTACATTAAATATTCAGATGTAGTCACATCAACTTTCTTGAACCAAACAGAAAATAACAGTCTCAGATGACCCACTTGGCTGTTTTCACTGGACATTACATGCTAATACATCTAAGGCAAGTTTTTGCCTTATTTCTCAGTCTTTCAAGATACTATAAGAAGATATTTTAAGTCTGAGAAATAAAGCAAAAACTTAGCTATTTGTTACTTTGCTATGATTTATGCTTTGTATGGTGCACCCATGTGGATGTGCTCTGAATGCGACATTACACCCTTGAAGGTTGTTTGTCTTGCAAACTGTTGAAGTGCTCTGCCTCAGTAGGAGAAGAACGAGCAAATTTACATTTCAATTTAGCAGCTGGTAATTAAGCTACACAGCAAAGCTCCTCCATAAAGTCTGACTCAAGTTAATTGTAGATTAAAAATAAAAGCGCTCGCATTAATGGATTGCAAAACTCCTCCAAAAGAGGGGAATAGTTGACGCTTAAATATTAACGGTAGTGCTGTTGTTCAGAAAGCATCATCCTCCTTCTGGTGCTTTTTTTCTTGTTCAGTAGGCTGCACCCCAGAAGTGAAATCAAGTTGGAGAAATTAGCAGTTTGTGTCTGTAATGAATCCTGTTCATCCAATCACTTTTCTTAATGAACACTGTGCTTCGTGCTGGTTGATGGTAGTTTTATTTATTTCTTTACGTGGCTCATGAACTCATTTTCATAATCATGCTCTTCTAAACACAGTGTGAAATGTCATTAAACAGTCTAGTCTGTTTTCTGTCTGCTTTCATATCACTACATCCTGATGAAACACCAGTGCTATGGTGTCAGTGAATGTGCTGAATGAGAAATTTTCTGCATGCATGTGTGTATGCATCTTGTGTTTCTTCATGGAGCTTTTTAAATCTGCATGGCATACGACACCATCTTTAGACCCTTGATTTGGATAAGGAAAAAGTCTCCACTCGCCAACAAAAAACCCTTCAAGAAATGGAAGAAACCTGAGGAAGAGCAGCAAGCGACAGATAAATGTAGACTGTAAACAGCGAGTGCACAGTCCAAACAGACATATCTCAACAACTTTTGGATGAATCACCATAAAATTGCATACAGACATTCATCGTCCCCAGGGAATGAAGTCCAGTGATGTTGGTAATCCCAGGACTTCTCCTCACCAACAGCAGGTTTACATCTCTGGTTTTTAATGACATGTGGATGTGCGAGTGTTTGTGTGGAGGGCTGTCACTCCTGATGAGCAGGTAGTGCATCCTCTGCCACCAGCGTATGAATATGTGTGTGAATGCTGCTCAGTCAGATTAGAAGAGCATGATGTAAGTACAGTCCATTTAGCCATTAGGGCCTTAACTTAGCCCCTTAGAGCGGTCACAGTTTTAAATTCCACTGTGTCTAATGTTTTGGTTTATGACCAAATGCCTGCAGAGCTAATGATATTCCCTTTAGCCTGAGATGCACTTTGTGTTTAGTGCTAATTAGCAAATATTAGCATGCCAGCAAACACAGTGGATTGCATGGTAAACGTTATATGTGCTAAACATCTGCATGTTAGGACTGCCATTTTGGACATTTTGGCATTCTGATTCATCATTTGGTTTAAAGCACCACTGAGCCTAATGCTGTGTTCAGCCTTCCGTGGATAAAAATACGCATCCTCATTTACTGGAGTGGAGATGCTGACAGAGAGACCTCTGGCAAAACATGCACAGTCATCTGGCAAACTGAAGCAGAACATGGCTGAACACTGCATTTACGCTGCTGTTTACCTTATGACTGATCTACAAAATAAAATAATAAAAAAAACTTTGATAACTTTGCTGAATTCTGCATATTCTTACCCGCGAGTATTCAGGAGCTTTTATTCCAAAGTCCTGCATGTGGCCTTTGATTTAAAAGGAGCAGCAATAAAAATGTACCGAAAAGAAATAGCATTTGACACATTGTAGTACACACACAGGAGTTTGTGCCAACACTATTATTTTAGGAGTCATTTAATCTGATCAGCTATAAATGCGGAACATCCATCCATTTTCTATACCGCTTATCCGTCAGGGTCGCAGGGAAGCTGGAGCCTATCCCAGCTGACTACGGGCGAGAGGCAGGGTTCACCCTGGACTGGTCGCCAGTCAATCACAGGGCCAACACACAAAGACAGACAACCACACACTCACAGCTGGGGGCAATGTAGAGTAGCCTACATTAGCCTGATGTGCATGTTTTTGGGATTGTGGGAGGAAGCTGGAGTACCTGGAGAAAACCCACGCAGGCACAGGGAGAACATGCAAACTCCACACAGAAGGGCCCAGACCGGGATTCGAACATGACACTCTCTTGTTGTGAGGCGACAGTGCTAACCACAGTGCCGCCCAAATGCAGAACATGTAAAATACAAATTATTTGCATAATAAATCTCTTGATGTTTAGGGAAAAAATGGGAGAAATGTGTCTGCATCCAGTTTTTAGTGTGAGCTACACTATTTTCAGTTTTCTGATTTTAAAGTAATCCAAAGTATTCAGATTAGCTTCCAATTTTTGTAATCCAATCGATTACATTATTCATTTCAAAAATTTGTCAAAAAGGTGCGGTGACGAAGACGCAGAGACTCAGAGAGGCAGGGGTCCAAAAATAATATTCTTTTAATAAATCAAAAAACTCAAAACAGGCACAGGATCAAGAAATGTGGCAACAAAAACATGGCAAGACAAGACAAGGAAAAAAAAAACCCAGCATGAAAACCTAACATGGCAAAAGCAAATCCTGACATAATAACAACAAGAACACACTGCCAACAGTGGCAGGGAAGACGTGGACTAAATAGACAACATAACAAGACGCAGGTGAAACACATTAGGGAGAAGGGAGCAATCAGGATAACCAAAAGCAAATCTACATGAAACAGAGACACACTGGGGAAGTGACACTTTCAAAATAAAACAGAACATGACAAAAACCTGGAACATAATACATGGAAACACATGACAAGACAAACAAGAAACATGACATGTAGACTGGAAATCAAAAGACAAGACACAACCAAAAACATGGAGCCTGTAGTTTAAATTCAGTGACTACATTTACCCAAACCTGACAGTTACATGCGTAAAACACACAATAGATTATTTAATGAGGTGAAAGAGTGCAGCCACACATAGAGTACAAAAAGGTACTTCACGTACTGTATGTCACATTCTTTCACTTTCATGATGTACAAGCCTAGATGGAGCACTGATCCTTTTGTTAAATGACCCTCTGTGGGTCTCCACCAACTGTCCAGTTTCACAGGATGCACTTCCAATTAAGAAGCAGCGGCTGGAAAATGAGCAATCTGAGCGAGGGAGCCCAAGTGAGACATTAATGTAAAGGGTGGGAAAGAGAAATGCAATTTTCTTCCCCACCTAAGACTCAAGTCGGGCATCATGCAGTTGGTTTTGATTATGTGGGACAGATTCAGAATCCGCTCAACAAAGGAACGTGAGAGGCAAAAAAATGATTTCTCTCGGAAGTCAACTTTCACTGTTATTGTAAATTTATCATAGTGTGTTGATTTCTTGTGCACCAGCTCTAAAACAGTACAGTGAAGAAGAGTATATACTACATACAGTCAATATGTAAAACTGGGGCACAACTTACATCATCCTCATCCTGTTTCTGAACGTTCTTCGTAACTACAGTTGGATGAGATTAAAAAAAACAAAACAAAAAAAACAGGTTTATATTGTGCCTTTCTACTGGACTACTGGACACAGTGATGATCTGCAGTCTGTATGGCCCAGATGATCAAAGATTCTGATTCAGATAAAAAGAAGGGAACGGAAACACAGCCAGAGGAGACCACTTCTTCTTTCTGTGTGTAATATTTCTGCAGATTCATCTAAAATGTGGACAAAAAGAAACCCTGAAAAGAATGAAGGAGAGAAAGAAACGGTTACTTTGAACAGTGATAGAGTGGAAGACCAGATTCATTCAGTACTGAGGACATGAAGTGTTGCTGCTCCCAGAAAACATCCATTTGATGAAATGAAACGCATCGATCTGGCAGATTTGGACAAGAGACACAGACTCATTTCAAGCTGGACCAAAAGTGGGTATTTTTTCATGAATAGAATCAGTGTAAATGTCCAGGCAGGATATCGAGAATTCAGAAAACATGTTTGTTGGTGAAATCAGCTGCCAAAAGGAATCACTAGCTGCCTCAATAAAGAAGATATTTTCTGAAACTGTAAGCCTTTTATTTAATTTACACGCAATCCATTCATTTGCTCTTTTTCAGCACATTCATCCTGCAGGAGATTAAGAGAGTATTGAGGTTTTCAAACGTATTCACTGGGGATTTTAAGCTGAACCAGTGTATTCCACAAACTTCATTGGCACAGTGTGCAGCATTTAGAAAGACTGGCCTATCAGACAGCATTTCAAATTGAAAAGACTACGACCAGCATGAGCTGGTTGTTTGTGCCTTGGATAAATTAACTTGTCAGGGGCAACTCCGTGTGATTCATAGGTTTAAAGGTCGTTTGTTTGTGGTAACGGAAGCTGCTTCTCTTTCAGGACTCTCACGAAACACGACATGTAGTATGTACTATAGTCTTTGTGTTATAGTAAACACAGAGTTTTCAGAGCTACAACAGAGCATGATGAAAGGATGTGATGGATTCATGGATGCTCCCCAGGGGGGACATGGTTTTCCCAGTTAATGATGGTATTATAGCAGCTGATGGTAAAGCCTTGGCATGAATTACAGTATCCACAGCAGATAAATGTGTCCAGTCCATTCAGAGTCGAAAAGTACTGAAACATTATCACATTGTTTGGGGGTTTTATTTAAGCGTAAACAAAATTCTTTTGTATCCCAAGCTAATAATTTAATTTGATTGTCATCAAGTTGTTTTATGCATTTGTATTATGTTATTCAAAAAATAATCCAACATTTTAATAAAAACACCAAATTTACACATTAAATATGAAAATACAGTCCGTTAGCATAGCTTAGATTAGCGTAAAGACCAGAAACAGACTAGCTAGCAGCAGAGCAATCAGCATTGCATGTACTGCTGTATCTACACAGGTTGTCTCACAGCGTCTCTGTGACGACAAGCTGGACAGGAAGTCCCTACACTCAGCCGGGAAATGGTTTCAGCACATGTTCAAACATCTACGTTTTTACTCGGATTAAACAAATGAGACCTGGTGGTTTAATTTGTGAGTTTCACAGTTTGCTTCCAGTCTTTATGATATGCTAAGCTAATTAGCTGCTGACTGAATGTTGATGTGTGTCTTCTCATGTAATTCTACAAGAAAGAAAATATTTCTCAAAATGTCAAGCTTAAATAAAATAAAATTAAATTAAATTAACTAAATTCTGTTTTAATTTAGCTTCATCCACTGCACGGCTCCTTAAATGTTCTTTATGCAGCACGTTTCATTTAATTAATCAATTTACTTTCGTCATATGGCCCAGCCCTCGTTACCATGTGAAGTCAACACTGAAAGCTGATACAGATGGAGGTTTAAGTGCTGGGATGTTGGACCTGTTGTGGCAAAGGCTCGTTAATCCTAATTAGTTCCCTTCACTAATGAAGCCATTAGCCCCTGTTGTATAGCCAGAGGCATGACGGCCGTGCTGTTGCTGCTGCTACAGATGGACTTGTTTTCATCTTGTTCTGTTTCACCTTCACAGGTGGTCTCTAATAGACAATAAATCTCAGTTCCATCCACTTCAACAATTTGGCAAATAAGACTTGTTATAAACAACTGTTTATATGTACATTAAGTTTCAAAAGGGTTGAGCCTCATTGCAACACAACACTTCAACTGATAGCACAAAATGCAGTTTGTGCATCCTTTTAAAACTGCATCCCCAAAGCCACAAACTGATTCTTGTATTAGGTGATCCCTCTGAGTAGCAGCTTTTGTAGCTGTGGTTTGCAGGGATGTTTGTCTGTACTTCTGAGGAGGAGGTGGAGAGTCAACCTGAAGGCTGAATACTTATTAATCTGTGGGGAAACCAAAATGCTAATGAATATAAGACTATCTTGGCAGTGAATTTGCCTATACTGCATGCTGCTGGAAAGTTACTGAATGAATTATTTGGTAATCAAGCATCATCATGAAGTTGCAGGGAGTACTGCTACTTCAAACAGACTTCACAACACAAAGTCAAATAATAAATCTGGAAATTATTAAATAATGTTTGTGTAAGCAAGTCAATTATGATGTTCTCACTGCTCTTAAATAAAGAGTATAGAAAATACACTATGGAGTACTGGTATGGGGCTGTATTTTCAGGGATTGGGCTCGGCCCCTGACTTCCAGTGAAGGGAAATCTTAATGCCTCAGCACACCAAGACATTTTGGACAATGCTATGCTTCCAACTTTGTGGCAACAGTTTGTTGAAGGCCCTTTTCTATTCCAGCATGACTGTGGCCCAGTGCACTGGAATGGAGATTATGAGCCAGGCCTTTTGGTCCAACATCAGTGTCTGACCTCACAAATGTTCTACTGCATGAATGGGCCAAAATTCCCACAGAAAAACTCTAAAAAAGCCTTCCCAGAAGAGTGGAAGAACTTATGAATATAAGATTTGAGATACAATAATATCTGAAACATGCAATCAGAGCACTAAAATGAGCTTGTAACATTAGCTTATTTTCCAACAGCACTGATGGGTAATCAACTCTGTGACATCATGAGTTATAACAAATTGGTTTTTCATGTTTTGGTTGAGTTTCTCTATTTACTTGTCTCTCTTGTTTTTGCTTGTATTTTCTGTATCAGAGCCACTGTAAGAAACCTTTCAATCTTCTTCTTCTTTTTTTTTTTTTTTTTCTTTGTATAAACCAAACCAGAACACCATATACAGTTTGACAGTTCCTCTCAACTATTTTGATGCTCAGGTCTCACAAGAAACTTCATGATTTCAGTTGCTGTCTTCCACAGAGATTGCTCTCTTCTTGCCCTGGTGCTCAAAGAAACTCCATTAAGTAAGAGCTTGTGTATTGCCTGGGGGAACTGCAGCTTCGTAACACCTGTCTCTGTTTGGAATTGGCCAGGCAGTAACATGGATCTCTTCAGATCAGGTCTGTGTACTCCAATATCCCATCAGTCTCTCTATCTCCATATTGATCGTCTCCCCTCCTTCTCCTCTGCAAGTAATCACTGGCTGGCAGCGCAGAGAGGATGACAGCAGTTCTTGCATTCTGCATACGGATGAGATGTAATCTGTCTGCCATCTTCAGCTGGAAGTGCTATCTGGCGGCACAGGAGCAGAAATGACTCTGTTCCGTTCGGTCATTGTTCTCTCTGGAAATGGGTCTCTTGGACATAGCTGAGAGCTAAAAGATTTTGCTTTCACACACACATACAAGGGGGAGCCTGTCCCTTTGGTGAGCAGCATCCACTTTCAAGACGACAGTCTCTGCAACCACTGACCTCTTGATGTCCATCTCTGGCCCTCCTTTATTTTCTCAGCAGCAGAAATAATTCTTTTAAAGCTTCAGTTGCAGGATCACCCCTGACATTTCAGTCCTGCAGAGAGGCACCTTCTGTCAGGTTGGTAATCTGCAGAGAGTTGCATGATAAAGCAGCTCAGACTCAGACATGACATCGTGTGTGCTCTGTGACACGGGATTGAGCACATTTGTTTCCACTGAGACCTAAGTAGCTCGTTAAAGTAGCTTTTCTGCGGGGGCATCCATTGAAGTTCCCAAATGTTTGCCAAGTACATTGAAGATTCTGTCTGAGTGGTTCAACTTCAAAAAGAAATTCAGAGCCAATCCACAGTCACCCACCAAACACTGTCAAAGCCTCTCTTGCTTCTCCTTGCACGACAGCTTTGTAGATCTCTTGTCTGTCTCCCTCGTACATTTGGATTTAAGTGTGATTATGGTCTCCTCTGAGTGGCAGCATCAATTTTACACAGCACAGGAAGATTAATTGCTCCACTCTGCCCTCTTGCTACCTTTCCCTTATGCAATTTCAACTTTGCCTAGTTTCATAGATATCAGCACAAGTGTCTTGGCAACGTCAACGCAGGGCTTTTCTCTCTTAAGCCCGAGATATACTTGCTGCCTCATGTATCCTGCGTTTGTTTAGCACTGGTTGTGCACATTCTCAGAAATGAATGCTATGCGCCTGCAAAAAGCAAAGCATACTTGAAAGGTAAGTGCAGTGTAGAAGCAGTATGTGGATGTGGCCTGCTAATCAATGCGAAATTAATAAACAGTATTCTAGTTCATCAGCAAGCTTGTTAGCATTGCCTTTCAAGTTAGCAAGCTAAGTTGCTAACCCCTGAATCTTGCTACAGCTCTAGGTGGGCACTAAACCGTGAAGATTTAATGTTAATTACCTAAAGACATGGAGTTAAGGATTTTGTTACTGACTGTGATTTAGAAAACTGAGTGTATATTTGAAGATGCACAAAGGAATTTTTGAAAGACGTATGGGAGCAGCACCTGACCCAGGAAACATGTCCTACTTGTTTTGTTTTTTTTGTTTGTTTTTATGTCATGCAAATCTGTATATGTGACCTTACTTATTTGGTGTGTCCTCTAGTGAAGTCCTCCAGAAACATGCAAGTTACACAGAAAAGTAAGTGAACAATTCCATTCAGGATGCAGCTGGTTGTCCAATAAGTAAGTGCATTGCCAGCATTACTTTGCACAATGTTGCTGCTGGTTTAATCACTATAGTCTGATCAAAACATTTCAGAAGCTGTCTGAACACATAACTGTCATGCATTATTCAGTGTGGACGCGTGTCCTCTTCTGCTTTGCAACGCAGCATGTAAACTCGAGGCATGCAGAGTACGTGCCAACAGGGAGATGTAACAATGATGACGCCTCGGTAGTTTATTGTCATGTAAAACTACATCTTATTACGAGATTGGACAGGAGGTACTGAATGAGTATTATAAAAGTAAAAGGGGTGACAGTTATTCACATCCAACAACAAGCCTCATCTCTTGTTTGAAATATTCTGTCAGCACTGATGGCATCAGATATCCCGTTTAAACCCCTTACATGACGCCCTCGGTCACCAACTCCCTTATTCTTCTTCACACATCCTCCATTTGCACCCCAAATGTTCTCTTTTCCCACCATCTGACTGTGATACACAAGACATGAGTGCCACTTCTGCTTCATCAAGTTTTAAATTAGCACCGTTGCTTATAATTATCTTCCACTGTCTGTCGGACTGACAGTCAGTGCATATTACTATTGGTTTCAACAGATGTATGAAGTAAAGAAGTGCTCAGGTCTTTCACTAATGTAAATGTATTAACACCACAATGTAAAGTAGTCTGATACAAGTAAAGTTCATGCATTCAAAATCAGTATTATCAGCAAAATGTTCTTATGTTGCCAGGATAAAAGTATTCATTGTGCAAAAGAGTGTTTACTGATATTTTTTGGCATTAACATGTAAGCAAAATTTCACAGATGGTTGTTAATTTGAACTGTTTCATACTGTCATTGTAGTTTTAAAACTGATTAGCCTCCAGGTTTTGTGCATAAAATTTTAGTCTGTCAAGTAGCTACTTACGAGCGTAGACTAATGCTAGATGTGTTTCAAATGTCTGCAATATCTTTGATTATCTTTGATCTGTAATTGTATTTGAAGCTTTAGAAACTGCATAAAAATACTTGAGCCAAGTACCGCAAAACTGTTGTCAATCACAGTGTATAGCATGAATTTCTTTTCTCCACCAAAGGTACATTAGACAAAGCTAACAATCAAATCAGCCATGACACTACTCAAGTGAGTCTGTCTTGTTATTGGTTGGTAAAGAGGTGGGGGAATAATGTCAGCGGGCTCCGATCTGAGGCTTCGGGGAGGTTATCAGCAATATCTTTTCAACAGAACAAAGCACTGCCTCCCTTTGATGGCAGCCCTAAGTTAGGAAACATGATTAAAGTGCTCTACTTTCTGCTAATCCTCTGAGGGGAAACTTGATAAAACCACTGAGCAGCAAAAAGGACATGGAACAGAGCAAAGGCAAAAAGAGGGGAGGGGTGGAAGCAGCATCTCAAAATGTATCCTGTCGTTCGGTCTCTGCATGTTTAACACCAAAACCAAAGATGCCTTTTCATTGCCGGCATTTAGTAATTAATGAACAAATAAGCTCAGTGAAATGTTTTCAGCTGTGCACAGAAAGAATCTCCCCCGAGACCGTCTCCTTTCACTGTGTGGGGGGATGAAAAGAGAGATGACACACTTCACATGTCTCTCATCCTCCCTAGTAAATATCTTTCATGGAAACGGAAGCGCTGTTACTCGCAATTATCATCCCCATCCTGCTTCTCAGTACTATTCATTCTCCATTTGCCTTCACCTCAAGCCATTTCAGCGTCTCTCAGTCTGACATTTTACATTCTACTTACGCCTCAAACTGCTTTTTGTGAGTGTTTACCACTTAACACTTGTGTTGTAGCACAGGAGGCGTCTTTTGTCTCAGGATTTGCATGTTATGTAACAGAGACAGTGACTGACAAAGTAGTTACACAACTCCATTATTTTAGTCTTTACTTTACTTGACTCCTGGTCAAATATTATGCCAAGAGAAAGTACTCACTTTTAAAAATACTACAGTATTCCATTAATTCCATAGTTGATGCCACGATGCATTTAAACAATTTAATGTCTGCCCAGACAATATCAGCTTTCAGTACATGTCCCTACTAATGTGTTAACTTGACAGGACCAAAAGAAATTTATGAAAAGCTGGTGCTCTGCAGTTTTGCCAGCTAACTTTGAGTGTGCGTCAGCGGTGGATTCATGCAGGACCTGGACCCAGTGTGAATCTTTCTTCATCTCACAAACCTCAAACATGGACTTCAGTTATGGCCAAAAGTGAAAATGAAGAAAATGAAATGCAGTGGAGTCAATATAGCAGAATAATTGTCTTTCCAATGTAGTGGAGTACAGCACACAAGTTAATGCCCACTTTTGAACGAACATAATCTCCCACATCTGGGTGACCAGCAACTTGATGAGACACACCCCAAACCACCAGGGCCCTGTGCTGTAGTGATCTAAGACACTCACACACCCAACAACACAATGGCTCACGTAAAACACCACATTTATTATTCAGGGGAAAAACCAGGCAGTGGCAGGCCCGAATACATGCAGAATGGGTATAATGCACTATTTGTATATGTCAGTTCAACTGCTTCCTGCTCTTGTCATGCAGTGCCACATTCCTCATCCTGGTTTTTAACATTCAGCCGTGCTCTCCCAGGTGTGCACTGCCAAAACTGTCAGTACGTAACACTCGAGTTGTTCGTCTCCATTTAGCCACAAACGCTTCTGGATGGACAGAGGAAACAAATGGCTCCATTTTAGACATAATGGATTTTAGTGGTGACTGGCTGTAAAACCTCACAGAGTGTCGGCCGAATTATGAGATAAGAAAACTGCTAAATTGATGCTTCTGTCTTCTGCAACAACAATCTGAAACATACTTGCTGTATTAGCTGACGGATCACTTTGTCTCAGGTTTGAAGCTTCCCAAGACAACTGAGACTGAGTGCTGTATTTTGTGGTGTGGAAGCAGTCTGAGCTCGAGTGGCAGATTTGGTCGCTTAGCCTTCTCATGCTGTGAATTTGTCCTCTTGCATCTATTTTTGGTGTTTAATGCAGCCATCGAGAATGCTTTTACTATGAGAAGCGACTAAAAAAATAGTTTGACTGCACAGTAACAATGAAACATTTGACAAAGAATCACAGAGGGACTATTTTCTGCCATTTCTGCTCATTTCTCAAAAAAATGTCATTGCAGTGAATATCCTTTCTATTTTCTTTTTATTAAATCCTAAGTCAGCCTTTGCCTCTGAGCCAATTATTCCATCTTCTGCATATTTTACACATGTGTGTCGTCCCAGATTCATGAAAAAACCCTCCTGGCTAAAGCCATGTCCAAAAATTGAGGAGAAAAATTGTTAAAAAAAAAAAGAAATAAAGTGCATGAATCTCTGCAGGGTCAGAAGATAAAGAAAGGAAGAAGTGGGCGGGGGAGGAGGAAAAAAGCGACTGTCTGTGAAGTTGAATGGCTACTTGAGTTTGAAGAGAGGGATGCATAATAATCTGCTCACATTTCCATCTCAGCTTCTGTCATGCCTTGGAGCTTCCTGGCGTCTCTCGAACATTTGTCCGGCCTCCAAGTCTCAGCACCATGCAGGGACATTCAGGCTTTTTAACAAACGCCCTCCTCTCTGTCCATTTCCCTCCCTCTTTTCATACTTCCCCTAATGAAGCCTCTCCAGCAGAGAGAGGGAGAGAAAAAAAACACATTCATGACTGTGTTGTATTTTTGTACATCATTTCAATTCCAAAGTATGAGCAGACACAACACTTCAGAGGAAGGGCTTATTATAATCAAAGAGGAGGAAGTGCCCAGCAGGCCAGCACCTCATCTGTTGTTTTTCTGCTCCACATGCTTTAATCATCAAATGCCCCCTGGTGGTTCACATAAGTCATGTGCATTTTCATCTTCTTTTAACAGCCTTATCTTTTTGTTGCAACTCTCTTGAATGCGTGACCTTTTTTTTTCTTATATATTAACAAAGCTTTCATCCTCAAAAAGGTGCCTGAATATCAAAACATATTTTGTCAGCAACAGGGGATTCAGTCCAGCCACAAGCACATGCCTGAAAGCAGTACTGCACAGTAACTTGTACATTTTCTTTTTTTTCCAAGTATTCTAGTAGTTTTTGGGGTATTTGTGTGTTGTTTGAATATTTCAATCATATTCTGCTTCACACTGTTACCCCACCACATTTAAATATTGTACATTATACTTCATTATATTGTATCTCCCAACCAAAGTTGCTTTTCAGATAAAATGTTTATATGTTAAAAACAGATGAGCTCCTAAAATACAGTGAATTGTTCAATTTTAAACCAATAGTTTCCGATCTCTTTGCTTTGACTGCTTACAAAGAAGCAGGTCCTTTGTCAAGTTTCCAATATCTCCACCAAAGAGGCAACTCCCCTCTAAACCTTATGGATGGTTTCACTTAAATAATCCTTTGAGGCCCATTTCACAAAAAGCCAAGGTTTCAGAAAAGTTTTTCTCTTTTGTGTATGGAATTAACCATCTCACAACCACAATTTAGCCTGTAACCCCTTGGAGGGATGGGACCCTTTGCTTAAGCTGGACTTTAAATATTCTTGCAGTGGAGTATTTCTGCACTGCTGTATTGATACTCCTCCACTGCTCCCTAAATGTCTACATACAGCGCCACGCCGCCCACCACCCCTGACACCTGAAGGATCGGCCCGAGGCATCAAAGTAAACCTTGTTTTTTTCGAAAGAATAACACATATTGGAAAATAATGGATTCTGCTGGCCTAGTTTTGCAGGGGGTGGAAAGCCATTATGAGTGTTTTATCTTCTCAGCTGCCACAAAAGCTGAGTCTGCTGGGAAAAGCTGTTAGGGGAACGGTCACAATATGTACGCCTCGATCAATACTTTTAGACATGAAACACACAAACCCAGTGAGCGACATTTCCTTTGGTGAGCCAGTGAGCATATAGGGAACATTGGATAAACCATGTCAGCTGATATACTCTAACACTCCCCGGAGAGGCCTTCTCATTCCTGAACAAAAGGAATCAGCCTTCATGTAACCAAACCTGTAAAATCAGAGGAATAAAAGCCCTGAAATCCATCAATCACATGGGGGCTCTGACACACCCATCATCACAGAGCAAACAGGGCTGAGCGGGGAAACCGGAGACGCCTCTAAAGTAGGCCATCAACTATTCATTCTGTTGTGATACACCTACACCTATCAGGTGTGACGCAGTCTGTGCCGATTGCAGGAATCACTGCACGCCTCAGAGCCATTACACAGATCGCTCAGAGGCACGACTGGCTCCGTGCATATTTCATGAAAGCGTTTCTGTTTTGGGATAATTCACCAGCCGTTCCAGAAAGAATAATGACAACCAACCAGGAGATATGCTCAAAAACGGATCCCTGTAGCTTTTAAAAATTAATCATGGTGCTCACTTATTAATTGTCCCCCTTTAAGGGCTTCATCGACTTGTTGTACAAATGACACAGCATGAAGAGGACTTTGCGAGTTATCTCTCCAAACAGCTTGTGTAATCCATTATTAAAAGTCTCCCGCAGGAGCAAAGAAAAGCCCGTAATTGCAAATAAAGATGTCAACCAGAGACTGAGATGCTCAGTACTTTATTAAAGTGTATAAAACAGGAAAACACTTCAGTTCATGTCATTCTATTGCAATTTCAATCTTCCTCTCTCTCTGTCTGTTACCTAATTCCATGCATTTGCACAACTCTCACTCTTAAAGGTGCTTTATGCACAGTACCTGGTTTATAACACCACAAGTCTGTCATTAAACTGCATAAAATTGGCACCAATCATTAACTTCCTAATTAAACTGAGGGTCTGCTCAGAAGACAGCTGCTTTGTCTTCCTCCACAACACACACACACGTGCATGCACACACACACACACACACACATACACACATTACTTGCCTAATCCTAACCCTTACCTTAACCTAAACCTAACCTCAGCCTAATCTTAAAGCAAGTCTTCACCCTGATATTTAATGATTTACGTTGTGGGGACTTGCATTTTGTCCCCATAAGTAAGGTGGGCCCTCACAATCTGACTGTGTAAACAGATTTTTGTAACACACACACACACACACACACACACACACACACACACAGAAGATGTATAGATTGTTGCTCATTGTAACTGAAATAGTTCACACTCAGAGTGAGAGAAATTCTGTATGCATTAGGGAATAAATAAATGCAGTTGTGTATTATTTATGCCTGCAGTTCAGTTAACAATTTCCTGCTCTCTGACTAAGGATTATTTCTATTTGATCTCAATTAATTAATCTTTCGTGTTTGATTAATTGTTGCATCAAAAAAATATGGAAAAATGACCACCACAATTTCTCTGCTTCCTGGATAACAAATTGTTTTTTTGTTTGTTTATTTGTTTGTTTGACCAGTGGTGCCAAAGCCAAACATATTCATTTTATAAGACAAGGAAAAATACATACTGGTTCCTATGACTACAATTATCAAAAATTTCAGTTGAAATGTTTTGTTTCCTGTGTGCACTGAATACTCATGTGATATTTGATGTCATAGTTGCAGCACCGGTTAGACCCACTTTACTGTTAACATGAGCAATAAGCTGTGATATGGCACCTCACTGATGGTGTGAAAATGTGGTTGTATGTCCTTTTTTTGTTGTTTTTACCAGAGGGGTGTTGGTGCGGTTGCCATAACTCTTTTTTTTATGCTTTTAAAGGATCAAAAACAGACATGATAAATATTCAAGTTTAAAAACTCAAAGAAATAGTTTGTAATTTTTGGAAATTCACTTCCTCACATTCTTGCTGAGAGTTAGATGAGAAGATCAATACTGCTGGAAATGATTAGCTTAGCTTTGTACCAACCAAATAATTTTTCTTTAATACTAGAAAATATAATTAGCATTGATGTAAGGTGTTTTGTTTTTTTGTTTGTTTGTTTTTTTGTGTTATCCATAAGAGAGAGCAAAGCCAGCTGTTTCCTCCTGTTTGCAGTCTTTATGCTGAGATAATCCAATGGCATCCATGACAGTGTCTTCTTACTCCCGACAAGAAAGCAAGTTCACAAATAGTAAAAATAACATATATTACATCAAAGAATGGAAATTTAACAATAGTTTCCACTGAGTGTTTTTTTTTTATCTTAAATTTCAATAACACTGGGTTCTAATCCTTGTTACACTTGCTGTAGTAACTAAATATGGTGTTGTCTATCCACCTGCGGTACTTTGACACAGCAGTGTAAACTCCAGGAAACTGGGCTTCAGCACATCCTCTTCCCCATGACACCACACCATAAACACGGCCCTCACATACAAGTGGACCTCCAGAGTCCCCCTGAAAGAGCGGGAAAGAAGCAATGAAAGGTATGACTTAGTATTCTGCCACACTTCCTGTGAGTGGTGATATTTTACATTCTTCTCATTTTCAACACATCTTATGAAAAGTCCAAAGCCACAACCTGAACCATCTAATTCCTCTGTACCATAGACCTCCATTGCTGTGTACTCCACAGTTTATTTTAAAAACTACTAACATGTCCATGCAGTGAGTAACAATACTGAGGTCCTCTTACCTGACAGGCATCCTTTCCACCGGCATGGTAACCGGCACAGAGCATGTTCTCTGTGATATTGCCGTCAAAGGACTCACTGTTGTTGCATCTTTCTGTGGAGATGATGGGAAGCTTGACGGTCCGGAGGGTGGAGGGGATCTGGCCTCCATTGGGGCTGGTGTATCCCCAACCTGATACTCGGCACACTCTGCCCTCCGCTATGGAGGCGTCCTGCCGGGGCAGCAGAGCAATGGACACGTAGTTGTTCAGATCAACCGGGGCCTTCAGCTGAAGAGATGGTGGACAGTGTGAGCAGAAAACACAGAGTGACCAGAATTCAGACATGGGCAAGTTCAGTAGTTTCCGAACTGTACCTTTATGAGCATGATGTCATTGTCGTTGGTGGAGCTGTTGTACTTGGGGTGGGGAACCAAAAGCTGGGGCAGGATTTCTTGTTCTGTGCCCTCATAGATGGTCAGAGAGTAGTCCCCTGCCACTACCATCATTCTGTTTACCCTGCAGAGAAAACTAGAGTCATCTTCTTGTTACGCAGAGGCGGTATGTTGGCTGGCTCAGTCGTGACACCACAGTACAGTGGTGTCCAAGTCCAGCTGTTTAGTTTTAAAAAAATTTCAACAACATCTTTTCAGCTTTTTTTCTCTGAATTAGATATAATCCCAACTGAAGACTATTTCTGATTTTTTTGCCGTTCAGGTTTTCTGTCAGGTAAAGCAGGAGTAAGTAATATCATTAATGTTCCATTTGGTTCCAGTAAGGTGTGACAGGGAACCAGGATGAAAAAATAAATTATCAAGTTCAAGGAACTGGAGAACTTAACTGGAATGCAGCCTTTATTAAGGTAATTAAATACACCTGATTTTCCTGCTATGACATCAAAATGGCTGATAAAAGTCCCCTGGGGTGAAGAAAAAAAGCAGTAAATATAGTCTTACTTTGACCCGTTATCACCTCATGAAGTGGCTGAAACAATGAGATGAAAGACATTGAAATGCTCCATAGGGTTCATGGAAACTACAGAGCTGGGAAATAAATCTCTGTGGGTTCGTCAGGGACGACTACGGCATTCAGTTTCACCCACTGGTAATGCTGATACTAATACTCATTACTGATCAGTATTAGTATCATAAAAACTGATTAGTGCAGGTGTGCTCAGCAGAAGGCCAACATCAGTTTGTTGTAACCCTTCATTCTGGACTTAACACCAAACATTGTCTGAAATTATTACTTCTTTTCAAGCCAAACTGTTTGAGAGCATCATGTCCTTGTGTCAGTATCACTTCCATGTGCTTTCTCTGATTCGTGATAGCTTGCAGAAGTGACCATGCGAAGTGGCTTGAAACTCCTGGATCTGCTTATGTATTCGTGTATTCACACATTTACAGGCATCGATCGACGTCAAATTGAGTCGATCGTACCTCAATAGGCCTTTTACTGCTGCTAAATCAGGACACAAAGCTGTGCAGCAAACTGTGACCTGGGCTTTGTTTTACCACTTGAGGAGGTTTGAACTTCAGCTTCAGGGGTTAAGCTTTCCTGAAAGTAAAAATTTGCTCACCCAACGTTACAGTGCGCTGCTGTGACCACCCAGTATTTATTTATCAAGGAGCCCCCGCAGAAGTGCCGGCGCTCTGTTGTCTGTATCGACACAATGTACTTGATTGAATGTGGAACGGGTGCATATCCTCCCACTATGCGTTCCTGTCCTCTGTCTTGACCTGCGACACACACACACACACACACACACACACACACACACACACACACACACACACACAGGGAAATAAAGCCTGAATTAGATGAGAGAAATGCATAAAACAGTCCATATGTTTTTTATGAAAAACCCACCCTGAGCTAACACAATTGTATTTTTATTACTGCAGCTGCAGTATCAGCAAGAACTAGAGAAGTCATAAAGAAAAACAACAGCTGACTTCAACAGTCAGACGCTTCTGGCTTAGCAGATCAATAAAAGGCAACCTCATCTCCGCACTGATTCACAGTCAGGACCAGTCTGACCATCACTACCCATCTGATGCTAACGCACAGTGTGGAGGAACCACACTGGCTTCATTTGATGTAGTGTGTCAGGCCTACTGGAAATATCAGTGCTGGGAGGTAACCAAGTACGTTTACTCAAGTATTTCCTTCTTTTTGGTACTTTAAAGAATACTTCTCTACAGCTAATCAGAGGGGGAATATTGTACTTTTAAAACATCAGTAAACTGCTACTTACACATTCATACATCCATACTAATAATAGAGCAATACAAATGTAAAAGTCTAACATTCATTCTTCTGATTTTTTCTACTTTTTTAAGTAAAGGATACGAATGCTTTCTCTGCCACCTGCTAAATGGAGATTCTTATTCTTAGTCAGTTCAGTTTAACCTTGACTGAGAAAGACTGAACATAAAAGTAGATCAGCCCCTAACCAGAACAGTTCAGCCAACACACCTTTAAACAGTTAACTGGATAAATAAATCATGAGACACACAAACACACTTCAGAGACTTAAGGGAGGACTTTGGGTGACTTGGACTTTCGAAAAATCCTGCCGTGACCGTAAGAGTATTCACATTACAAACATTTGAAACTCCCAGCCTGAAAGAGTCATCATCATCATCATCATCACAGCAACTGAGACCCAACTGCTGAAATGCCTTCAGAGTTGAAACAATACCCTGCCATTACTGCCCGAGATATTGATCCCAAGCAATAATTAGCAGCAGTGATGCGTGTCAAGAGCAAAATGGTAACTCTATACAGTATAGCGTATACCCTGTGTGGATAGTGTGTGTGTCAGATAAACACACACACAGACACGCATTAGAGAGCGTTATGTAATGACCCTGGAACTAAACTCTGAACAATGGGTCTCCTGTTGTTTGTCATGTGGTGGTTGTACTCAGTGCTAAACTGTACACGACTGCTGCCTGCTAACGTGGTTAGCTGCCATTAATGCAGACCAGTTCACGTTTTTTCTTTTCTTTATTTCTATTCTAAACTGCCAAAAAAATAGTGAAAGTTTAAGCAGTTTTCCAGCATTGTCTCTGCTGATCCTAGACCTGTTAAAGATGCTTATCAGGGTCTCCTTTCACATCTTATCTGTGCAACATAATTGGCTGGCACAAAAGGAGGTGTTGGCCACAATCACTTATTGTTATTTTGTTGTTAGCCCTCAGCTGCTGCTGCTGAGGTTTCAAATTCTTTTTGGTGAATAAGCACACTTTTACTGACCCTTTCATTTCAAAAGTGCCTTATCTCAGAAAGACATCTTTGCTGTACTAAGTAAAAATGTTACAGGGCTTTAAAGTTACAGATCTTAATAAAGTTTAAAAACAATATAAACAGGAAGATCAGTAAATCCAACAAACTGCAATCAGGTGTATTTGCAGTGATATAGAGGTGTCATTACAAAAGAGTCTAACTAGATCTTACAAATATTACAAAAGGAAATGATGCTAGATTCTCATCTTTTTAGAGATCAAAATGGCCCTGAGTCACACCTTCTTTATTTCTTTACCAAAAGACCATCTCGATGGGGTATATATTGAAAGTGCCCCAGCTAAAAGGGATCTTTTAAACCACTGATATAAGGGATGTTGAAAACATATGAGGCACATTCACATCCATTTAAATACACATTCTATTAATAAAACCAACATTATGAGGATGTTGATTTCAGGGTCTTAAAGCACATTCCTGTCACTGTAACCCACAGACTTAACTTCACTGAAAGTTCTCTTATGCACACATAAATAAACTGTAAATTCAACGTAAGGCGGCGTACTTACAGTTTACAGCGAGGACTACCAAAAGTATGCAAAGCAATAAAGATGGCAAGTCCATGGCGAGACAATGGGAAGAGCAGTCGGTCCACACAGAGAAGACGGATTGTGCTGTACCTGTGTGCTGCTCGTCTTATGTTAACGAGAAGGCATCACACCTGCTCGGGTTTCTTATAGTTCCTATTTCCGTTTCCATGGTCACCTCCTTGTCCTGGACTGATATATAATTGAAGTTTCCACAGCACAGCCCCTTTACTCACCTCTTCGTTGACCTGCTGGAGCCTATTCCTCTGTCATTGTTCGGATAATCACCCAGTTTACTGAAGGCCCCGTTACTGTCACATAAAAGCTGAAGCTTTACTGTGTTTATCCTGCTGTCTTCATTCTGCCCTTCAGGCCCTCCTTCAGAGTTTTATCATGATACTGTACAGTTACTCTGACATTGTAGGCCTGTCAGCTGTGTTCAATATTTGACACCTTTCAAGTAGATCAATAGGGCTGCCGTCATCCTAAATCAAAGAAGATACAGTCTCTTCATCATTGTACGGTCTCCTCTCACTGATTTCCCCAGGAAGGATTAATGAGGGTGCTTCTTAGTGTGTGACCAGGTCAGACCAGCACTGCTGCTCCACATCTATTCTGAGGCCGGGTGTCATTAAAAATGGAGCACAGCTCAGATGGGTCTCATCACTGCTACCATCCCTCTGTGGAGTTCCTGACCTGGGCTGGCTAACAGCCCTCTCAGTTGCCTTCCCCTGCTGGTGATAGCTACAGCCATGCTCTTGGTATCCCTCACATCCCCTGAGTGCTGACCACTCCACTTTTTCCGCCTGACCAAGTCCTCAGTCCAAAAGCTGTCAGTACTGCACGTGCCTGCCAGCTCCCACATTCATATATCAGACGCCAGTGGCAGACTCAGGCTGTCTGAAGGGCAGGGCGAAAAAAACTAAAAAGGGCAGTAGTGCGTCTGCAGTGAATCTCCAGCATGCAGATGCAATAAAACTACTCAGGAAACTATTACCAATTTAACCATTTAGAGAAGCCAACTAATTTTCTGGCACGTGGGGCAGCCTATGAGGTGCTGCGTCACATCTTCTCCACAGGAAGAGCACCTCTCTGTCATGTTTTATACTTTATAGACAAAAGTACTGGGATGGGGCTGCTTCTCAGGGGTTTGGGCTCGGCCCCTGACTTCCTGTGAAGGGAAATCTTAATGCTTCAGCACACCAAGACATTTTGGACAATGCTATGCTTCCAACTTTGTGGCAACAGTTTGTTGAAGGCCCTTTGTTATTCCAGCATGACTGTGCCCCAGTGCACAGCTGAGCTCACGACACTTTCCAAGTCGTTTGTCCAACGCGAGTGTCAGCATCACTTCTCTGATGACAGCGATGACTCAGCACTGGTTTCCTGATCACAACTTTGTGCAGTTTCTCCTCGGTTACAAATATGTTCATGCAGTCAAAGGGAATTCCTGTTTTGCATAAGCAGATAATCATACAGTATTACAGTACAGTACAGTAATACCACGCAGCTTAAAGGAGTTACACCAGTTGTTATTTTCACATAGGCTATAAAGGATTTATGGGCTTTTAAATGAATATATAGCACTTAGAAATGTATATTTATACATCGCATTTAACTGGAAAATGTATAGTTGAGATTATTAAAATACTTTGAATATTAAAAACCTTTGTTTCAATTTCAAAATAACAAAATTAAATGATAAACAGAACATAAAATAGATAATTAAATCATTATCTCTTACTCACCTTCCTCAGATGAGACAAATCTGATCAGTGCCTTAATGTAGTTTTTCACCCATCTAAATCCATTGACAAAGAAGTAAACTGACAAAAAATTAATTTTGTCAAACGATTAATTTCACCCCATCCTCTCAAATGTGATTTGCTGCCCCTTTGGGTTTTAGCTCTGAGCGATTTCATAAACTAAATGTGAACTACTTGTTTTGAGGGGCTTTCCAAACAAGAGCTTATGGATCGTAGATGTGGTAATAGTAGCTCTATCAAGATCACGTTTTACTATTATGAAGTAACTGATTTATTGATAGCTACTAGTTCAGGTCTATGTGTAAATCACTGAATAATCCATTCCCATGCTACATTTTTTACAGTGTAAAAACGTGTTCAGTGGGTTCGTAGCCTGTGAACTGCTGGCAGCCCGTCGTAAAGAGGAGCACAGAAAGTACAGCCAGAGAGAAAAACAAGATTTCACTTATCGCTTAATCCATATGGATTTAAAAAACAATTAATGAGTAAAATGATAACGTCATTCACCTGGTTTTAATCTGCGTTCTTTGTTCAAACAAAAGGGAAACAGGTAAATCAAACTGAAGCTGTGATTTTTTTTTCTGATTATATCCACTAATAAACAAGCAAGAAAATTCGCATGACGGCAAATTAGTTTAAGTGAATTTTATCCCATCAACAAGGTTAGGAACATTTCTTCTGTCCATAATGTGGGGGACGTTGATGATGACCGTGCAAAGGTGTTCCCATCCCAGATGCCCTCATGTCCCAAGGTTCAAGCTGAGAACTGGAGCTCAGAATCCAACATAATACAAGAGAACACATAAGCTTTGTCAGGTAGTAGGTCATTTTCTTTGTTACAGCGTGAGATGTTCACGGCATAAAACCAGACAAAAAGATCATTTTGACAAAAGATTTGGATGGGGATACAGTTACACTATAAAAAAGGACAGCATTGGTCCCACCAGTTGGAGATACTCTGAAGGCTGCTGTGTTTGGACATGCAGGTAAGCAGAAGGCGATTCTAACCCTTTTGTTCAAAGGTAATGATTAATGTGGCTCTGCCTGGATGTCAAAATTAGATGGTGCTTTAATTAGTGACAACAAAAAACTACTGCCAGTTTCTTTTGCTTAATATACGCTAAATTGTATTAGAATGTTCCTTCGGTAGTCTCAAAATGAAATAATGGCGACTCAACCTGGTCTGGTTACGCATAATGAATTATTTTTCAATAGCTGACTGTTAACAATCATTAAATTTAAGATAAAATTAAGATAAAATTAATTAAAATTAAGATTTAGTCACTGATATTGGCTAGTAAAAAAGAAGAAGTTTGCAAAATTTTTGTCGTGAATTAGCCACAGTAAAGGTTAACGTTGGACAGATACAGATTAGCCTGCAAAGTTGTACAATACATCCCGCTGACAAAAGGTACAAGACCATAATTAGGGCTTATGTTTTGTATGGATTGCCAGAGTAATTAAATGGACTGGGACGTGACATACTGTGTCTGGAAGCTGCTAAGTGTTGTTGTTTGTGCATTACAGATAAGAAGTGTAAACATGGCTCCACTGCAAATGGTTACTGTACTGTTGCTTTTGGCTGTTTCAGTATCAGGTGAGTTCCTCAATCACGTTTTAACACCTCGGTCCCAAAAAACTACAAGAAATCCTAGTCTTGTAGATGTAGAACCAATCTTATATGGTTATAAAACAATCATTATTATTATTAGTATTATTGATCTAACAGTTGGACGGTGAAGTGGCCTTAAAACTGTGGTCAACCTCTCTTCTGTGGTGTAATAAGATTAGAAATAGTGTAAATGTGAGATAAATTTGACTTTCTCGTAAACCAGAGGAATCACAGGGCGCCTGCTCTCACTGTCTACAGAGACATCCACAACCAGGATCATCGGGGGTCAGGAGGTCCTGCCTTTCTCGATCAAGTATCAGGCGTCTCTGCAGTCCGGCAAGGATCACTACTGTGGAGGAACATTAGTGCACCCTCAGTGGGTGGTGTCTGCTGCCCACTGCTGGATACCGTGAGTACTGACACTCAAGTGATGATTTGAGCAGAAGTGTATGATCTTTTACTTAAGTAAAAGTACAAATACCACACTGCAAAAATACACAATTACAAGGAAACATTGAAAAAAAGTGTATTTAACAAAAAGTATGTATAATCAGACAAAAATGTACCTAAATATCAAAAACCCAGCCTTGATGTATTTTTTACATATTGTATCATTATATTATAGATGATTAATACATAATCATTTTTAGTCATGCATTAACATAAAAGTTTCCCTGCTGGCTGAAGTGGAGCTCATTTTGAACTATTTTGTACAGAACTGCAACTAACTGATTATTTTATCTTGGATTAATTTGCTGATTATTTTTGATTGTTTGGTAAAACGTAAGGATATAGTCAGAAAATGTTCAGTCAATTATGCAGAACCCGACACGAAACCAGAGACCAAACCTGAAAATAACTGCTGATCAATTAAATAACTAATTGCATAAATCTTAATCTGTAACAATTTCAGTGGAGTATAAAGTGAGAAGAAAATACTCATGTATACTGATACTCATCATTTTCATGAAGTACAGTAGTTGGGTAAATGTAATTCACTTCATTCCAGTGAAGGTTTAAAGACAGCTGTTACTGCGTGTTACTGTGACAGAACGTCTTTTTGTGACAGCGAAGATGTGAAACTGAGGTACCTGATGTGTATTTGTGGCCCTCAGGAGCAGCATAATGAAGGTGGTGTTAAGTGAGCACAACCTGGAGAAAGAAGAAGGCTATGAACAGGTCTTTAACGTCTCAAAGATATTTGTCCACAACTTTAACTACAAGACATTCAACAATGACATCATGCTCATCAAGGTAGAAGGAACACTATCAGTCTGAAAGCCTTACACGTGCGCAAACCCTTCCTGTACTGGTGGATCAGTCTTAACTTTTGTTTTGTGTTCCAGCTGAGCGAGCCGGCGCTGCTGAACGCCAACGTCCAGCCGGCCGCTCTGCCCGATGACAGCACGCCTCCACTTTTTTATGACACCTGCACAGTGAGCGGCTGGGGTGTGACACAGATTTACAGTTCCTACCTGTCCCCTGTGCTACGTGCTGTGGATGTGAAAATAATCCCTTACTGCAGTTATTACTACTGGGGGATGATCACCTCAAACATGCTGTGTGCTGGATCTCCGATGGGTGGCAAAGATTCCTGCCAGGTACTGATTCTTTTCTATTTGGGGCGAAGTGCTGCAGCTCTTTTGTGGCCTGTTCATTCGGGGACTTTGCTCCTAGTGTGGCCTGCCCCTGACAACACAGCTGCCAGGACCACAGGAAGGAGCACACAAACACCTCCACTGCGTTAAGGTGGTGATTCTTTGGGGATAGGCTTTGGGGCCAGGTGCGCTCTGTGCCAGGTGGCAGGTAAAGGCAGGGGCTTGTATGTGCTGACTCCTTGAAAGGGTTCCATCCAGAAACTCTTTGGTTCTTATGGTGGAATAGCTGGCTGATTATGTGAGTTTACTGATCCATTTTACATGTGTTTTGTGGACTTGAACAAGGCTCCAACTGTGTCCCTTGTGGAGTCCTCTGGGGGGGTGACTGTGGGAGTATGGGGTACCAGAGCAGCTGCTGCGAACCATCCGGTCCTTATCGAGCCATCTGCATACTTAGCTGAAAGTAAAGCACATTTTCAGTGGGGGTTGCTCCTTGTTTCTGATGCTATTATGACTGTAACATACTGGTGGAAAATGGGTGGATGGATATTATTTCGCTTTGTAGCCCAGCGCTCCGTATGATGTGTACTTTATGATTCTGAATTGCGTGTTTTAATAACTGAAAATGTAGCATAAAGTCTCCTGAGTAATGCATGCCATCACTACTAATGTTAACGTCAGCTTTTTCATTATTGCTCTGCATGTGTAGCCGAATAAGAGAGTCTACAGCTCCGAAGCCTGCAGGCACAGCGCTGCTATGAGCTTAATGTTAGATTAGCATGCAAAATGCAATTACAATGCAAAATAAAGCAAAAATAAATTACAAGTAAGACTGGTGATAATTTGTGGGGTTGTGTTTAGTCATTAAATTATTGAATAAACACACATTTTTACCAGATTAGTAAAAGTGATCACAATTTAACCTGAGAGGGATGTGAATGTCTGTTCTATATTTCAGGGTTATCAATCCACCACTTTCACCTAAGAACAAAAATGTCAGACTTGTGGTGCAACATAAAAAATCCTGGCTTCACCAAAGACAATAGAATTTATATGAATGTCTGAATTATAGAGTTAAAAACCTGATTAATTTATTCTTTAATTGCCCTGAATAAAATTTCCTGACAAGTTTAGCTCATGAGATATTTCTGTCTAGACCAAAGTGGCGGACTGACCGACGGACACACGAACTGTGACATCCTTAAAACAGACTGCAAGCATGGCAGCCATTTGGCTACACATATCATGTAATATAAATAAATAATAAGGCTACTGAAGTATTTTGCTCCTCATCTCTATTTTGTGTTGTTGACCCACAGGGTGATTCTGGTGGTCCACTTATCTGCAATAACTACCTCGAGGGCATCGTCTCCTGGGGCATCAGCTGCGCAAGCCCATACTTCCCTGGAGTCTACACCAGAGTGAGGAGCTACGTCAGCTGGATCAACTGGATTATCAACAATAACGCACCATGAACAGTCGCCACATTCCTCGATCACCAGCCAATTCACTACATTATTTTCAGTGGCCTTTTTTAATAATTACTCACAACTTTCTTTGTATATTTTATAGTAATATATGTCAACTTTACACACTAAGCTTATTGCAGTTCATAACGGTGGGGTATATAGAGTATATAGAGTACTCCAAAATTATGACGGTTATCTGTCATTTCTAGATGTAAGGTTTCCTGGAAATGTGTTAATTTGCTCAAAATTCATTGATTTTCATTCATTCATTGTTCTGAAATGAGATACAGCAATAAATCCATTCTTAGTATTTTGATTATTATTAGTAGCACGTGTTTTTACGTAACTGTATTTAGCTCAGAGACCAACCTGACAAACCAGCCTACCACCAGTTCCCTTCAGCTCCACAGACTGTTGTTTGTCACTATGACACTGTGCCTTTCACATTACATTTAGTCATCTAATATAATGGGAACATGAAAATACTGACTGAATATTACAGCACAGCTTTAGGGACATCATAGCAAAGTACAAAGCATCTGAAGGAGCTTGGTTTGTGCTTTAATTCTCCACTGTCCTTGCAGTAACTGCATTAATCCTTGTTTTTCTTGTGTTGGATGTTAACTTTTAACTGTTGAAACTCAGGTGTATGTGATATATATAATAACAATTCTGCTCTCTGAAGTCTTAACGGGAAATTTACTTCCATTTGGTTTCCATGTTCACATCATTAATATGCATAAAACAACACTCAATAAACCCACAGACATCCTGTTTTTAAGAAAGTGACCCTCATCGAAGTGACCAACATCAGTTAGTATCACAGCAGTGACAAAATGTAATTTAATTCAATAGGATTTGAGTACATGTGCCTGAATTGTCCAATTAAATTTAAAGATTGAAAATCTGTGTCAGTGTACATGAATCCTTGTCACAAAGGTTACGGCATCGCTGGCGCAGAGAGAGCTGAACCCCGATGTAGAGTCAAAAATGGGCAGGCAGGCGAGGCAGAGGTCCAAACAATAGCCTTAATTTATTTAAGCAAAACTCAAAAAAAGCACACACTTACTGTGGCATGGGATCAACGGAAAAAACTGAGGGAAAATTCATGGCAAGGCAAGATGTGACAAAATCATTCCTGGCATGAAACCACAAGACAATACAACACACTGACACATGTGACTGGGAAGACAAGGACTAAATAGGCAAGACAATGAGACACAGGTGACACACATTAGGAGGGAGAAAGCAATCAGGATAAACAAAAGCAAAGCTACATGAAAAGAGGACACAGTGGGAAGTAACGCTTTCAAAATAAAACAGGACATGACAAAAACCTTGAACATAACACATGGAAACACAATACACACATGAAACATGGACTCAAAAATCAAAAGACAAAACATAACCCTGTTTCTTTTTTTTTTTATTAGCCTATAACTGAAATCACAACCTTTCCATAACCTGAACCAAAGTGCAGAAGAATACCCAGCTGCAAGAAAATGTGTGTGTTTGCTCCCTTCTCCAAGCTCTGAGACACTGAAGCTTGTTTGGAATGAGACTTAACTGTCTCAATAAAAGAGGGATTGCAACGCACTGCACTAAGAACACCCAAAGGCTCATGATTTAATGTTTGTTGTCTCACACCAGCAGTAAATCCCCTAAAAAAAAATGTTGACCACCAATAGTTCACACTGAGCAGAAACTCAGCGGGCACGTAAACCGGACCTTGTAGTCTTGACAGCGATTTCCACCAGGCTGCTCAGCATTGACGCAGGCAAAGCCACGAGCAGCGTCGTATCTGTGAAACACAGAAGAAACACACCTGTAAAGGGGCTCTCAGTTTACTCGTTATGAGGAGAACTACTCAGCCTGTGAAAAGTCGAGTGTTACTGCAATATTAAATCACTGCAGTACCATTGAGAGGAATAGTTTGACATTTGAAACACCACTTTCACGTCTGTAGGGTTGACTAAATGTGAAGCTGCTTAGCTTAGCTTAGCATTAAGACTGTAAATAGCTAGCCTGGCTCTATCCAAAGGTACCAAAATCTGCTCAGCCTCTCTAAAGCTCCAGCGTTGGGTCAGATTACTTCGATATGTTATTTGATATGTTATATGTTATATATATGCAGTCACTTTCTGTTGTCAGGATGCCAGGAAACCAACAAAGACTCCACAAAGAAGTGAGAAGAAATAGTCAGACAAAGCCAGGATACCCGTTTCCAGTCTTTATGCTAAGCTCAGCTAACTGGTCTGAGGCAGTAGCTTCAAATTGACTGTACATATATGAGAGAATGATATCAATATTTACAAACAAGTGGGTTGTGTATTCTCCAAAACTAATCTTTTAAAACTCAAAGTGATGTATTAATGCAGTTAAGATCTACAGAATGGCTAGATCTGTCATTTTAATTTTGCCTTTGATCTCATTATCATGTGCCTCTGCACACACACAGCGATGCAAGCTCTTATGTTTTCTCAGTCAGCTGTTGATGAGTGTTGTTGCTGTCTGGGCTCCAACTCACACTTGAAAGACATCAGCAGTCTTGTGCGCAGGGACGCCGGACACTGTCATGGCCTCAATGGCCACAGGCTGGGAGCAGACCTGACTGGGATAAAGCATCTGCAGTCGCAGGAGGGTCTCATAGTCCCCCAACCCTGTGGGATTGTCCAAGTCAAACCAGCTTGTCCTGCAACCTGCCAAACAGTGAAAACATCAAATCGTTACAGGCCCATGGGAGACATCAGACTCAGAGATTTTAATATAATTTTTACAGGTTGTGGTTTTTGTCTGTCAGCATTTTAAACATCACATGTATTAAAGTCCAAAATAAATCTTACCTGCATGAAAACTTACCCTGACAGAAATCTGAGGGACACGTCAGTATGACTTGATAGTCCTCACATTGTTTATCCCTCTGCTTCTCATTGATGCATGCAAACCCAAACGCTACGTCATAGCTGCAATTGAGTTGAAGAGCAGAGCAGAGCAGAGCACTCGTTATGAAAGGCCGTTTGACTGGATTAACGCAACATGAAGCCTGTTAGAAAACCAAACGACATGCTTACGACAGGTAGGTGTCTCCGGTCTGCGTGGCAGATATTCCACTCGCTGTCTTGGCCTCAATGCTGATCGGGTTTCTACAGACTTGACCGGGGAAAGTTTTCAGCAGCTGAACCAGGGACTCGACATCACCCTCCTCTGACGGGTTATCGCCGCTCATCCACTGTGTTCGACACTGCTCTGACACTGGGTGGAAATTACAAGTGGATGAGTGTCTTAATGAAACTGTATTTCACCGAAAACAAGTGAGTGTTTTATTCGGGATTTTGCCTAACTTTTTTAGGAAGCGCAGGGTAGGGTAATAATACATCCTAATTTATTTGTTGATTATTTTTCTAAATTAATAATGTGAATATTCAAAGTAACCAGCAACTATAAAGTTATCAAATACATGTAACTGAGAATAAACTACAATATTTCCTCATAAACTCTACTGGTGTAGAAGAATGAAGTAGCAGAAGAAAATATTCAAGCATCACTAGAATTGCACTTCAGGGCTGTAGGCTACTTGAGTGAATGTGATGATAGCTGCTTTCCATCACAGATATTTATTGATTTATTCATTCATTTGTTATTTAAACAGCAATAAACACTTGCACTTGGCAGGTGTCTAAACACTGTTACACATGACAAAGAAATAAATTAATTAAAGCATCTAAATTAAGCTAATTTGCAAAAATGCAGAAATGAAAAGCAACTACTACCACATTTAGCATATTCAGTCAGTTCAGGAAAAGAAGAACCGAACCTTGACAGAACTCTTCTGGACACGTAAATCTGACCCGGTAATCTTCACAGCTCCTGCTCCCCTGGTCTGCATTTACACAGGCGAACCCATAGGTGGCATCATAACTGCAACAAAGAGGATCGTATCGTATGACTCGTTGCTATTTTGACACGAACACACACACACACACACACACACACGGTCTACACACTGGTGTTGCATACGAGGAGTTTAATGTCAATGCAACCTAACAACTCCGATGAAGAAAAAGGAAAAACAAAATCCACAATTCGACTGGCAGAATTGATGTGGCAATTGATGTTTGGCATTAGTATCACCAACAGGGCTAACTGCAGCTCTGTGCAGATCTGAAATCTCTCCAGTGCTTTGGCCCAGCTGGAAAAACCATCCCGCACAAACGCTCTCAGAGACTCTTGGTCATGCGCTGTGGATGGGAGGGGGCGCGCGTGTTTTTGGCTGCAGTGCAACCCTCGCAGAATACCTTGTTTTTGCAGCATCCATGGGTGCCTTTCCAGCCAGCTTTGAAAGTCAGACCTCTTTTCTGCTTAACATCACCTATACTGCTCCTGCAGCTGTCCTCGGCCGTTGACAAGGTACTGGAAGACGGTGTGGGGTCGGATTTTTGGCTTTTTTATGACAAATTTGTCCATTTTGTTGGCTAAATCAACCACTGCTTTATCACAATGCAATACGTTGATAGGTAGCGGGGAGCGGTCATTAGCAAATCAGTGAAGTGTAGGCTGGCACACGTGGGTGCTCGGCAATCTCCGTGCGTCCTCCGGCCACGACGCACCGGTGGTTCATCTGTTTTGACTCGTGTCGTTAAGCTCACCTTAGTAAAGTATCGGAGGTGTTGGAGGCAGGTTCCCCGGAAATGCTCTCCACCTCGATGGCTATTGGGTGAGGGCAGATTTCTCTTGGATATATGTTTAAGAGGTCAGTAAGGACCTCATAGTCTCCATTTCCGGTCGGGTCATCGTGATCAAACCAGCGCGTCCTACACTCTGTGAAAAATAAAGAATCACAGAAACCCACATTTAAGACTCCAGATGTTTTCTTTTTCCATGAAATAAATGAAAGTCCTATGACTTTGTGCTGAACCACATACCTGAGCAGAACTGCCCCGTGCAGGTGAACTTGACCTTGTAATCTTCACACTGTTTCCATTTCTGTTCGGAGTTAAGGCACAAAAGGCCTTCTGACGCGCTGTGACTGCAAAATACAACAACCCACTCCTGATTCTAATGTTGTCTTGACTTCACCACCGAGAATAAAAAATCAAAGACACCCAAAAGTCTGAGTCCGAGTCATCTGCTGTTTCCTCACTTTTAAATGTGGTGCGTCATGTCAGTTAGTGTGTGCTGATCATCTACCTGCCTGACACCTGTGCAGTGTATTTCCACCACCACACACCTCCACACACTACAGGCTCAATGTCTGATGAAAGCATTTCTGGCTAAATGTTTGCACTTGTTTTATCTTTCTATTATTAGTTGGTAGGACTAATAACTTGCATATTAATACGTTGTGTATTAATATGAAAGTGTTAATGTCTGAAAGACAAACTGGGTATTTCACTGTGGAGGACTGTGGACATTTCTCAGAGCTCCGTAATTGTTATTTGTTTCAGATGATGATGATCAGAAATGTGAGTTTTTGACTCAGACTTTTTGTGCCGCATCATGAATCGTAAATCTTCCGGGTGCAAGGCAAAAGTGTAAGACATTACACGTGGAAGGTGTTCCCGGTGTGCTGCGACTTGACCCCAGAAACCGTCTGAGCCTCCATGTCCACCGGGTTGGAGCAGATCCTCGTCCAGTGCTTCCTTCTCAGGTCACGCAAGAACTCTGAGTCCCCGTGTCTGGTAACATCCCCCTCATCAAACCAGGCTGTCTCACAGGCTGTGGAAGGAGAAGTTCAGAAGGGTGGAGCATTTATGTTTGATTTCCCAATAGACTGAGGCAAACCCTCCCAAAAAATCAAACACTGAAGCAGGGCTTACTGTCCAGCGCTGTGGTAAAGAACTGCAGGGCTGGAGGAAGAGGAAGTCTTTGATCAGTAATAAATTTAGTTTTTTGTTTTAAAAAAATGCATGTATGAAATAAGAAGAGATAAAACAGTTATTAATAATATTACCTGACACTAGAAGACACCAAACTGCAAAGTTCTAAAACAGCAAATTTCAAGAGAAAACAAAGGAATCACCAATATGTACCATGATGAAATACTTTAATCAGTGGAAAAATCAAAATCAAAGTACCTGAAAGACCAACATGATTTTCTATCCTGTAATCTTGAGAAGAGAAAAAAATAACAATAAAGTCCAGGTGTACTGAAGTCAAAGGGGAAATAAAATGTCCTCTGGATGTTACTTCATAAGTGTCCACTGATGTGTGACATGGAGATTTAACATCCACCCAGTAGGTTTGGACGTATTGTGGTGCATCTCTGGACTGCTGCTCCTCCCACTGAGCTCGAGCCCCACAGTGTTCTTCAGTAATCAGTAACACGTGATGGAGCAGTAATTAGCACCACAAACCCGCTGCTCCGATCAGGAAGTTCATGTTTCCTTCTTAGTACCAAAACAGATAATTGTAGGTTAGTTATACGCCCTCAAACCTCCCACTGCGGTTTGTCAGTGTATTGTTAGAAGTGAATAATGTTCCTTTTCCACATATAGAAATGGTTCCATTATCTTCTCAGCACCAAACACCTCTCATGCTTGTGATAGGCTGCCAGTTGTTGTAATATTCAGTAGTGTGTCGTGTTAAATGAATATGCGATTCACATTTCAGTAAGCCAAGACTTCATCAGGGCAGGAGGATTTAATCACAAAGAGGGAGCAAACGTGATGACACACTTCCTGTGTGAGCTTGACCCCGTGACCCTGCACTGGCCAATAGGAGACTGATAATGGATTGATGGATACTTTTTGAGGCTAATTAATCGATTCAGTCTTGCGTGTGCTGACAGAATAAATACAAAATGAACTAAAAGTAATTTCAGTAAATATATAAACTTATCATTAATAGGTTGTGTAACATTTTTTGCTGTCTTGTGTCTCATATCCATCCATTTGAGAAGGTCAGAGTGTCAAAGCCCAGAGTCAGCCTTTATTATGCCCTGGCAGGGACATACTGTACAGTTGTACTGTCAGTTGTTTAAAACGACTATTAAGTTTCTATAGATAACAACTGAGGTGCTGACCAAACAGCATGTCCCCAGGCCCAGCTGTTAAATGTCACTGAAAGAAAGGTATAAACCAACCAGGACTGGTGTAGAATAACTGCTGTCTGCATGACTGGGTGTCACAAACACACGCAGAAGGAGGACAGTGAAGCATTTCTGACAAGAAGAGCCCGCAGGGCTTCACTGTGACTGAGATATGATATCAGGCAGCATAACTGAGTTCCTTAAAAAGAGAAGGATTCAAGTGCTGCCTCGGCATCATGTGCAGATTGTGTTTATTTTCAGTTACGTACCAAATGTTGGCCACATGTCGGGTGTGAGCGAATGTGAATGAAATGAATGAAAAGCCAGTCTTACACTGAGCCACCCTACAATGCATTTTGGATGTAAGGGATACACCAGGGATTTAGAGCACTTTGCTTTGAGGATGATAAAGTTTGATGTTTTGTCCACGTTTTGTGGGTCAAGCCATACAAACACTGGGCACCACGTTTCCAGTAATGCAATTTGCCCAAGTATTTTCAAACGTCCCACTCATCACAGACTTTTTGTGAAGCAGCCTTACTCAGATAACCTTAATAACATCATCATCATGGACTGATGTTTCAGAATCTTAAACATTTCCACGGGGTGAGTGATACTCTCCGTATTCATATCCAGTAAACTGACGAGCAAAATTGGTGATCTAAATGTACATAATGTGTGAGAGTGATGATTTGTAGTTGTTGTTAAGTGTTATCCAAAAATAAAACTAAGAAGGCCTCTCGTGTTTGAATGACAGCAGATCTATGAAGTCGAGTTGTGTAAAACTGAGGATAAACGATGGAGCCCAGATCGTAGTGAAGCAACATAATAATGTGAGAGTGAACAATGACGGACTGACAGAAGATTACAGTTAACCCCCCACCCCCACCCCCCAGGCTCTGAAGGGGTCTTTCTAACCAAGTTACATAACTGCATCCTGTTGTCAACATTTTTCAATTTGCTTCAGGATGAACGTCAAGAGTATTTCATAAACAGTTTAGTTACACAATCTATTGACAAAAGTATCCAGACAGACCTCTTTATGGGGCTGTGTTCCAGGTGGTGGGCTTGGCCCACCTGAAGGGAAATCTTAATGCTTCAGCACACCAAGACATTTTGGACAATGCTATGCTTCCAACTTTGTGGCAACAGTTTGTTGAAGGCTCTTTTCTATTCCAGCATGACTGTATTTGAATGTCGTTAAAGTCCCTGTTGGTGTAATGGTCAGATGTACCAATACTTTTGTCTATATAGTGTATGGTCCACGTACTTGACCTTTTTGCTTATCCACATTTTGCCAGCAAATTCACTACACGATGTATCATGTATGTTTTAACTTAACAAATAAATCCAGGAGACTCTGTAAGATGAGAGTGCTGGACCCATGGGCCAGGTTGATTTTAGAAACCTGATTTGGGTGTAACCTCCACAAGGGAACACTGGGTCTTAACTTTCCTATTAGCATGTAATCAGAGCGGGTTTAAGGCTCACCTGTACAATGGATTATCTGGGAACAATGAAGTGATTTGGTGCAAAAAAATACTCCATCTAGAGAAACCTTCCAGTGTAGAGCAGAGCACAAGTCAAACAGACGTGAAAGAAGAAAACTCACAAGATTACAAACAGCACATGAATTTAGCTTTTAATTAAGAAACACCAGGGGCAACAGGAGCATCCTTTCAACACTGGAAATTCATGTCAGGTCCTCCTGACTTGGACAATAATTCATCTGGCACAATTTCATTCATTTAGCCGAGTTATCCGCTCTTTCTGCCAGTAAGAAAAACAGTGAAAATAAAAATGTCCATCATCACTGAAAGTGCACCTTTCATGTTTTGCTAAAAACAACCAGACTTTGCATTGGGCGTGAGAGTACAGTGTGAAAATCCAGTTTAAAAGCAGATACACAAGAAAAAACAACCCAACGAGGGGCGCACACCCCGTCTTTCTCTGCTTCAGTGTCCTAAACGTGGACCACAGCAGTGGCTCCACGTGTTCATATTGGAACAAGCATGATGACACCTTCCTGTGTAGAGAAATAATTTATTTGGATTTGGAGTCTAAGACTTTTTTTTTCATCGAGTGAATAATAAGACCAGTTTCTAACCATTTGACCAGTCAGTTCCAGTCAGGTACATGTTAACCCTTCCAGGAACATCTCTGAGGGTTTCTGAGGAACTTAGCGAGGGGCCGTGTTCAAACTCAAACATGGGGGGAAAAACAAAAAAAGGGGGGGGGGGGGGCAATACACAATAACCAGAGCAAAGAAAATAGCAAGCCTCTGTGAACAGCAGAATCGAGCTTTGAAAAAAAAGGAAAAGAAACAAGAAACATAAAATAAATAAAAATGAAGCAACTCTAAGAGAAAGTAAGATAGATAGTGCTCATTTTCAGGATATTAATACAAATATTTTAAGCTTACAAAAAAAAGGAGGAAAAGAAAAAACAAAAGGTTTGCGAAGTCAAAAGTGAAGGAGCCGTCGCGGTTTTGCGGCGAGGCTGACTAAAGGTGGGGCGAGCATGCTTTATTAGAGCTACACCACTGGTCGCAGCACCTGCAGGAGGCTTCCACTGCATTCCCACATGACCAAAAACTATGGCAGCTGTGTCCTGCTGCAGTCTGATGAATCCCCCTCTGCAGAGAAAACAACCCACAGAGCCTTCAGAGTTTTATAGCTTACTGATCGGTCGCTAAAGCTACCAAACCTGAAACTTAAGTAACATCTTGAGGCAGTTCTGGGTTGACCCTCCTGAGGATAATGGATAATGACACACACACACACAAACACACACACCTGATTCATACTGGGGCTTAACGTAGAGTGAACTATGAGAAACGGGGGCTGAGACAAACACAACTAGCAAATTTACTAGCCTACGCACTCATTCTCGTTCGACACAGATATCTACCTGACTGGCAGATAGTAGCACACATAAAACAATGTCTTCAACCACCACACATAAAAAAAGTTCACCTTTTTCAGTTTGCTGTCTTTTTTGTGTTATGAGATCTACTCAATCCATTAAGGCTGTGGAGGCAACAAATCAAGCCATATTCTTATAAAAATCAACTTTAAATGCCATGCACATCAACAAATGATACACTCGACTGTTTCTGATTAATCTAAGGATCCAAATGACTACAAAAAAACCCCCCACACACCTCTACATGTGACAGACAGAAAACCATATGACTGTGTGCTGTATCTTCATGTCTAACATTATAGCACCAAGGTTTCTTTCTTGTTCATAAAAAAAGAACAAATACAGACACAGGAGACACAACAGCGCTGCGAACGACCTGCAAAGCAAAAGTCAGCTGCGCTTGGTAGCGTTTCGCGGTAACTAATTTGTATTCGACGACCTGAGTTGTGTACTGAAGCTGCATGTGACCGTGACCGTGTGCGCTCCTCTCCCAACAGTTTACGAAAAGACTGGAAGCATGCTCGGGCAAAAAGAAAAAAGAAAAAGGTTCCTCTACAGAAGTGAAGAAAGAAGGCCTAAACATCTTCAAGTATTAATACAGTTAGGCCTGTAAAAAGCCCTGGACACACAGTATTAGAACCCAGAATAAACTCTAGGAAAAAGTTGAAGAGCAGTTATGGTTAGTTTGCATGTTTCCCCCACAAATATAATATATATATATTCATATGTATATAAATAAAAATTCAGTGCTGCAAAAACATCTCCAACTCCATAGGATCTGACCCATCTCAGAAGGCCTAATATGTTTTACTCTTCTCATGGCTAAAAACTACTGCTGGAAGTATGTAAACTGTACTGGTTCTCCTGTGTTAATAGTCCTTCATTGAGAATACAACACTGAGGAAGAGAAGACTTGTTAATATTGTTTCATTTTTTTCTCTTTTTTGGTTTTACTGCACACAGAGAAACAAATCCTGTTGTGTCGTGTTGTGTTTTCTTTTTCTTTTCTTTTTGGCAGCAGCAAAGCACCAAGTTTGTGTCAGCCTCTTTGTGTGTAAGTCTCTCTGTGTGAGTCTGCTGTGTGTGTGTGTGTGTGTGTGACATCACTCCATAGTCTCTGCATGTGTAATGTGTGTGCGTGTGTATGTGTGTCCGTGCTGCCATCTAGGAGGAGCACGGCTGCACGTTGGTGCCACGGGCTGCGTGGGCTTGCAGATCGATGGCCTGCGCTGGCTGCTGTCCCGGCCGAGCGTTCATCAGTGTCAGGTTCCTCACGCAGCCCCTCATTCCCGCCGAAAACTTCCCCCCTGTCATGGCAGCCATGTCCGGGGCACCGCCTGTCACGTGACAACACACACATGAACTTCCTCTTTAGACATCTGGAAGCACAAAACCACTGGGGATAAATTTGTTTAGATAAATGAGCCAGATAACTTCATTAATTTGGAAGAACTACTGACTTGTCTGGGTTCTTAGGTTAGAGCTCGATACCAGTGTGGAGACGAGCTCTTTTAACCAAAGAAAACAGAGGAATGTGATTACACCACACATTCAACCGATCACATTTCAGTCTTTTGCATAAGTATAAATAAATAAATTAGTGGAGTAACATGTTGTGGCCCTGAAACACGGTCACAAACCTGAGCATGAACACACCCGTCAAATTATCATAAAAACATAAACTGGGAATGTGGGGAGAAAACTAGGAGACAGAAGGACAAAAAGAACGAATAAACAAAAAAGAATAATAAAGTAAAAGGCTAAAAAGTCAATTAAGTTTACATCCATTTTTATCAACTCTAACTAGTTATAACTGTAGCATCAACACAGCCTGATAACCTTTCACTTCATTTTGTCACTTTCTGGGCTCCATACTGTCAGTTCACTCACCCAGGTATATACTGCCTTTGGTGTTGACCATGAGGCTTCTGCCCTTAGACTGTCCGTGTAGTGCAGCACCTCCATCAATCTGGATGTGTCCATCTTTTCCAGTTCTGCGAGAAAAGAAGAACATGAGGATATGAACTCAAATCAAAATCAAGCACTGAACCTGCACAGACAAGCCAAACTACAGGTGAGATGTTGATGAGGTGGTACACAATATGCACCATTAGTGGGATCCAAAGATAACAGGCCAGTTACATGGCAAGAGAACTCATACTATACATAAAACAATAACCATAATAACTCTGACTGTTTTTGTTGCTGTTAAGGCTCATTTGCACTGCAGCATAACACAGCTGATCTGAAAAGAAGAAACACAGAAGCCACTTAAGATGGCACCAGAAATCCTGCACAATGTCTGGTTTAGTCGGGAGACCATCAGCATCTGGAATCTTTCCTGACATTACTGTACATTAAGTCACCAACACTGTGGCTTCCTCTCAGTTTATGACTTTATGGTGTGCAGGAACTTCTAATGGTTAGTTTGTAGACGCAGTGCGAAACCAAGAGGCTACAGGATATAACATGCAATCATACCTGACTGCTGTGATCTTATGCCATCTCCCATCGTTGATGGGCTTCCGGGACAAGATTTCTGCCTCTCCGCTGCCCAGCTGGTAACTGGATACCATACAAATCATCAGCATAAGTGCAACATTAATATGAACCGAAAATAACAACACTCAACCAGATGTCAACAGAAGGGCAGGGCTTAGTCACCTGAAAACAAGGTGTCCATTCTGTAGGCCGAGGCTAATGAAGTCCTTGCCTTTGCCGTGCTCTCCAGGTTCCTGGAAACAAACGTGTTCAGTCCGCGGAGGAAGAAGATGTCTTGTGACTGAATATCGTGAAGCACTGACCAGCTGCCCTGCAGTAATTCTCTACACCTGGTGTTATAACAGCAAACTCGAGGCAGTACATACAGAATTTGTGTGGCATAAAATCTTCCATGCAAAATAACTGTGACAAACAGAAGCCATCATGCGCACTGTGCAATACAAACACAAATGTTTCATTTCAAATCAGGTGGTTCCCGAGAAACGTCTTGAAATTGTTCTACTGTGCATATTTGTAAGGAAAACATATTCAATAAAACATGCCAAATAAATAAAAAGTGTCTTGTGTTTTGAGTGGATACCTTTTTACTAGCATGCACCTTTCGCAAATTGCGTGCGCCATTGGTCTCCTGAAGAAAATGGAGGGTGAGTTAGACAAGCAACATGCGTATATTTAGTGGTGTCAGATGGAGCCAGGCTCACAGTCAACAAGCCCAACGATGTTAAAGAATAAGCGTGTGGTGAAAGCTGTGATGGAACAAAATGCAGCATTGTGTCAGTGATGTGTGATGGTTCACAGGCCTAAGTTAAACTCTTTTAATACTAGGCAAACATTAATGAGAGTCACTTCTTTACAGAGGCGGCGGCGGTGATGATCACGAGTGATGAGGCGCATTATCAAAGTTAGGGTGAGGATGAAAAGGTAGAAGGGAATGACGTGAGTATCAGGTTCAAGATTTGGATTAAAGCACGGCTCAGTCCATAAAAGATGAATAACCAGGACTCACCACTCCCTGCCACAAGATCAGGCCCTCAGAGGAGTCAGTGTTGATCTCCAGTTCGATGGTCTCTGGTGAATCATGCGCACTAAGACAGAAAAAATAGGAATAATTTTATGTACCATTTGTACCATTACATCACCATTTGTCAGAGTAAAATGGTATAGAAAAGCAAACTACAGTTACCTTCTTGGGAAAATGGATTTAGGAAGGGCTATGTATCCATCACTGTTGAAATGAGCTGCGTACTGATAGGGTGAATCTACAAAAAATACAGTAAACACAAATCAAAATTGGAACAACAGAAAGGCTGCTGTTCATCCTCACTGATATAGTGCCCTCTGGTGGCCAAAGAATGGAAGAAACCCTGACAAGACAAGCTTGTTAAGATGTAACTGTTCCTGCATCCAATAAATTCGTCCTCTTATTGATGGAAAAGTTTAATTATTAAACAATAAAACGGCTCACTTGAACACATTCAGGGATTTTAAATAAATTGAATAAACGCGGTGTGTTTATTTTTTGTTTCACTTAAAACAAGAATTTGTGATATGCTAAGTAGCAATAGCAAAAGCGAAGAAAGATTATCAAGTTAGCAAACTTATTCAGTAACGTTACACAATATCTGCAAGATAACGTTAGCCACTTACTACAAATTACAAGTCTGTAGCCTACCAGTAAAACATCTAAGTGCATATAAATGATAAAGTGGGTGTGTTTCATTGCTTATAAATTCAGCTTTTCACTTCTAAGCGGAAGATAAAGTTCTTTCTTCTCTCAGAAGCTGCATAATCTCACTTAAAATACATCTGAAACGACATATCATAATCCTAAATTTCATCATGAGCCTAACATACGAATATGGCAGTTTCAAAGAAAACAAAAATCTCGAGTGTGACTAAACCAGGCCCCATGATGCATCTGACAGTCCTCAGCAACACAAGAGCAAGTCATTTGTTACGCCGTCTCCGACCTTCCACAGAGGCCAAACTGAACTTACCATGGCTCCATGCACTCGCCCAACTCACCCAAACATGATCACACTTTTCATTCAACGGACGGTTGAAGTTGAAGTTGAAGACGGTTAGTAAAGGCATAATGTGTGGAGCAGATTTAAAGTTTTGACAGCTTCAGACAGAAAAACAAGTATTTTGGGGTGTTTCTCGTTGTATAGACAGGCATTCTTGAGGTAGACGGAAACAAGATTTTATGTTGTGAGTAGCCATCTTACAGCCATTGACATGACAATAGGGAAAACAAAAACAAGGGGAATTCCACATTTCATAAGTCCCAAAACAAGGAGCACAAATCAGCTGATGTACCATCCCTTGACCTTTTAATATAGATGCAGAATTCCCCTCTCCCAACTTTCCCATGGGGACAAGAGCCACGGTTGCCAGTTGAGTACAGACGAATGTTTGGTTTGTGTTTATGGGCAAACACATGTTAGGTAATGAACAGTTTGGGTTGAGCTTCGTAAGGGATGCGGGGTCCCTTGAGCGCAGACGGGCCCCTGTTAGTCACAGTCGTGTCAGGCAGGCTGAATATTGAGATACTGTACCATTCGCCTCGCTAGCTTCCAAATTCCACTGGGCCTCGGGGAAGCTGGTGACCTGGCCTGTGTGTGCAGGATATAGCCATGAGAGTGCAGGGTTGAGACAAACGTATTCGCTTAACCCTCCCAGCATGCAGGGAGTTAACTGTCTGTTATTAAGACGAGACCCACACGGTGGAGAATGTGAGTCATATGGACTCATTTTTGACTGTGTGTCTAGTCTTTCTGCTTTGATGACAAATATCTTTGTCTACGGGATGCACTTGTATGCAGTAAGTGACATGTGCTGTAGGGGGATAAAACTCGGTTATTTGTTTTTAGAGCCGCTTTTGGACGAATTGACTGCTACTGAAATTGCATGAGCTTAAATACAATGAAAGACTTTTACCGACACATTTTGCACATGCTGGCTCTAACTTTTGATGTATTTTGTTGTATCTGGTCAATACTTACTTTCTTCACAGTTCAGGCCTGTGTGTCCAGGTGTGCACACACACTGACCGTCAACACAGCTGCCGCCATTCTGGCACTGAAGGTTGCTCTGGCACACGTCTTTCACCACCTCACAACGCTCACCTGCAGGGTCACATACCAGGGTCAGGGGTGAAAGGTCGATGCTCAAGGTCAAACAAAAGACAGGATGGATTTTGTGTCCTGTGCACTAACCTTCAAATCCATCCTTACAGAGGCACTGGTACTCGTATTCAGCACTCGACATGCAGTGACCACCGTTCAGACAGGGCCGGCGGTCACAGGGGCTGTTGTCCACACACTTGCGGATTGATTTGCTTTCTGTGAAGCTGTAGGACAGATCCACCTTCTTGTTGTTGATGGAAACCTAAGCAGATGGTGCAAACAGGTTTAGCCCCCCCACACACAGGAAACTGAAGAACTGTTTTTATCATTTCCTTTTTCATCACAGAGAGATCTCACCTCTCCTATGCATCCATCAAACATTTCGCTGACATTGGCGGGCTTGGGCAGGATGTCCATGCTGGGGACACCTCCCAGGTACATGTCGGTGTGGATATTGAGGCCCTGGGCTTTTCCTGGAGACATCTTCCTCTCCACGGGGCCTTGGTCCACCCTCAGGTGGCCGGCCCTCTTGTTTCGCTCCGCCACAACTCTGTGCCACTGGCCCAAAGAGACTGCCTCTGGACTGCGAAGGATCGCCTGGCCTGAAAATCAAGATTCGGCCAACAGAGATTTTACTGTCTCTGGAAATTCACATATAGAGATCAAGCACTCTAATCTGGCTAATAATCCGGGAAATAGAAACAGTTTTCTGCAACTCTCTTACTCTCAATCTGAGTCTAATTCTAACTGCACTAACAATTGTGTTCGTGTAGATTTTTTATTGATTAATAAGAGACTTGTGTTGATACTTTACCTGTGCCCAGTTCATATCTGAACTCTACATGTCCCTCCACCATGGAGATGGCTACAAAGTCTTCCACCTTCATTTTCTTCCCTCCACAGAAGAACATCAAGCCATCTCTTTCCAGGGGCTTGAACTCCAGCTCAACACGCAGGTCATCATGGATGTTGTTCAGGGGAGGATAGGCTATGTATGATTCCTCACCATCAAACAGCGGAGTGGTCACCAGTTCCCCTAGTGAAAGTGAATCAGGAGGAAAATGTATTTAAATTTAGAAAAAGTGATATTTCATTTCCCATGAAAAATATCGATATCAACATTGTCCTACCATCCATGCATTTGTTTCCAAACTTGCCAAGATGGCAGCGACAGTCATAGCCCAGGGCCTTTTGTCGGTTGATGCAAGTGGCGTCTGGTCCGCAGGCCTCTGTGGAGGTTCAGGTCACAAACAGAAACACGAAAAATACAAGTTGTGTCATTGTTGTTATTTAGTAAACAGGGCCCTGTCAATGGTGCGTACGGACAGAGTGCACAGCAGTATAAAAGGTACTTTGATTATTTGCGTGGTCAGGAGGAGAGTGTACCTGAGTGACAGCGCAGGGATGAGTGGTGCTGGCAGTTGCTGCCTGTGAATCCTCGGGGGCAGCTGCACTTGTACAAGCTGGTCTCTGAGTCCTCACAGGCCCCTCCATTCTGAATAATTACATGGAAGAATAAGATATTATGGAATCACACATAGGCCAGAAATTACAAGTATGCCAAGTAGATGGACGTAACTGACCTGGCATGGGTGGTCTCTGCAGGTGGGACAGTTTGTGACACCAGTAGAACTGCGGTCAAGGTCTTTGAAGATGACTTCCTCACCTTGTATGACCAGCTGACGGATACAACCTGCAAGGAAAGCAATGTCAGATAAGGACTTTACACCAAGGAGACACTTTCTCCATCCCATATGTCCTGTCATGGTGTGAACAGAGTGATAGCTCACCAACAAAACCCGTCTTAATCCCAGCAGTTTTGGCGAGGACTGTGTAGTTGGGGTATCCACCCACATGCAGCTCCTCATTCAGATCCAGGCCCTGGAACTTGCCCTGAGGAGAGGAAATATACATTTGTGGAACAGGTTAACAGTCATAACTTAATTAAAATGCACATTGTGTGACAGTGAGAGTGACATTTACATTGACAGAAGTACCTGTGAGCTGCCATTGATGGGCTCGCCTCCATCTACAATGATGTAGCCCAAGGTGTGGTTGCGATACAGCTCAACCGTGTGAAACTCTCCCAGTTTGATGGGGTTGGGGTCACGTATGGTGGCCATGCCAGATCCCACGTCAAACCTAAGACAACACAACTGATGACTGGCAACAAGATCGTTGCACTGTGTTTCAGTCAATAAAAACATCTGTATAAACTGACCTGAACTCTACGCGGCCTCCCACAAGTCCCAGAGAGATGAAGTCTGCTCCTGTGGTTCTTCTTTGGCCATTGTAGAGGATCATGCCTACACCATGAGAACAAGGTGAGTACAAACCTCCTGAAAACTAAATGCATACTCTCCAATAATATCCATCTTAATAAGTCAGTAAATCAAGTAATTTTATTTAAACAAGGGTAATCTTCATATGCATGTCAAGTTCTTTCAAGAAGATCTTTGAGTCAGAGGTGGAACAATATAATTTTTTGTAATTGTTTTTTATATCAGCACTTATTTCTGCAAGTTTCTCCTGAAATAACTGTCTGATCCCACTGGCCAAATGCTTTAGATCATAAAAGTCAAGATTTCAGACTAAACATGTGATTTAAGTGACTTGTTAGGATGGACATTACTTGCAATGCAGCAATGCAGCTGGATGGTCGAGCAGCATGCTATGGTGAGGCATGTTTAAAGCCAACCAAAGCCAGGCTATAACCTGCCATCCTGTGTGGGCGTCACACCACATCACCTGTCCTCGTGTTTCTGTCTCCGCATGCCGGGAGCACATGCCACAGACGCTCACAGGAAAAGTGGGAACATGCCACGTCTCACACATCTGTCCATATCATCGCTGACAGTGACGTGAAGGAGCCATCAAGAGGCAGCAGATTGCATAAATGTGCAACACAAAGTTGATTAACCGTTAAGTGAACTTCTGATATGCTTTAGATGTTTGTATCGCACATTTAAACAGACGGAGTCGAGCGTGTTCTGATAGCTTTGGTGATTAATTTGTAGTTTATCTGTCGCCATAGTTAATATTAAGAATAAGAGTCAAATATTTTCTTTTGGTTCTCTGAACATTAATGCTGTAATGAATTGAACTGTAGCGTTGCCAAGCATCCTGCATCAAATGTGGGTAGGTTAAAAGAAACTCACTGCACTAGTGATGTTTAAATAAACACCTATAGAGACATGTGAGCATGCTTGATGCTTTTACACAGTTCAAGCATACAGTTCAAGCATACAAGGACTGTGCTGCTGTGTGGACAATGTAGAAGCTGCTAAAGTAGCCTGGCATGTAAACACGGATTTGCAACCAAGCTATTATTATGCTGATGACTGTAATGCTGATAAAAGCGCTCTTGTGTTCATGACCATAAAGCCTGTATGACAACATGCACCATCTCCTTCACAGCCCCTGAGTCGCCTCTCAGCTGGATGCATTATGTGAACGCCTGATGGAGCCAAAAAGCAGCACTGCCAGCATCACTCTTCAGTTCTTGTGCTTCTCAAGCACTGAGACTCACCAGCGTACAAAATGAGACCTTCCCACCACGCGGGTGAGAGGAAGAGGTGAGGGAGAGAGGGAGGGGACAGAAGACGCAGTGAAATTATACGTGAGGAAATATGATACACACAACATAGTACAAAACACACGACCACGCTGCAGGGTCCAACAAGACACAGATGTCAAGTAAGACACAATTTAACTGTCAAGCTAATGCGAGGATGTACTTCTTACCATCAACACTATCGGGTCTAAAGTTGATCTTAATGCTGAAAGACTTGTAGGCATTTTTGATGGTTGGCAGGGTGAGGTAGGACAAAGGTTCCTGAGCAAAGTATGGCATCACTCTCTCTGGAAAAAAAAACAAACAAGTAATCTCATACTTAGGTACAGATACTGCAGTTCACCTCACTTCAAATACACACAGTACACCCAACTCTGCAGACCAACAGACCCACCGTGAACTTGAAGTCTGGTGAAGGCTTCCACTTTTCCCTGTTTGTTAGAGGCAGTGCAGACGTATGTGCCAGAATCCTCATGGGAGACCCGAGGAACTGTCAGAACGTTGACTTCCTGGAAACACTTGGGAGGAAGCTCTCCTTCCAACTAGATACAAAGAAACAGCAACAAAATCAGTATAATGAACAGTCAACAAAATAAAAAAAACCTCTCTGGTTGGTTAACAGTTTGACAGCCGGGGACTATGAGAAAGAGTTGCTGAGCACTCCTTCTGGAAAAGATAAGCTTCTCGATTACCTTGGACCATTTGATCTCAGGTACAGGGTATCCGGAAGCCACACAAGGCAAGACCGCATCAGACCCAACGGTCACTTCCTTCGTCTCAGGCAGTGCAGCAATTTGAGGAAGTGCTGTGCAAACATGCAAAGGATTTAAACGAAGGTGGAAGGACTGATAATATGGGTGTAAACGCATGTGTTCCTCTGTGTGTGATGGAAAGAAAACTACATGTTTGAGGTTTTTCATTCTCTCCTGTGCACTCACACTGGACGTTAAGGACCACTTGGGACTGCACTGAGCCCACGTCGTTGGTGGCCGTGCAGCGATACTGCCCGGCATCGGCCTCCGTCACCTGCTCGATCCTCAGCATGCCACCTTTAACCATGATATGAGCGGGCAGAGACCCACCGACTTTACTCCACTGAACCGTGGGCTCCGGGTCACCAACCGCCTGGCACTCAAACTCCACAGAGTTTCCGATCATCACAGTCTGCACTGAGGTGCGCACGTTGATCATCACCTTTGGCAAGGCTGTAGAAAAGAAAAGAGAGAAAAGAAAACAGACATTATATTTTGCCCTCATTAAGCTTTGTAAATATTAACGTATTTTCAGCAACGTAACAAACCTTGGATGGTCAACCTGGCAGTGTCCTGAGCCTGACCATACACACTGCTGGCTCTGCAGATATAAACACCTTCATTGCTTTGCTCAAGGTTCTCAATCCTGCAGAGAAACATGAAATCACACACACATAAGAACAGTGCACAGTTTTTACTTTACATATCACACAATATTTAAGGAACCATATGAGTAGATTTTAGTGTTTTGACTGGTGAAACGATAAGGCTGGTGATTCTGTACTCTGTTGTTGTCAAAAATTCCCATGAAAAGACCAAAATCAGAAATGAATTCATCCAACTAACAAATCTGCACAGCCAAAACCAGATATAATTTCTTTATCTGTACACCGTCTGTACACACTGTGGCTTATTCTGAGTCGATCCCACACTGTGTGCTGTGCACATTCCTGCTGCTTGAGCTTCAGCATCAAATACACGGCAGAAAATAGTAGATTTACTGCTGTTTGAGTAATGTCTGCCTAAATTCACAGTGGCCAACTATCTCGGGAATTTTAGATTTCCATCATCAGAGAGAACCTGTGGGTTCAGTTCTCAGATGGGGAAGTGGACAGTAATATAAACACAGCTCATTTAAGTAAATATGTGTGCTGAATCCTGTTGGAATAGGCTCATCAAAACTGGCACTTCTTTAACATCACAAATTTTCAAACATTAAAAGCTGAATTTTAATTTTGTTTGGTTGTCAGTTTTTAACAAACCAACATGAAGTATGTGTGAGTCACCTGAGCACCCCATCCTTAACGTGGTGGTTCGGTGGCAGGGCTCCTCCTTCCTTCAGCCACTCAATTTTGGTTTCTGTACCACCTGCTGCTGAGCAGGTGAACTCCACTGCACTGCCCTGAGCCTTGACTTCAACCTGGGGTGACACGCGCACTGCCAGCGGGGCTACAGAGGGGCAGGATAGGGACATGATTTGGCTCTCGCTGAGGTAAAAGAATATTACGCACTCTTCACAAGTTCATTTCAGCACTTCAGAGTCTTTAAGTTCCATCACGATCAGAAAACTTACATCTGACTGACACTTTAGCGACTACTTCACTGTTGCCCACTTTGTTGTTGGCGACGCATTTGTAGCTCCCAGCATCCTCGGCAGTGGCCAGGTTGATCTGAAGATCCCCTCCGTTCACCTCGGCCCTCGGCGGCAGGACTCCATCCAGCTTGGTCCAAGTGTAGGTCAGAGGAGGGGTGCCATGGGCCAGGCACTGCAGTCTGATCACCTCCCCGACCCGCACAGCCACATCATCAGGTACAGACGTGGCATAAGGAGGAGCTGGAGAGGAGTGAAAAGGTTTGCAAGGTTTGCAAGGTTTACAAGGTTTACGTGTCTTCTCAAGACATATAAATAAGACACGTGAAGGAAGAATTTCTACTCAGTCTATGATTCTTTCAAAGCAGGGGAACATGCGTACATTGAAATCAAATGGCGGCAAACACTAAACCACAGAACTCACTTTCTACATCCAGCATGATGGTGACTTCGGTGGTGCCCATGTTGTTGGTGGCACTGCAGATGTATTCTCCAGAGTCTTGGCGGCCCACGCTGGGCAACACCAGGCTGTTGTTCACTATCTTGTGTCTCCAAGGCATCGGAGAGCGCAGCTTGGACCAGGTGACTGTCGGGGACGGGAAACCTGGAAAGGCAAATAGGAGAACAAAACACAAGTCATATATGACAGTTTTAAAAGCAAAAGTAAAAACAGTGTTCAAAGACAGTTGTTTTTAGCTCGGCATTACAAGCATCAAGCGAATTCCAGCTGAATAACTGAGATGTTTAGTCATCATTACCGTGAGCCTCGCAGCGCAGCGTTGCAGTCTGGCCCTCCACCATAACCATCAATGGCTCAGGAACAGAGACCCTGGGCACTGTGGGCAGCTGGGAGCCTCCCTCAACCGTGACTTCCACCCTGGTCTCAGTCGTGCCCTCGTTGTTGCGAGCTGTGCATACGTAAGTGCCACTGTCTTCAGGACGTGCCACTAGTATCTGCACAAGAGGAAAAACGGATATATCACAGCATCTCAATATGGGCAAGAGCAAAAAGGATCGCAATTAACATGATGTTGATGGTGTTATCAGATCTGTCTGTCTGTACCTGCATGACTGCATTGGACTCCATGGGCACGGGGCTGCTCAGCATAGTCTTGCGGTTGCTGTCCAGCCTGTGCCATGAGACTGAGGGACGGGGCTCTCCTGCCGCCTGGCATTCCAGGTTAATGGGTTCACCCACCCTGACACGCACGGGTCCAGCAGGGGTGACGGTGGCCAGCGGAGGCTCTGAGGGCACGGATACAAAATACTGGAATGACTCTGATCAGCCACTAGAGGGAACCCTTCACTTGGAGGTTGTGATGACTGGAATGCGTCAAGTCCCTTTTTAGCAGAATGAACGTATCCATGTGCACACGCTGATATGCACGTAACTTACCTCTGACAATCAAAGACACAATGGTGTGGGTGATGCCGAACGGGTTGCTGGCCACACAACGGTAGGCGCCGTGGTTCAGAGGGCGGGCGTTGGTGATGGTAATAACAGAACCATCGGGGCCAACTTTAACATTGTCTGCAGAAGCAGGGCAAAAGAGACATGTGATCTGCTGCAGACGCTGCAAATTAAAGGGGCAATCCACCACGATAGTCATAATAAGAGGAGTCTTACAAAAGAGTGGATTTGGAAGGAAGGGGGCATTTAGAAGGCAGGAGAGGGCAAATTATGGGAAGTGTATGATCCAGAGATATAAGTGGATACAACACACAAACACATTGGATTTATTTACTCTAAAACACACTTCAAAGCACTGATATGTCATTGCGGGTCTAGAAAGTCTAACTTAGTCATTAATTGAAGTAGCAGAGAAGTAATTCATGAGTGGGTTGCAGTCGTAATTGCTTGTAAATAATGACATCATAAAACCAGAACTCATTAAGCAGGTTTATTCCTCAGTGTGCACGTCAGTGTGTGGTTATTACCTGGCAGTGGCTGGTTGCTTGCCATTTTCCACTCCAGTCTGATAGGCTGGGCTCCGCTGTACACCCTGCACCTGAAGCTGGCCGTCTCGCCCACACGCACTGCAGCACTGTGGGGCTCGATGGCAATGATTGGGCTCTGAAGACCTGCAGCAGAAACCAGCGGTTTGGACTCTATTTGAACATTACTCAACATGATTTCACTTCATTTAGCTGACATATTATTCACAGAACCCTGAAGTAACAAATTACAGTTCAGTGTGGCTACGGGCTTCACTGGCAGCAGTTTAAAAGCTCAAACAACACTGAGGTCCAGGAAGGACTGAATGAGGATGAGATCATGGGACAATAACAAGGAAAATCATTCAATCTGAGGTCACGCTGAGCTCCACTGGAAAGTACGACTGGAAAGTTCATTCATGAAGTGAGACGGTGTTAGTCTGAGAACAACACCCGGCCATGTAATGCCTGTGACTGATGCTGCCATCAGCTGTTATTTCCTTGGTGAGAAAATATTGACTGTGAAGTCTAATCACACTTACTTCAAGCTCAGTAAAATACAGCGGGAACATTAAAAATAAACAACAAATGTCAAAATAATTGATATGAACAAAGTCTTTCGTTTATATGTCTGAAACAACAGTTACTGAACCACCCGCACGAGTCCTGTGAGCGCTGACTTACGTGAAGACGATGAAGTGACAGACACAGAGACAGAGGCCTGCTGGACATGAGGTCCTGGGTTTCCAGGGTTGCCCTGCACCCGACAGACATACTCCCCTGAGTCCTCTGGGGTGGCTGACAGGATCCGCAGCTGATTGCCAAGAACCTGCACGCAGCAGACCAGGAGTCACTTCATTTCACCCCACACAAAAACTCGGCATTTAATTTCTGATACATCTACCTCTGATACGACTACCTAATATTCCCAATATTGGCAATATTGGCACATTGCATTAGTTTGCCTTTATCAGCACGTGCTGTACGTGATAGAAGTCAATCTACACATTAGACTGTACATCTGCACCCATGTGCTCACTTGTTTGCTCTAAACAGCCGACCATAATTTTGAGGGGTTTGGAAAATTCTCCCACATCACCTTCAAAAATCTAGAAATTCATTACCTTTACCCGCATGCAAGACATACCTAATGAAATGGGGGCGCCATTCTGGCCCGTATGAGTGATTACCTGGTGGTTGGAGGAGAGGCGTCCACTGGCTCTCGTCCATGTGACTTGGGGAGGAGGATTTCCTGGGGCAAAACAGTTGAGCTCCAGACTCTGGCCCTCCTGGACATCAGCTATAGACGGCTGGATGGTGACCACCGAGGAGCTGTGATCCGCTGCACAAACACAAACAGATGCGCCACATAAAGACTTTCCTGCAAAATATTCACAACTTTATGATATTACAGGATGTACTGATTGTTTTTTTCTTTTTTATTACGTGTTATAGAGTCATTGATGTCAAGCAAGGTTCAGAAGATGAGATACCTGTTTTCATTTCATCAACATTGATGCTTTTTATTTTGTGCAGTTCAAAATTCCATTGACCGACATGATTACTTAGCGTTTTGGAGGGGTGAAAAAAGGCAAGCTTTACTTTAAAGGGATAGTTCGTGGGGTTTTCTTTATGAAGAGGGGGGATTTTCACCAATAGAAATGACATCTCACCTTTGAACACAGTGACCTTAATGGGAGCACTGTTTGAGCCAATGCTGTTGCTACCGACGCACATGTACGTTCCCGCGTCGGACATCTTGACGTTGGGGATGAGCAGGGTGCCGATGTCAGTGCGATCCATGCGGGCCTGGAGAAGACACACCAATAAGAGACGAGATTAAATATCTTTCTCAAGTACGGCGCCTTCAGACGGCCATGATATACAGCACTGTGAATTCTGTTTCAGAGATATGATTTTGTATTTACACCATAAAACACACATAACTCGTACAGTATACTGAGGGCAAAGCCCATCACTTACCCGTCTCATGTGCACTGAAACAACACAGATATGACAGTGCTGACGTTATGACATCACTAGCTAACAGCGACACAAAAGCACTACAGCGTAGAGCTTTAAGACAAGACACGAGTTGTTATTGCTACAGTTCAGTCTTTCTCTAAATGGATTTTGATTATTTCTGTGACACTGTACTTTGCACACGAAAGAGTGTACAAAGTGGTGCCAACATTTATATAATGACTGTAAGGGTTATAATTTGTTAAGATACCATGAGCTGTGATCATGTGATTACACCTACTACACTATCATTTTCATTCTAAACAAGGATTAATGACTGATGATTTTTAAAATGATGAAAAAAAATTAGGAAAGTTAGAATTAACAGTATGTGACACATTGATTGGATTGAATTGGATTGGATTGTGCGTTATGAAGCAGTACTTACGGTAACTGAAAAATCGAGGACTAATCACTCAGCAGTGGCCTCAAAATCTAAATATAATAACCTCAGAGCTAAAACTGAGTAACACCCAAAACCCTGCATCACTTTCAGCACTCATATATCAGAACTCTCATGACTTTCTGGCTCACGAGCAGTCAGCAACTTGACTTGTTTGTGTGCTACTCCTCACGGCAGCCAGAGGCCCAGCAAGGCTGAAAATGAGCTTTCATAAAGTTTGGAAACACCTCAGAGGGGAGGAGAATCAGGAGGGGAGGGTCTGGAGGGGATTACTGTATCCGGGGGGTGTTGGGGCATCCATGGACAAAGCTGCTTAGCTCCGGCCCATTCAACCATGAGGGAGGCTAAACCGAGCAGTGGCTGAGGCGGGCCCTGGCTCAATGTGTGTCTGAACCCATTGACGAGTTTTCAAAGCAAGCCGTTTGCTAGAGCATACAGAATTTCTGCGTGGTCGCACGGCAGAGCCCAGCTCCCCCTGGGAAAGGCTGACACAACGCAGTGGCTCTCTGAGGCAGAACTAAACAGGCCCCGGAGCCCTCATCGAGCGGCGGAGGGCTGTGCAGAAACCATGCTAACACAATACCCCTTTCGGTAGGAGGGGGGCAGGGGGCTGCGGCTGGCACGGAGCAAAATATGTCTGAAATACCTACAGTACCTACTGTATTCTTAGTCCTGTTAATACACTCAATGGAATGATGAGGGTCAACTGGGTGCTGAGAGCCCAAACGTGTCAGGGGTGGTATGAAGAGGACAGTACAAAACAAAAGACTATGGAACACCTCAGTTAATAAAACGCAACATAAAAACGCGTACTGCATGCAAGTACACTAAGAAGTGAACCAGAGATTTTAATGTATTTGCCATCAGCTCTAAAGGGACTCAGTGAGCAGCTGTGGTAAAATAACAGGATTTGCAAGGTGTGACTGAAAGACATGTCTGATCATGCACTTAGTCGACAATGGGTGAAGACGAGGTCAGTAGAGGACAGCTGATGTGAACTACCAGACAGGACAGACAGACAGCGGACAGATGGACAGACCTGCAGCTCCTCAATACGTCTCTGTAACACATCGAGACTGTTGCTTTTAAACTGATGGAAACCGTGAGAGGGAATGGCCTGAGCAAACGTCAGAACAGGATGGGATCAAAAAAAAGGGGGGGGAAGGAGACAAACAGAAGGGAGGGAAAAATGAAAGCAAATCGTCAAAATGCTGAAACAGTCCAGTAAACTGACACAGTATGATGAAATACCACTGGCGCCGGACACACCTTGAAGTGCAAGATAGAGATACAGCACAGCAGAATGTAAAACAGCTTGAATTGATACATGTTTAAGTAAATCATCAGGTGCGTCTCACCTGTGGAGGGATTTGTCCTCCGTTTTTTAGCCAGGTGAGCTTCGGAGTGGGCGATCCTGACGCTCGGCAGTACAACCTCAAGGTGTCGCCTTCATGGACTCCAATGTTTTGGGGACTGACTTGCACTTGAGGCTGAGTGCCTTGACTGCTTGGTTTAGATTCTGACCAAGAAAAGTGTGGTCATTAAAACAGAAAACATACCAACCACCCCAACATCTACAGCTTGACAGTTCATTCACAGTCCCCAAAAAGCGACTGTGTCCTCAGATTTGTGTTCCCACACAGGTGAACATACTTTGAACAACGAGGGAAACCCGCGCTGTGTGCTCTCCATGAGTGTTCAGGGCCTTGCAGGTGTAGTCTCCCTCATCAGCTGGGTCCACTGCTGTCAAGGTCAGTGCGCCACCTCGTATCACAGCTCTGGGACTCATTCTGTTCCCTGGACCTCCTGTAACAATCACAGTGATAGCCTGTCATCGAGGACTGAATTTTGCACCCATGACTTTGTGCTTGATGGAATTTCTCTGAATCATATGACAGAAATACACAGACATTTCCGATCAATTTCCAATGAACATATCTTAAGAAGATCTGAACCAAACACTACAAAACTGGAGTTGGATCTGGTCGTACCAATCCATTCGATGGCAGGAGTCGGGTTCCCAGTCACCGTGCAGCGAAACTCTGCCCGCTGGCCCGGCTGCACGTTCAGCACTGAGGGAGTGACGGTGGCCACAGGCTGGGCCCCCTCTGCAGCTACAGAAGGATACACATGAGTCAAGCACAGTTCAGAAGTGAGAGTGAGACCTCCCAGAGGCAGGTGGAGAAACGAAGCGTGATGCAGACTGGTCTATATGTGTGGTGGTGAAGTGGAATATGAAACCTTGTCAGGAGTCTACAACAACAGCTTGGGCACCGTTGTAAGCTGTGGGAATGCTTTTGATTACAATAAAGTGACCAGACTGACAGAGAGAGTGTGTGATGGGCCCCTGCCTGTGCCCCCCCCCACCCCCACCCTTGGCAGTCTAGATCCTCAGAGCAGACAAAACAGATGAGATGTGGCAGGCAGATCTTGGCATGCTGTCTGAGCCAGTTTGGATCAATGCCGTATGATTCCAGGGTGACAGAGCGATAGGAAGACCTCTTTCAGAGGGGAGGGAGGAGTATGAGGCTACCTAAGCAGGCAGAAAACCCCTGGGATCGTTGTAGGCCAGGCTGAGCTTTGCCTCTCTGACCTCAGTGACACCAACGCTGCAGAGCAGCAGAGAAAAGTTTGATCCAGCTGTGAGTATCCAGGTGTTTCATAGAGTCTCTGCCATGGGTTTTATAAAAATCTATGGCAGAATCAGGGAATCATGAGATGAAACTTAAAGGATTGATTAAACTGTCACCTCGCTACCACTGGTGGTATCTAACCAAGAGGACAGATTCGGTCTTAGATAATTGGGTTTCCTTCATCTCAATACAATAAAGGAGGATGAATGATGCTAATGAAAGTGCCAGGATGCTGATGTGTCGATCACATCCACCACTTTGGTTCAGCATGTTAACATCCGTTAATTAGCATTAGACAAAGCAAAGAGGAGGCTGATGGGAATGTCCAAAGTACTGGCCAAATTAGAAGTTGTGCTTGATGATGAAGCTGGGCAAAAAGTTCAGAGATCACTAATGTTATGATAATTCATCCTGACTGGGACATGAATGTCTGTACCAAATTTCATGGTAATCTGACATCTGTCAATAAGTAATAAGGATCCATTCTCTGTGCACCGTGAACGTCATAATTTTGTGCCAGTTCATTTAGTTGAGTTTGTGATGTTCCACAGCTTAAGTGAAAATTTTGAATTGGTTTTGGTGAAAAATCGAGTCTGGGGATCACAAAAGTCACTGGATTCATCCTCTGAGCACATGGACATCAGCAAGTAAAGACAAGCTACAGATAAAACTAAAACTAGCTTCATGACTGGATACCACTAGTGGTAAGTAAGGAAAATATTTTTTTATTTTCAATGTATGGAATCTTTAACTTCTTAATGATATCAAAAATCAAGTTTGATTTCTATCTTTAATGTCACATTAGATGTGTTTTTTAGAATACACTTCCAACTGTTTGACGCACTGAAAATAGGGCTCTCACACTGGACACAAGTCTGCTACCCACATTCAGCCGTGATGTGACGAGGTTGTGATGGGATGTATTAAGCACAGTATGATGTTTGAAGCCCAGATGGCAGCTATTTCTCAGTACAGTATGTTTCCTGAAGAGAGACAGAGAAGAGCAAAGCGCAAAGACGCAGAAGAAGAAGAAGAAGAAGAAGAAGAAGAAGAAGAAGAAGAAATGCATGGGCATCTCTTGTCTCTGAATGTGGAGGCTGTCAACCCTCCCCCAAACAACAAGCATGTAGCTCTTAATAATGTAATAATTAACAACTCACTAAACCATTCAATAAATTGTTATAAAAGTCTCTTTTCAAGGGTTAAAGAGCGACTAAACTTACTTATGTAATACAGCAAGTTGTTGGATAATGTGTGTCCATTAATTTAAAGTTATTTTTTCGGAACAATTCAGCTCAAAATCATGAAATAAATTATTTTGATTTTGTCCAGTTTCTAGGGGCATTTTACAACATTCTCCCATCAGTTCTCTTGACTTATCTACCAGGTTTGTCATCCATAATGCCACTTTTGTGTAGAAAGAATAAAAACATTTTCTGGTTTTGCAGAAAGGCCTGTTGTTACTGCTCTTGACTCAACATTCATGAGGAGTTGCCCTTGACAAAGAATATGCACTTTTTCCTGCAGTGATGGTAGGAGCCAGTAATGCTCATGTACAATCCAAGCATTGACTCTGAACAAGGACAGCAAATGATACACTGAAAACAAATCCCCATCTTTAGGTTCAAATTACTTGCTTATTGACACAATATAAGGCAGCACAGATGCTCTGGACTGTCATGTGTGAGAGTGAGTGTAGAGAGTTTCTGCAGGTGCTGCTTGGTTGATTGTACATGAACGCTACCAGACCTCCAATGCATCCATTCTGCGGAGAATGAGTGCATGCATGACACAGCGAGGGAAGGAGGGCCGGCCATTGAGCCCGGCAGAGAGGAAACCATGCCCATGCGGACTTACGCTTTCTGTGTCCTTCAAACATTTCATAGGCTGTGTAAAACATCTGAGTCTGTGAGGCCTCTGGAGTTGTGGGAGGGAAGGAGGGAGGGAAGGAGGGAGGGAAGGGGAGGGGACAGGCAAACTGACAGGTCAGGTTTCAGGGTAAGAACAGTTTACCTCCCATCTTCCCGGAGACATTTATCCGTCACCAAATGTGGGCCACCAGGGTTTTGTCCAATTGATTCCAAAGAGCAGCACATCCGTTACAAGACAAAATCATGAACTTTTAACTTGCATTTTTCCATTTTGGCTCATGATTCAGTTTCCTACTTTCCTTTTCTTTGTTTTTAATCCTTATGGCTGATGCCAACTAATTCATTGTTATGTGCATTCAGTTATTATACTTACCTCGTACATATTTATCGAGAAATTGAGGAACATCGTGAACTGAAGCCCGTTGGTTCTAATCTTTGCAACAGTTTGTCTCACATTCCACACCAACTCAAAACAAAAACAGAACAACACACAAAATGCTTCTCATGCTGTGAAATCGAAATCACACAAACACACACACACACTCACAGATCATGTGAACTGTGCAGCAACACGAGCAGAGATGAAGACATGATGCAGAGGAGCTACATATGAGACATGCAGGTTAGTAGCAAGAAGCAGTTTTAAACATTGAAATACTCCTTTCATTTCAGCTGACATACAGCTTGTGGTTATGCTGAGCTGATCAAGATAATATATAAGTATGTAAGTGAGCTCCAGCCATGAATTAGCAAATCGCTTTGATCAATTGTCGTTATTTTAATCATTTTTCTCTTTTTCACAAAATATTTCACAGTTAAGATAAATACATTACAATGTGACATGTGTACATTAACATGAGTTTAAAGAAATGTTTAAAAAATGAGTAAAATCTTTACAGAAGCACCTTTGGGTATATAGCCTTTAAGTCAAAGATGAACAAACAAAACAAAAAAAAGCAGCTGTTGTAAAATGATTCTGACCAAAAGAGTTTAAAAAGGTTTAAAGTGTGACCTGTGATTGTTGAGGTGTAAAATGTTCTCAGAGATACATAAAAATATTTTCTTATAAGAACACTTTAAATCGCCTGAATGTAAACACACATCATGTAAAGTAATTGCATTTTCACGGCCAATCCTCTTGACAAGTATAAACAAAAAAGAAAAGAAATTCTAACATTTCTGATATATTTAATTTCATGGAAACATTTCAGCATAACATATTTCGGTCAATTAGAAAACAAAATGCGCCGACAACTTTGATAGGGTGTAAATAAAAAGACCATAATATACAAATGTTGATGATTATTGACAAAATTATGATTAAAAAAAAAAAATCCCCTTTTTCTTTTGCTTTTCAAATCAGATCTTGCACATTTTACCATCTAAATGTGACGGGTGACAATCAATAAGAGATGGGAGCGACTTGCCCCTTGCTGCTAGCAGATTGAAGGAGTGATAACAACAGTGTAACGGCAAGTTTCCAAAGTGAATTCAACTACAGGTTTAACCAACTGCATGGCTGATAGCACCGTTCTGTTCAATGACATTCATCATCAGCATCATCAGGAGAATCACACAGCAGGAGATAACTTCAAGAAGGGAAACTCTATGGAGCGGAAGAACACAAGAACATCGGGAGCACTGCGGTTCTTCCCACTCCTCCTCTCTTCCAGACACACTGAAGTCCTCTTTGAATGTGAGTCGCAGAGTCACTAAGCACCAATCGTGGCATCCAAATTCCTCCTCATCATTATACACTACAGCTCAGGCAGGAAGGGGCCCCAGGAGCCAAAAATTAAAGACAGAACCCAGCGCCCCCTAACAGCAGAACCCAGCGCCTCCACCAGTGCATCGAGCAGCAAACAAACCACCACCGACTGATTCAACCCATGTGAAAACAAAAACAATAAACAAGAGGAAAGAAAAAAATAATCTGCAGTAGCTTCAGAAGAGTGTTGGCAAAAGCATAACCCATAAATCACTGATCCAAAAGAGAGCTCATCTGGCCGAAGTGTAGATAACTACTAGATGTCATAACTACGAGTTAAATCCAGAACTGCATACTTGACCCATATGTAATATGGAAAATTTGTACCCTACAGTTTTAGTTTTAACCAAACCCACAAGCTGTATTTTTTCATTTAAAGTCCAGAAGGAAACACTGATCAGAGACATTTAAGATAGAGGTTTAACAAAGACAGTAAGAAGAGCTGGGCTGGCAGTGTGATAGTGAGACATGGCTTATATGTTGGCATCTGAAAGCAGAGGGCAAAAGCATTGGGAGTTAGAGCTGCAAGCGTATTATGCTGTTAACCGAGCGCTGTTTACAGTGCGAAATGCAATAAAACAGAGAAACATGCAACACCGCAAGCAGGGGTGGGGGGGTGGGGGGGTGCGACTACGGAGACCAGAGCTGGGATGGTAGCAGGGGGTGATGGGTAATGGAACGTGGTGCCGAGGATCACGAACCTGGCACGTAGAGGATGGCATTGCCTTCGTCCATGCCAAACATGTTGGAGCCCGTGCAAACGTAGACGCCTGCATCCTCGGGCTGGACGTTCTGAATTGTCAGGATGCCATTGAAGTCCATGGCCCGGTTGGGCAGCTTCCCGTTACCCATCCGGGTCCACACCAGAGTGTAGGCTGGTGACTGTGGAAGGTGGAGGAGCAGGTAAACACATGCAGTATCACATGGGAGAACAACCCTCTTAACGCTGGGCTGCAGACCAAATATAAATGTTGTGCTGAACATGTCAAACTCTTCTCAGAAACGTACGGATATTTATTAATAAAAAATAATTAAGTAACATAACAATGATCACCTACCTTGCTCTTTGCCGTGCAGATGAAGCTGATGGTAGATCCCACCCTGACAGTCTGGGATTTGGGCTCCTCAACTGTCACCTCAATGGGTTTGGTTTGGACATCTGGTGAAACAGAGTTTAGTTTATTATAATTATAAACTAAATTAAACTTGCTAGTACATGCTAGAAAAAATCTAAAATTTTTGTGAAGTTTTGTATGTGTTAACACCAGTAAAACACCTTTCATTCTTTTTTCATTGATGAAGCCAGACGTGGAATGTAAATTTGAAGTTGATAAACAGCTGAGAAATGTTTTAACTGAAGCTTAAGTTATGCATATCTTGTGCCAACACCCTCAATACTCCAAATACCGAGAATGAACCACACCACAGTCAGCTAAACTGAAGAACAAGGTCTTCCATAATCTGTGCATAAACAAACCCATGTGTGAAACCGGGGATGGTATCTGTTTGGAGTGCTGCAATAAGCTGCATTAGCTGGGAAAAACACTATTTGCCAAGATGGCGGTGAAATCATACGCACCTGTGACAACAATTTCAGCACGGCTCCTGTTGGTACTGTGCTGGTCCCGGCAGGTACAAATGTAGATGCCGGCATCACTTGGCTGGACACTGGGGAAGTACAGCTCTGCTCCTGCACACACAGATGAGCAACATGTGTTCACACGTAACATGTTGTTGCGGATCAATTATATGCAGTTTGCATATGCAGAACAGTTAAATCAAAACCACGTCATGTACCTTGTCTGCGTCTGTCAGCACTGCCAGAGATGGATCGTCCATCCTCTCTGGACCAGAAGAAATAGTGTGGAGGATTGCCAGACACCTGACATCGGAGAGTGACAGGGCCGCCTTTGGATGCCAAGACTCTCTCTGGATAAACCTTCACCACCAAGGAGGCTGCAGCTGCAAAGTGCAAAGTCATAACAAAATCATCAGCAAACTTGGTCAGGGTTGTGTTTAAAGGAGTAAGTAGACATTTTGAGAAACATGCTTATTCACTTTCTTCCTCAGAATCCAAAATTCAACTATTAGCACCTCAAACCTGTTGCTACGACGTTATGTAAAGCCCTTTGAGACAAACTGCTTGTAAAAATGTGCTATACAAATAAAGTTGTCTTGTCTTGTCTTGTCCTGCACTGGGGCACAGTCATGCTGGAAGAGAAAAGGGCCTTCAACAAACTGCTGCCACAAAGTTGGAAGCATAGCATTGTCCAAAATGTCTTGGTATGCTGAAGCATTAAGATTTCCCCTCACTGGAAGTCAGGGGCCGACCCAAACCCTGAGAAACAGCCCCATACCACACCTGAATCCAACAATGAAGAGGTCTGTTCCGATACTCTTGTCCATATAGTGCACCTGATATAAACATTTTCGGCAGCTTTGTGTTACAGTAAATATTAACACTGAGCACACGCACAGCACATTCTATCATGAACATCACGACTGTTTAGTCAGACATCTAAATCCATCTGGTTGTTAATTAACATCCAGCTTACCATCGTATGGACGACACTTCTCTCTCTCCTGAGGGTTGCCAACATATCCAGGAGCACAACTGATGATGGCAAAAAACAGACATAGAAACAAGACTCAACTACTCAGTTAAGTGTTTCATCCAGCTCAAGTTTAGATCGAAATTCTTGTCATGTCACTCGTGAACTGGTGAAAATTGCAATATTAAGTCCAATTTATTGAATAAAAGTACTTGAAATAATTTTGGAAAGTATTTCGACCCACGTCAAGAGAACACACTGGGTTAACTAACCGTTCGCAGTACTGGCCAGTGTACCCGGGCTGACAGGCGGTGCACTGGTAGCCTCCATTTCCAAGGCTCTCACAGGTGGGGGAGAACCTGTAACCAGAGACAAGAAACGTTTTAGAGCAGAAACAAGGTTTGATATCAACCAAACCTAACAAGCATGTTAGTGTCACATTCATCTTTTGTTCTGAATTGACTGGAAAAATATATTTCTAAAGTAAATTTCAAGTGTCTCAAGAACTGTTCCGTTGTTCTTACTGGAACAGTTTCATTTTTTTTGACACGCCAGAATGTCTTCAGTATGCTGTAGCTTTTTTACCCACACAAAATTCCTCACTCATTTAAATGCAATGAGTGAGGATATAAAATGTGATGATTTCAGCAGAAAAGCAGATTCACAATCTTACATATTAGTTGGCGAGAAATGTGTTAATAACAGCAATGAATCCCAAATTTTCAAGACAGCAGAATTTGCTGTAAACAAGAGGAAGGAGTCTTGAGCTATAAATGGATGTGGAATGTGAGGTCTTGGTGTCTGTGCCATGACTCACTGGTTGTCTGGGTCAGTGTGAGGACAGGCGCAGGGTTGGCAGTCCTCTGGAGTGCCAACAGTGGGGTCACCAAAGAAGCCAGGAGCACACTGCTCACAGAGCTCCCCCTGGGTGTTATGCAGGCAGCTCTGGAAGGCGAAAAACATCGTGCTTAGAGATCTGTTCATCTCATCAGGGTGGGATAATGTAGCCACAAACGGGCCAGCGTCAGCCTGCTGCTTCATACCGTGCAGATGCCAGTCTCAGGGTGGCAGGAGTCAGAGTGGCCGTTACATTCACAGAGCTCACAGTGTCCCAGGTACAAACCTCCGCCCGTGCGAGTATATCCAGGTGCACAGTCCTTTAACAGACATTGTGAGTTAGAATCATGAATCACCAAATATCATTTTAATGAAGCACAATGAGCCTGCATTGCTTCCAGCGAAGTCAACAATTATTCATTCATCCAGAATGAATGAGTACCTGGCAAGAGAGTCCCTGGTATCCAGGTGGGCAGCGGCACTGCTCCACCTCCAGCGCCTGTGCCAAGCCACTGTAGTTAGGCACTGCAACTTCCATGCTGATATCAAATATGCTGGAGGATCGCATCTCATTGGAGTAGGATGCTCGAATAAGGATGTCATCCAGATCGGCCAAAACCATCATCAGGTGCTCTCGGGTGGCGGGCATGCCGTCAGGACGACGCCAGTTTTCCTGAGAGACAAAAAGAAAGCTAATTGTTGAATTAAGTGTATTTTAATTCATCATTGATAAAAAAAAAATCAATAATTAATTTATTCCTGGAGGAAACCCGTTGTTTTGCTTGCCCTGATCTTGTCTCACTGGTCACTTCCACAGACCAGACGCTTGCTGTCACACCTTCTGTTCACCACGCTAACCGCAGTGTTGTTACAAACTGCTCACCTCTTTGAAGACAACCTCAAACTGCTGAGTCTCCCTGCTGCCCTGCTGCCTCCTCTGCCAGGGCTGACGAGCGACCAGCGTGATGTCGTTACCCTACGGGGACAACACTGACAGGTCAGTAGAAGCTACAAATGCATGTAACCGCGAGTGAAACAGTGAAGCAGCATGAGACCATACTCACAATAATCTGAACGTCGCCATCATCAAGTACTGTTCCTCTTGGACCAGCCACGTAAGAGATGGTGTACTTAAGCTTGCCACCGTATGAACCCACCTAAAACACGTTTAGTAAGGAAGAGGCTTTACATATTATGCCAGGTCAAACACGACTAGCATCAATGTCAAATGGCTTCCTATAGCGGCCCAGTGTGTCGAATCCAATGTACTAGAAGTCTGTGAAAGAGCACACTTATTTTAAAACATGTTACAGTAACCATGTAAACAGGATTTACCTGTCATGGGGAGCGCTACTCAGCCTGTGAAAACAGTTGGTTAATGTCTTCTGGGGTTTTGGGTGGAGAAAGAAACCCAGATGATGTCATAGGGAGGTCATCAGCATGACCTGAGTCTGAGTTGAAGCCTAAAACTTGAGGCAAGTGTTTTGACAGAAGTGGGCATATACAACGCAAAGGACTACTCACTAAATCTGCCACACAGGGGATTTATGGGAAATGTAAGAGCTCGACCCAGGCTAAAGTCAGGATATCTCGGGCTCTGCTTCGATTGGCTGTTGCTGCTCCTTCGTTTGATTTGACTATTCTTTTTTCTTTGTTGTCACCTTGCAGGTTCCCTAATTTTATGGAAGCGTAATGCTAAATCCTTAGAGAAGAATACTTGTGATGAACAATGTAGAAGTGACGTCTTCACATTGCTCCAGCCAACCAACGGTCCAAAAGACAAGTGGGTTTACCATCATAATTGACAAAGAAAAGCAGCAAATCTTTACTTTTAAGAAGCTGCAGCCAGCAAATGTTGGACAATTATTAAGCAATTCAATTCAAATTGACTATCAAAATAGCTGGCTATTAATATACTTTGTTTAGCCTAACTGATTAATCAACTAACTGTTCTACATATGAGTAGTATATAAGTATAACTTCTTGTTTCTATTTCTAATTGTATGTAAAAATGGAGTGTGTGTGAACTATGAGCCAAAACACAAAAATTTCTCATGGCAACATGGAGCAAGCCTCTCTTTCTACAGAGGAGGAATGCAGAACACAAAGTCAAGAGGACACTTGGAGGAAGGATTTGGACAAACTTAAAAGGCAATAGGGAGTGTGGACGTGAGGGGCTGTGTAGAAGGGACATCGAGGGCTGAGGGATCAAGGGGAGACTGGAGGATACTAAAAGTGTTGTATTTTCTGTGCTCCCAATGGGACAACCAAAGGTCAGGAGGGGACGTCACACCAAAGTTTTCACAGTTACCTTGTCCCCTGTGAACTTCGCTGGGAGCTGCCAGTAGAGCAGATCATCCTGGTGCAAGGTGAAACCTTTGTAGACCAAAGCGTACTGAGAGGCAGGGGAGGAAGGAGAGGCATAAGAAAATAAGCCACAGATGGAGAGAGAGGCAGCGAGACTGAATCATAAGCAGGCAGAGAAGCAGCACAAGCAGGCACGCATGCCGAAGGGTGAAGAAACAACGCACAAACGTGTGACATCCAGATAAACTACATGTTCTCTAGTAGGAGTGTTACTAAAGGCTCCACTGACAGTTTGATAGCAACACAGAAGTCGCACTGTGCCTTGTTTGACAACTAAAACAACAACTTCCACTGTCAATAATGAAAAAAATGACAGCCTCTCAATGAGGCACATCTTAAGAGACAGAAGTATAATGACAGACTACTGTAAAACCAAAGTTTCTCTCAAGTGGACAATTACAGTGACAGCGCTGAGTGGGTGCTACTTGTTTAACAATGGAAACCACCCAGTCAAGCACTGCAATCATGTGAATCATCCAAGCTTTGGTAACTTTAAACTAAGTATATTCTGCATTACATCAGTAGATCATAATTTTAATCTGTTAGGTGCTGTTTCGAGTTTGTCAACTACACATTAACTGCCCTGGACAAATGGAGGACAGCTGGTTGTTAATTAATTTTTTAAGCTTTACTTTCAAAGACAGCCTCACACTTCAGTTTGCTGCCTTTCGGCCAGTCTCTGTGCTACTGTCTGCCTTGCTATTTTTTACAGAAGTGATTGTGTAGATGAAACACCAGATTTTGTAAAGAATCAAGCACTCTTCAAGAATCCTATTTGAATTCAAGCACATTCCAAACCTTGAAAACATAATGATCAAAAATAAGCACTTTCCAAATTTTCAAGAGTTTGCACAAACCCTGCCAGAAGTACTAGAAGTCTTCCTCACTGTGTTCTTGGTCTGTTGATCGTGGCCAGACCGCAAACAGAAATACAAGCAGTTATCAATATTATCAAGAAACAAAAAAGGCTTGTAAACCTTGTGAGTTCTCCGACTGAGTGTACCTGCAGACGAGGCGCATGGCCTGGGGAATAGGGTTGGGGTCTAGTTGGTCTAACTGAAGAGGAGATACCAGACGGAGGAGAAGGGGGACTCAGGTTACGCAAAGACCATCGAGAGGAGGAAGATGACGTTGGGACCCGAGAAGAAGAAGAAGAAGAAGAAGCAGAGGAAGAAGAGGAAGAGAAAGAGGAGGAGGATTTAGAGTAAGAGGGAAAGAAGGGAGGAGAACCAGCTCGTCCATTGGAGAAGTTAGAGAGGAGCGCCCAGACCTCATCGTCCAGCTGTCTGACATCAGTCTGAGGAGGCGGAAAAGTAGGGCACCGGAGATATACAAGTTACATAATGATGGTAACAGTCAAAATAACGGATACCAGGTTTAGAATTTAGCTCTTCCACGACGTGATGTACATCACTGCAGGTGAACATGCTCAGTCATGCTTTTTTGCTTATGATGCTTGGATGCGCTGTGCAAGAAAACTCTGGTGAACTGCTGTCACTCCCAACAGTGGGATCACTCAGGGAACAACATATATCAACAAGTTATTGCACTTCAGGAACTCTCCAGAGGCTTTTCATACCGACTCCGACTTCTTTGAATTCACACACATGCAAACGCAGAATCTGACAACATGCTACTGCTCATCAGAACGAGGTGATTCGACATGCTGTTACATCTGTGAGGGAACTTATCTCCATAGATGTCCACAAACTCTCACCGTGCATTGAGTGCTCTCATTAGATGTGTGAATGTTGCCTTCACTACGACAGTCCGTTCAAACCAAATACCTTTTGGCTAGCTCTTTTGGATCTGTGGGTGTCTTTACGTTCAGAGGCCATTAGGTTCCAAATGGAAGCATCCTTCTTTAGCTGCTCCTCTGGCAAGTGCAAGTCACTCTAATGACGTGGAGAAAGCAAGCTCTTTGATCATTTTCCTTATCACTGAGCTGATGGTATGGCAGCGTTATTCGAGCAAAGTTAAACTGTATGAAGCTCTTTAATGGACCATTAATGATCAATCCGTTTACATGGCTCATGTGATGTGGAGCAGAAAGCAGTTTCTGCATGCACAAAGCACTGCGATGTAAGTGGTCAAATCCAGACAATTAACATCCACCTTCAGCTGCAGACTGCATACATGACTTTAAAATACCATGCTACAGGAACAAGTGAAACCATAAAACATGTATCCATAATGTACGACTATGCACCAGATAAAAAATTACAACGGCATTCAGAGTATCACACATTGCCACAACACCAGTTACTTCAAACATGCCAGACAACACTGTACTTCAAGCTGCTGTCATAACATGACCACCACTGACTGGCATCACTTTACCTGCTCTGCTCGTTTCATGCGAGCAAAGTAAGAATCTTTCTGCAGAAAGTGGAAGGGGGGAAACACAAAAGATGGACAGCTATGTTATATTACTTTAACCTTATGAACACACAGATTTAAGCAGATGAAACGAAAGCCGGAGGGATGAGGCACAGAGATTGAAAAGAAAGATTGGCGGAGGCTTGAAGTAAGATGAAGCAGCAAAATGAAAAGCAGCAATAGAAAAAGAGTGGTCTACAAGTTTCTGATGAGTGCTGCTCAGCCCTTGCATCATTAAGGGGTTCAGGGTTTTGCTTGGGCTACTTCCACTGACTTAGCCGCAGTATGTGTTCTTTGACACTGACCTTGTCTCCCTGGTAGACCCCTGGAAGCTGCCAGTAATGAGGCTCCTGTCCTACGTAGTCAAAGTTGCTGTAAGACAGCTGAGTGCCTTCAGTGGAAACCTCCACAGTGAATCCTGTGGAGATGCGGTTGGTGCGTTGTCGGTTCACCAGAGCGAATCCCTGGAAGTTCCCTGGAGCAAAGACTGAGGACACCTGCAGGAGCACATTTTAAATCGCAATCAAGCTCCAGCAGGAGAATTTTCATTATGTGATTGCTTCACTTTGCTGAATGCATGAACACTTTTTGTGAAAGCTATCAGCAGCTATCTAAAAAGAAAAATAAACCAGACTTAAGTTTTTAAACTTGTTTTGACCCTCAGAGATAAATTAAGTTCAAGACTCAAAAACTGGGCTGATTGTGGTTCGAGACAGATGACGCATCAACGTATATTTGCATTTCTTGTGCTGACATCAAACAACTGACTCATCACTTCCACTGGTTGCTGATAATTTTCTTAGTCATAAATCTAAGAAGAAAAAGTTCTAAACCAGTTCTAAACTTCGGGAAAAATAATAAAAAAGGTAATACTACAGAAACCAGGGGTGGGGAGCGCTAGTGTTGCCAGGCATGTAGAAAGCAACTATTCAGTGGTTTAAAAACTTATAACTGACACTATCCCTCGATACTCTTTAGAGACTTACTCAAAAGTAAAGTTAATATGTGATCTTGCAGTCTTCATATAGGAGACTAGTCAAAAGTGGTTGGCTTTATCTGACGCAAATCAACATTTGGTTGGTTGTTCAGAGGTTTAAAAGACCTTTTCCTGAAGTATTAACCATTGCACTGTCACTCATTGTGTCAGGTACCACTCTAAGGCCTTACCAGGTCTCTGTAGTATGTGGAGCTGGAGCACTGCTGAGTGACGCCCATACAGAAACAGGACAGGCAGCCATCTTTGTTTCCCGAGCTGAGATGGAAGGTTCCAGACTTACAGCTGGAGCAAGATGGGCCTTCGACGTTCATCTGCCACACAGCATCAAGATAATTAGATACAAGACAACCAGTCCATTCTGGTCTTTCAAATACATGTCTTTGTTTGATCACCTTGCAGCGGCACACACCACCACCATTGCACCCTTCACTTCCTCTTTGGTCGCAGTTATAGCAATTACCTGTAATGGGGCAATCAAAAAGATCATTACAGTATGCACCAGCTTTTTAATATGAAATTAAATTCATATTGATGACATGAACAGTCTTTGCAGCTTTGAGTCTTTGCAACTTCAATAAACATAATCAGATACAGAACAAGCCAGAAGATGCAACCATATCTGCCATACTCATGAATCAATATACTATATGTACCATTGACTTCATTACTGCCAACAGTACATCTCTGTCCAAGCAGTGGGTTGCCAGTGTATCCTACGGCACATCTGAAATAAAAACAGACAACGCGTTTTAAGTAAATATTTCCAGTCAAGGAGGATACAAGTCTTTACCCAATGCACAAAGAGGCAGGAAGCTGGGAAATCTGCAAGAGGTGATACATTTGATGAATATTGTCCCTCTGGGAGTCTGCTTGACCCAAGGCAGATGTCAAACATAGAACAAAGGACTGAGTCATTCAGACAAAGAACATACGTATGTTTCTGTTATTCCAAATAGTCTTACATCCACACGACCTAACAGACACCCAGCTCTTGCACTGAACACAAAAGGTTTTCCCAGAGAAAATAGATCATGAAACACTGGCTGCACTGGAGATGGATGAAGCGTTGCTGCCAAAACATTCAACATGTCTCAGATGTTGATTCCATCTCTCATACGAGCCTGATACAGCTGAAACTGAGGAACACCTTTACACAGAAACAGACACATTACCACAAAATAAAAGTTTCACAAAAACATAACAGTTATGAGAAAAAAACAGATAGAATGAGCTGTAGAAGAAGCTGCTAAGCTACTAAAGAGGAAGGTTATTTGTGATACTGTGGCACAGCAAAGCAAAATGCCTTCAACCCAAGCAAACAATGCCACTGCCACCAGAGCAAAGGCTAATCCAACCACAGGTCTGTGCAGGTCGCCCTGAGGGCAACTGCTGTCAGTCTTACCTCACCTGTCCTCAGGCAGGTCCGCAGGTCAACAGCCAACAAGAGGACTTCCATGCTATGAATATACGTTGGGAAACCCTATTGAAACTAACTCCTGATATGTACAGTACTCTTTTACGTGTGGTTAACTCAGTCATTCCATTCAGTGTTGTTTTTTAGATTTAAAGATAAGGATGATTCTTGTTACACAGGTGAATAGAAAATACATCAAAATAGATATGGTCATGAAAAATGCTAAAAATGTTCATAACTAAAGGCTATCAGAAAAGACATACAGCTCATGATGAACACAACACAACGATGTGGTCTCATATCACACAATTACACTTAAAAATCTGATAAACAAAAAATGATACAGATATGACATGGAAAACTGTGTCTATACATTCCTATTTTTTTTCCAAGTGCTAATGAATATACATATTACAGTTCTTCAGTGACACGCCAAAACATGGCCCCCACTAGTGGAAATTCTGTAAGGTAAATACCCACTGCCTTGGACTTTAAACTGCTGTCCACCTTTCATGAAACTGACGATGGACAGGCATGGTCTCCAGAACATAAATGCAGTTGTTTTCAGGAGCATCTGATCTTTTATATGTATAGTACCAAAATATTAGCAACAAAAGTGATTTTAAAATGTATCATTTGCAGTAACATATCATGCTTCACAGAGGATGATCCCCTTCCAATCACCATGAGCTTCCTGGTGGTATAAGCCCACATGTAAAATGATGTAATACAAAGGACATACTGGAATTTTGTCATTAGGACACCTTATAACTTAACTGTCAGAATACCATAAAATTTGCTTAACATGTTGATGTTCCCTAATCCAACAGAGGGAGACTACAGCCCTGCTAGCAGCTAACCTAAATGCTATTACTGATGATTATCAGGTATAATTTTTACCATATTAGCTTAGCTGACATACCAACCCAAGTTAGCACTTAACACAAAAATTCAACTAATACTGATGGGAATATCGTTAGTTTTCCAAGTATTTGGTTATTGGACAAATATTGAGCTTCATCCTCTGGGGACCATAAATGTCTCTAACAAATTTCATGGCAGCAGTCTGAATAGACATGGTGGTCTCTCTTTCAACTTTTTCATATTGATGCTTATAATTGTCACTGCAGCATGTATGGCCACTAGTGGGGTGCTAGATTGTTCAACTTGTCTGTAACATACTTGTTCTTCATCCAGTGAAGAAGAAATTTAGACTAGAGACAATCTTAAAAATAAAAACCAAAATGTAGAGCATATAGAATTCAGCAAAGAAAGCAGACACTGCAAACGTCACATTTTCTTAAAATCACAGGCGTGTGGAGGTGTAACACACACCAGCAGGAACACTGGTACAGACATACTCATGTGAATGCAGGAAGACTGGAACTGAAATGGTTGGGCGTGACGTGAGGTAGTCTGGCCATAAGACAATATATACACACAAGAGGTACTGATGCTAAGGTATCTCTTCATAGCAGCATTTTGTGCAATAGTTCTAATTATAATAAAATACACCTTAAAAGCCATTAGTATCAACGTCATAACACCAAATCAGGATGGCATCAAACATCTGGGAAGTCCCTCTGAGACAACACAGTGTCATAAAATCAGTCCCTTCATAAAGTTCCATTGGTTGCAGTAACAGACATAAATATCAGGACCAGAGCCTTGGTATAGATAACAGTGGGAAAAAACTATCAAACACATCATTCCTTAGTAATCAGGGATAATTTTGATAGGAATGGCCAGCCTTCCCAAGACAACATGAAGAGAACTGTCTTGATTCTTTTTCTGCTTTGCAGATTTGCGACCTCCGCTTAAGAGCTGCAGTAGATCCAAAACACGTGTATGAGGTTTTGTCTTCTGTTTCTGCTGGGGTTTTTTAGGAACTTTCTTTGCTGTAGAAGTCTTGGCTTTAGTGGTGGTTGATTTCTTTTGCACTGTAGTGTTAGACTTCTTTGCAGCAGTAGTTTTGGTAGGTTTTGTGGTGGTGACTATGTTCTTTGTTGAATTCTTTGTTTTGTGAGAGATTTTGTGTGAGTTTTTCACATTTTGGTTGTTGGAGTGTTCCTTGTGGGGCTCTGACGACTTCTTAGAATTGCCTTCTGAAAACTTCCCACCATCCTCAACCTTTTTTGGAACCGGTGCATCTGATCTAAATGCCTTGTTACGTCCAGTGTTTTTGACAGGTACTGCAGAATCTTTTTTATTGGCACGATCTGGCTTTGCAGCATTTGATTTATGAGATGGCGGCTCCAGTTGAAATTTGGTGATTGTTTCTTCTTTTTCAGTTTGTTTTGGTACTGCGTTTCTTGGCTGTGAAACACGTTTATTTGTCACAGTGGACCTCCTACCTTCTGGCCTTTTTGTTTCAGGCTTCACCGTAGCTGGAGATGCAGATTTTGAAGTAGTCCTGGGTTTATTTGGGGTGGTCTTTAACTGGATCACTGACTTTGTTGAAACTTGACTTTTTGGTGAACTAGTGACCAACCGAAGCTGTGTAATGTTTTTTAATGACTTTGTGGTGGCTGCTGGTTTGCGTTTTCTCTGTCTCTGTGGGGCAGAAGTAGTTTTGTTCCTGGGGAGGCCTGGGGTGGGTATGCTTTTGGGCACTGTGGCTCTACTTGTGAATGGTGTTCCAGGAGTGATAATTCTGACTGGAGGCTGAGGTGTTGAGTACAACGGGCGTGGGAGGACCGTGGCAAGTGAAGGCAGAGCCCTCTTTTCTTGGGGCGAACGAGAAGCGTGTCTAGCACGTTTCATCTTGTTCATTTCCTGAGCCAGGGCAGTGAAGCCATCAATCAGGATCTCCAGCCTTCCCTCCAGTCTGTTCAGGCGGGCCTCCATGTCTGTGTAGCTCTTCTCCAGCTCACTAACCTTCTTATTCTTCTCCCCAGCTGACTGGACAGCAATAAGCTCATTCAGCTGAGAGTTGAGATGACTCTGCTGGTCCTCCATACTGTGAATGCTTTCCTTCATATCAAGTGTGTTTCTTTCCAGCATGCTCAGACGCTGGTTAAAGGTGTTTAGGTGAATCCTGAGCAGGTGGTGGAAGCTGGAGTGCCTGCTCTCTGGGCTTGGTGTGAAGCGTGGTGGGATTCTGGTTGCTGACCTGTTGGGGGTGACTGAGACAATGCTCACCCCAACTGCTGTAGTGGAACGGGTAGTGAGACGGTGAGCTGCGGTGGACAGTAAAAACCTAGTAGGGATGACGGTTGTTCCTAAGGTGATAGGCATTTTGTGGTTATTGTCATCATCACCATCATCATCATCATCATCTCCACTGCCATACTGTGAAACTTCTTTTTCCCAGCTGAAATTGAATACTGCTTCAGCTCCACATCCCACAGGTAGGAGGCCTTCAATCGGCTTCTCCAGGAAGGGATCCCCACAACTGTCCGCAGAAGGCATCTCTTCTCTTAACGTCAAAACAGCAGAATCAGGCATGATGCAGGCACAGACGTTCAAACAATAAATTGCTTGTATGTTGTGTGTAACACCAAGGTCACCTCATCATCTTTGCCCTCGGAGCGGCAAAGATTGAGTAGCCAGACAGGAGTCCTCATAAATGCCACATCTACATTTATGTCATAGAGACCCAGAAAACACATTTGGTCTGTGCACAGACAGAAATCACATGAACCAACACCTTAAAATTTTGCTACAAGCAAAGCGCAAAGCTGAAGCAGAAAGCAACTTCTGAGAAGGCTTTTGGATATGAAGGAAAGGACATAAGAAAGCAAAAGTAAGACGTAAAGCCAACTAAACTGAAAGTTTCCTCAGGGCGTACAGCACTGTTTTGTCTCCACTGGTAAATTTATTTTCCACAAACACTAAAAATCTGGGTGATGACATTCTCAGTACCACAAAAGACCCTATATCCTAAAACAAAGACACATTGTTCTACCACCGCAGAAATGACCTTAAGTTTTGCAAATCAGTAAATCCAAGAAAACAATTTCCCATCAGCAGATCTGGAAAAACAGACAGTACTAAACTTCCTGGCATTTTTGAATGGGTGGCACAGATTTGTGTCTCCCATCCCTGGACTAACACCACTGTATCACAAATGCCGGAAAAAAAAAAAACAAGAGATGCAAACCACAGACATGCTTGTATCCTTTTCCTGTGGATTAAACCAGATGGTGCTGCTGCCAGCCCCTGCTAACCTTGCTGCCGGCCCACCCAGTAACCCCAAACACTAAGCAGCGTCCAGAGGACCCTGAGAGGAAGAGAGGAAAAGGAAAAGCATAAAGAGAAGGAGGGGGCGTACCTTTCACATCGCCGGCCAGTGTATCCAGGGGGACAGTTGTCACAGGTCGGCTGACCATCAGAGTCCAGATAGCACGTTGAGGAGAATCTGTGCCAACAGAGTCATCAGGACGCTCATTTGTCTCGTTTTTGATTACTTTGGGGTAGTTGAGTAAAGTGGGGTTTGAGCTGCAGCACTACACACATTTTAATTTGACTGAAATAGCTCTAAACAGAACAGTTAATCTCCACTGAATAAAACTGACAAAAGCTGAAAAGACTTAAAGACATGAACTCACTGGTTGCTGGAAGCTGTTCCAGGACAGGGGCAGGGTTGGCAGGCCTGAGAACCGCCCGTTACAGGGTTTCCATAGAAACCAGTCTTACAGCGCTCACACCGTGGCCCGGCGGTGTTATGGAGACATTGCTTTTGGTCAAGACATACACAAATAAAGAAGAGGTGAGGGTACAGTTGATCATACAGTACTCGCGAGTGACAGTTTGTTTCCACATGTCAAGATTTGCCAAGAAACCATTAGTGCATTCCGCTGCAGGGATCAAAGCAGGTTCGACGTTGACAAAGAACTGAAAGCATCAAACCTACCACACAGCTGCCGGTCTCTGGGTCACAGCTGCTGGCGTGACCATTGCAGTCACACCTCTCACAAGTGCCCAGGTAAAGGCCTGAGCTGGTCCGAGTGTAACCTTCATCGCACTCCTGCAAAGACATGGAAAAACACCTCAGGTGAGAGACAAGTGATGGCACAGAGGAATATGTCTTTGTTCCACTGCAGCAGGGAGACAGACTGCAATTATCATCAAGGGCTGTAATGGAAAAGTTAAAGACTTCAGTGTGCTATTCTTAACAAGCTTAGGCATATCTCTGCCTTTCTTCTGTCAAAGTAAAACTAGATTAAACTGACTAGTTATGAGCATTAAAGTTCAGCCTTGACCTTGGAGAAGCAGTTTGAAAGAAAAAATCTTAACACATCTTAACACAGTCAGGGTTTTTTTTCTCATTATCTTCATCAGCAAATGGTGTTTGCTCAGAAGTCATGGCTCAGCTGTACTTTCACCACACTTAGGTCATGTGATAACATATAAGCCATCTCCACAACCACTGACTCCATCAGCTAATGAACATAATGAGATGTGGATGAAAGCTCTAAAAAAGCTAGACGTTAAGCTACCTGGCAAGAAGGTCCTCTGTATCCTTGTGGGCAGGCACACTCTTCCACCTCCAGAGCACGTTCATTACCAGTAGGCTGAGGAACAGCAATGTCCATCTTGATGTCTGAGATACTATTAAACACAAAAAAGACAACAATTACCAATAAATTTTATATTTAAGTGTGGTACACTTGAGTCAATTTAAGGTATATGAATGAGATGTGCAGTGCCACAGGAAACTGTGACCATACCTGCTCTCAGCCATGTTGTCCGCATAGGTGGCCCTGATCATGAAGACGGCAACATCAGCCAGAGCCATCAGCAGGTGCTCCCGAGTACACGGCTGCCCATCAGCGCGACGCCATGCAGACTATTGGCCAGAGGGGGTGGAGGATAGAGAAGTCAGTCTACTAACACTGAGTGGGCATTCAGATTTAGCTGAAAACTACTCCCCTATGAACAGTGAAACACACCTCTCTGAAAGTCACAGTGATGGTTTGCGGAACACGCGGGAGAGGCTTGGTCTGAGAGTAGTGCTCCAGGAAGATACCATTGCCTTGGAGAACCACATCTGGCTGGCCGTCAATCACCAGTGAGCGCTGAAACGGTTCAAAGCGCACTGTGTAGCGAAGCTCCCCGCCATAGGCCGTCACCTGGTAAAGAGAAGCTCATCTTAACAAAAGTGCATAGTGGAAAGGTATTTCACCCCTATGATACTGTGGGAGCAAGTCACAAGACACCCATGTTGGGCTTGACTGTGAATTGAAGCCAAAGGTTCAAAGGATTCTCGCTGTGTGGATGAGTGCTGCCTTTTCACTTGACGACATGTCGAGGCACGAGTGGGATGGAAAGGGCAGAGATATCTGGCTCAACTAACACTTCATGGTTTTTTCCTCTCTTTTCCCCAAGCCTGCTCTCTACTTTGTTGTTCTTCTCTCACCTTATCTCCTCTGAAGCTCTCAGGCAGGACCCAGTAGTAGATGTCGTTGGGGACACTGGCGAAGGAGCGGTAGACAACTTCAGAGGGGCCCCTCTGGGAGATGCCTTCAGAGATAGTCCTAGTGTTGGCACCATTGGAGAGGGAGAAGAGCTGCCCGTTCACCCCTCCTCTCACCTGAGAGACACAAACAATTGTCTGAATGAGATGTGAACTGAGATTCACATGTGATCCCACTTGAGCACAATCACTGTTTGCACACTGCTTCTCACAATTTAGTATTTAAAGGCATTTGCTGATAGAGCACGAATGCACAAATACCAAGTCAAACCTTGATAGCCCCCCCAACCCCCCCTTGCCATTAGTATCCTGGCAACCTGCCTGATCTCTACTCCAAGTGGAGCTGGCGCACTGCTTTGTCACACCCATGCAGAAACAGCGTAGACAGCCTTCAGGGTTGGCCTCTGACAGGTGGAAGAACCCGGGCTTGCACTCGTCACACAGAGCGCCTGCCACGTTGTTCTGCACATACACACAGGAACAAACACATATGCATATGCAATATGCCGGTCATTTCTCTCATGGAAGAAAAAAATGAATTAAACAGTTAGAATATAATCCTAATAATCCATTTAGCAGTGTTCCATACTGCATACCTTGCAGCTGCATGGTCTGCTGCTGGAGCTGATAATTCCTCTGTTATCACACCTTGAGCTTTCTGCAGGGAGAGAGCAGTGGAAAAGAAGATGACGAATGGTGAAAGGTTAGAGGAAAGTGCACCTGGGAGTGTTCCAGCTACTCTGCATACCTGAGCCATGACCACATACTGCAGTGTACTGCATAACCAGGGGGGAAAAACTATGGCAATCATTACACAAGGTTAAGGCCCCCTTGTAGTCATACTCCTGGATGACTGCAGGTGCAGCGTCTGTCTGTTTCATGTCTGGAAATGAGAACTTGAAAAATGTTGGTGCATTTGTTGAAGGTATACTCACGGTTAGGAACACATTTTCCATTAGGCAGGAGAGGGTTACCCTCGTAACCAGCTGCACATCTAAAATAAAACAAAAATGCGAGGGATACTGTATGATTGACCTGTTTACCACACTGCCTGTTAAAGGCAGTCAACCTTAATTCCTCACAACCAGACCGTTTGGTGTGTTGTTTGTTTCTCTGTAGTTCTAAGTTGCTTTCTACACTTCAAGTGTTGCTGGGGTCTTGTGCTTGAAATCCTTTCGCTACCATTTCTTAGAAACCATATTACTACCATTTCCAAGCTATTTAAACTGTAACTTAAAAGCACAGTTGATGATATCCGATTCCTCACTTTTCACAGCGTCTTCCTGTATAGCCAGGCCTGCAGGCATCACATGTTGGCTGTTGGTCAACATCCACGAAGCAGGTGTCAGAAAACCTACACAGCCCAACAAAAAGCCAACAAAAAGTTACAACAAAACAAAACAGTGTTTCGGTGAGTGACACGCTGAAATAATAAAAACAAAATGTAGAGTGAAACTGCTTGTTCATCCCACTGGTGCCTGTGTGTGGTGAGTGGGTGTGTATGCATCCACCTCTGTCTGGACTGTAGATGTGTGTGTGTGTGTGTGTGCGGTCTGGGTGGGTCTGCGACCTTACCGACGTGAGGTCTCAGAGTACGGGCAGGGGCAGGGCTTGCAGTCATCGGGTCGACCTCGGCTCGGGTCGCCAAAGTAGCCCGAGCGACACTTGTCACACTGAGGGCCCTCTGTGTTGTGCTGGCAGCTCTGTGGCGTGGAGAACACACTGGTCATTCTCACTCAGAAGAGTTTAAAAGGAGTAGTTTGACATTTGAAGTCCACTTTCTTGCAGAGACAACTTCTGTCGTGATTTGGCACTAAACTGAATTGAATTGAATTAGCGTCTCATGCATTATATCTTTGTTTAATCTGTAAACAAACAGGTGAAAAACAAAGCTGTGAGGCTTTTCTATCTTTGGAGGGAATCAGACTAGCTGCTTTCCCATGTCTCTTGTCCGTATTGTAAGGTGAACTAATCTCCCACCCTCTCTAGTTTTGCAGATCAGCATACACACTTGAGTCAAATTAATTTTCTCGAATATATGCTGACAAGACAGTAAATAAAGGTATATCCTTCAAGCAAATGAACGTCTACATCATCTACAAACTGACCTCTTCAACAGTACGGAAGTGACACAACAGGTGACTGACAGCCGTTCATAGGAAAAAGGAATTAGTTATTACCAGACAGTGTCCGCTGACTGAATCACAGGCGCTCGCATGTCCATTACAGTTACAACCAGCACAGGTGCCAAGATAGGAGCCGCCGGGAACGCGCTCGAAGCCAGCAGAACACATCTCACAGGACAGGCCTGAATATCCAGGAGGACATCTGGAAGGGACAAAGATGGGCACCATCAAGCTTCAACTGTAGAATACTGATACAAGGCTTAAAAGAATCTCCCTTCTCGCTTCACCTCATAGTATCAGGACAGAATCATAACTTCAGGGGTTTTTTTTCTTACCTGCACTCTTCGACATCCTTAGCACGACCCAAAATGCTGAACTCTACGCTGGTAATATCCATGACAATGTCACTGAGCGCCACGCTGACCATGTGGTTGTCGTAGATGGTACGGATGCTGATGCTGTCCAGGTTGGCCAGCGTCATCATCAGCTCCTCCCGGCTCACCGAGCGACCGTTGGATTGCTGCCAGTTGTCCTGAAAGAATAACAAGCAGCTTTACTGATGTGTGCACGTTCACTTGAAATTTATTTCATTATTTTTGATAGGGGACATAGTAGTTGTTTTTTACTTTATAACAAGAATGAAAGAGTGAATGAAAGAACTGCATATCATCAACACAAAGTCACCACAGGATTGTGCAGATTCTTCACTTGTTTTTGCTAGAAGACCGTTTCGAAGACCTACTTCAGTGAATTTGATCTCCTTCTGGTTGACCACTTGGGCGGGGGTGGCGCTGCCTCTGCGGTACACAAGCCTGCGTCCATTTCCAACCAGGATCACATCCGGCTTCTCCACAACCTCAGACAGACCGCGGGCCAGTGTGTACCGCACCTTGTACTTCAGGGATCCTCCATAGGAGCCAATCTTAAAAAAAAGGAATGACTTTAATGCTTAAGTGTGATAATTAGCTAAGTTTAAAATTAAGTTTGGAATTGATTTTACACTTCACCTTGTTGCCCAGGAACTGGCGGGGCAAAGTCCAAAACGAGTCGAGGTTGAGGAAACGCCGCGACAGGTCGACGAGCTGGAACTCTTTCATCTCAGTGTTAATGAGGAGCTGGGTGGAGGAGAGAGGAGGAGTACCTGGTCTGGAGGGGTAGGTGACATTCACTCCTGGAAATCAAAACAGATTCACTCAGTCTGATTTATGCTCTAGATATTAGAACTACACAAACTTTTAAACATATTTAAGCTGACAACAAATTAGTTCTGCAAGTTCAGTCTCATAAGCATCAATGGGTTCAGTGCCTTTGAAGTCTTCCTCATCAGTGAATCGCAGGCCGATTTGGTTGCGGTAGTGACCAGTGGCCTTGCAATTCTTGGTGATTCCAGCACAGAAGCAGGACACACAACGGCCTTCCACACTGAAGTGACCATCGGGACAGTTGCCTACAGAGAACAAGGCAAAAAATGGAACAGAAATTGATTATACTTTTACGGTTAAGAACATTCAGTTTCTTTGTTGTAGGCTTTCTGGTGCTGAATACACAGTGAAAGTGAGGCATCAGTACCTGGATTTGGATTTGATGTGAGAGTTAGCACTCCGTCGGGGATACCAAACACCAGGCCTTTAGCATTGATGGCCTCACAGGTGTATGCCCCCTGATCCGACTCCTTCACATCACGTATGGTCAGGGTGCCTCGGCCATTCTCATTGGTCATGGAGATCCTGGAGACACAGAAAAGGATCACATATGACAAACTAAAGTCTGTAAAGCTGTTCACACGTGGCATTGCAATGCATCTTGACATGCGCCTCGGGTGACCACTTGTGATCGAATCTCACTTTCTAAAATGCTGTCGTCCTTCTTAAAGTTAGTGTAAAAGATGAAATCAGTTTAAAGAGTGTGCTGAAACAGCTGCTAAATGTTGGCAGGTGGGATGTACCTTACACATTAAGTAGGAGACAAGCTGGTGCAGCGATGATGTGAGTAACAGTGTGTTCACAAACATCTGCTGCTTATGCAGTGAACCAAATGGAAATCAGACAGTTTGTCTTGTCTATACAGCCATCCATTTTGCTTGTTGTCATGGTTTCCCATCATTTGCAGAGGACAGCTGAGTAGGGTATCCTTCAGTGTGGCCCATATTTACGTACACAATGCTAAAAGAATATGACAATATCAGGCCCAGAACACCTCCACCACTTGGGTGCATTCACACCTGCTCTCTGCACCTGCAGTTGTCCACACATCATGTCGGATCACCCAGGACAGATGTTGATACCAGGTGTAAACAGGCTCTATGTCATGGACCACAATAGCCTTTCTGTTTCTGACTCTCACTGTAGGAGGCTGCAGAAATATTGTTGAACAAAAATCCATGTAATCGAACTGTGATTCCCTGAACACCCGCACAGCAGACCCACAACGAACAGCAACTTCTGGAGTTGAAGCAGACCACAAATATCTCAGTCACTAAAATCACTGGTCTAACTACAATTATGACTCAGTATGACAACATTGATCTTACAGAGCTGCTGACTTACAGAACACTCACCACATGTCAGTTGAGAAAAGTGAAAAGAAGATAAATTTATAGCCATTCACAAATCGTTGTGGTCTGCTGCTGATAAGTTAGGGAAGACTGGCTTTCACCAGATGCAGATGTTTAATTGGAGACAGCTTGCCCAAATAGAGCAACACATGTTTATCCAAAAGTACCGTCAACAAAACAAATCAATTTTTAGCATTCAGAGCATCAGTTCCAGACCGTCAAAATGAGTTTTAATTGCAGTGCACATAATAAAAAGTCAGCAGGCTGGAGATTTTCTCATCAAACCCACCTGCCGCTGACAGGAATGTGTCCCCAGTTGAGTCTCCAGGTGATGATGGGTGTCGGCACTCCAACAGCCTGACAGGTGAACGTGACCGTGGACCCCCGCGCCGCCTGAATGGACTCTTCTGGCGGGCTTGTCACAGAGGGAGGGGCTACAAAGACAATGAGAACTGTTTTAACCACATAAAAAATGCACATGTACAAAAAGGCTGGCATGTGACTGGAATTTGGCGATCCAGTGAAGCTCATGAATAGCTGAAAGTCACAGGAAACATAATTCCCTGCTATGGATGGACAATTCTCTTTCAGTTCTCAGGAATGGATGGTTAACAAAAAGCTCTGTGTCTCAGTCAGCACATGTGTGAAAAGAGACCGGTTCACAGCAAATTAGTCACAGCGTAGAAATGAACTCAGAGGGTGACCATAGAGGAGAGTCAGAAAGGCACAGAGAGGAAAAAAGAGTGAAATGTGTGTGAGAGAGAGAGTGTAGAGCTGTAGACAGCTGTCTGTGTGAGACTTACTGCAGCCGTACTCATCAGAGCGATCAGGGCAGTCTGGCTCTTCATCGCACTGGTAACTTGCCGGGATGCAGGTGCGATCACTCAGGCATTCAAACTGCTCAGGAGCACACCTGTCATCAGGACCCTTGGTGGCTGCAGCAGGAAAGCAAATGAGCTCATTTCCCAAACAGTTTACCTTATTTCTACAAAGGAGTCTCAAAAACACATAAAATGAGGCTTACGGCAGTCTGTCTCATCTGAGTTATCCTCACAGTCGTTGTCTCCATCACAACGCCAAAGCTTGAGGGCACAGCGGCCATTTTTACACTTGAACTCATTGGGTTCACAGGGAGAAGGAGTACCTGTGAATAAACGGGAGGATAATTGAAGCGCATGTTGCTGTGTGACAAAGTTTGCACGTACACGAGGCTGAGCTGCCTACCACATCTGAACTCATCGCTTCCGTCCGAGCAGTCTCTCTCTCCGTCACAGATGTAGTCTCTTGGGATGCACTCTCCGCTCTGGCACGTGGCTTGATCTGCTCTGCAGGGTCCAGGTGGGCTGGGGGGCCGCGGGGGCTTCTTTACGGTGGTGGTTGTGGTAGGAGGCGTGGTGAAGATCGGAGGAGGCTGCGGCCGTTTTATGTCTAAAACAAACCTCTGATTAAACTCAACACATGCGCAAAGTGATCACTTAGAGCTGTTAATGAATCTCACATTCAGTCAGCATTCCATGCTACAGCCGACCGTGTTACAGCTTGCTGGTCAAGCTGAAGCCACTCACCACAATTGGTCTCATCACTCATGTCTCTGCAGTCTGGTCTGTTGTCACACAGGTATTCCATGAGGATACATGTCCCATCACCACACCTGTGCTCATCGGGCATGCAGGGTCTGATGCTGGGGGTTACTAAGAGATGCAGAGGGAAAGAGGAGGGGGGAGGCGTGTTGGAGGATCAAAGACATGCAAGCCAAGACTACAGTATGGCCAGTACACTACAGTACACTACACTAATGTCAAACCACAGCACAAATTAAACAAATTAAAATGAGGTGAGAAACAACAGCATCCTGGGCCCCTCAGCCATCAGGTTACTAGAGCGGGTGTCACTCAGGCATGTTGTAACGACTGTCATTCGGTAAATGCTTGTTTCCTGTTGGGCGTAAAGTCCATTCTGTGCTAAAACTAACCCACTATAACACAAGACAGACACAGATTGACAGACAGATAGATACATGGGAACCGTGTCATCTGAATAATGGCATTACCATTATCCAATCCTACAGGGGTGCAACGATTCTGAAACCGTTTGAGATCACAGTGACCCGCAGCATTCCTAATCAAACTCATGCCATGCAAAGGTTCTTTTAAATCACTGTGTGCTACTGGACTTTAGGGACCATAGATAGTCTATTTAACACTGATGCTTCCATGCAAAACATTCTTCAGACCACATGACCATTGCTTGTGCATGTCAAAGTAAAGGTGATGATAAAACTCGACATCATAAAGAGAGAAATGCTCGACTGTTCTTTCTGAAGGCACTACAGTCACCCTACAGTTTCTACAGTAGAGTCGGCTCAGTCACCATGCAGCAGACATGGCACAAACCTGGAACTGCTATAGGCTCCACTGGAGGCAGAGGTTCAACTAGAAACCAGAGGGAAATGTTAAGGACACTGCCTCCCGCTCTGGTGGACTTTAATTTGCTGTAAACATACAGCAAACTCTTGTGTAACATTAGAGTCAGTCACGTAGCAGCTGTGTGAAGTGGTGCTTCCTCCTTGCTGAGACCTTACCTTCACCGAGCCGTCTGAACTGAAAGCCCTGGACCGATGTGACATAGGAGGCGATGGCTCCCTCCTTCACCACGTTGTACAGCACGCTGCGGATCTGTTCGTCATTGCTGTTGTAGTCAGACCCTACGTCCAACTCCACAAATACGTCCACACCACCCTCTCTAATCACCTTCCTGCGAAGAACAAAAGAAGGCCTGATGAGGCTACGAGCTGTGCGGCGTGCAGCGCAGATGGATCAACAGGAAAGCTCTTCAGAGGTTAGGTTACTGTTTGGATGACTGCAGACCTACAATGTTGGCCTTAAGGAGTTTAGATAAAAAGGAAAAAAGTCTTAGTCTGGCCAGACTAATACACCCAGGCAGCACCAGCAGCAACAGGCGCGCACAGCTGCAGAGTGTCTACTTTGGGTGTCAAAATGCTTGATTTAAAGGATTTTGTGCTCTTACTTAATGAGGACCACGCTGACTGTCTGGGCACCTGGAATCCTGTTGTAGTCCGACTCCAGCTGTGCAGGGAAAACCAGACTCGGTTAAGTTGAAATAAACAAGCCTGGGCTTTATTTTCAGATAAAAGGTCACCCACTCTTAAATAAGCAGTCGTAAATAGCAGGCCTAAGCCTTATAAGGTAGCCTTTGCTATGTCTACTGTTAAGCAGAGTTTATCCAGCAAGAACAGGACATACCGTGTCCACCACTGCTTCAGAGATCTCAATAAAGGCTGGTGAGAAGATGTCTTCAAGCTCGGGGCTGTAGACCAGGGAGTCAGTGAAGTTGACGAGAGCTCTGTAATAAACTAGAAACACAGAGAGGGAAGAAAAATCTGTCAGCTTAACCACACGAAAACTGACAACGACCACAGGCTCAGCATTAACGTCCATCTGCTGCAGGGTTTAGATATTACCAGCCAGGTTCAAGCTGTTAAGTTTATTAAAGACAACGTGATATATATAATATGAGATATTGTAAAGAAATGATTTCCCTTCAGAAAACCTTTGGTTAAAGCTTTCAGAAAGTAAAATCTGGAGAGCATGACTGTGGCCTAAAGGAGAGCCACATACAAATTATGGCATCTATTTCCACCTCTCAGTTGTGGTCGGGTCTGTGCTAAAACCGACCACTGTAGCGCTGCACCACACATAGGCCCTAACAAGACGCACACGCTGACACAGGCGCTCTCAAATATAACCATAAAATTACAGTATCAGGGCTCGTCTTCCTCTCTGCATGTGTCATGGACATGGAGACAAACTCACAAATAGTGGCAGACAGATGCTGATAAAGCCCCTTTGTTGTGCAGACAGAACTGAGCTCGCTGTCTGAAAACTAATCAATGCGAACATTCAAATTCACAGTATGTGGAAATCAGCCAACGTAGCAGGGTCGGGAGTTTGCACCAGACATCCTGATTGAGAGCTGATGATATCACAGAGTTGGAAGGTGAGTGGGACTTTGAGTCAGCATCACTGGCGGCTGCAGAGGAGGAAAAAGAAAATCCTCTGGGGACGACTCTGGAAGGGGGCCTCAACATTCCCTCTACATGCACCAAGTTAAACACATCAGGCAGGCAGGAGCGCAGTGAAGGGGGCTGCAGCAGGGGTTATATTAATATTCTACACAGAGCCTACAATAACTGGATCGACTCTGATATATATATATATATATATATATATATAGGTCAACTGGTTGAATGTAAGGCACGCCGTGCTTTGGCACAAACAGTTTGTTTAAACTTGCTTGGAGTGCATGGGGAAATGGGCTGATTCAACATGATTCTGATTTGTCTCCAGGTAAACTGAAACTCCCGTAGCCTGAAACTCCCGTAGCTTTTACATCTATTGTGTCAATTCCACTCTGCTAAACTGCCATTGACAGTGGAACTGAGCCCTAAGAGTTTCAAAACTGTGTCTGACCCCGGCACTGAGGAAATGTAGCAAGTGAAACAAGACAAAGTTCAATTTCTTTTTGTAATTCTCTTCTTCTTCCCTTCTCATCCAGCCCTCACATTGCCCTGCAGACAAAACACTCCACCCACCTGTCAAATATGCGCGTTAGGACAAGACAGCTGTCGGGATGTCACGATGATTTATTTAAATGCATCGGTAAGCAAACAGTGACACAAACTTCTTGCATGTCAAATCCACATCTGAAAAGTTTTGCAGTGCACAGGATCAGCTGTGCCTAAGTGTGTTGAATTTTAAGCTTTATGGTTCTCTCATCCCAGTCTTATCAATGTATATACTCCAGTTATAGATCTTTGAAACATCGACAATTCTATACATAACCACCTATTTAAACATCTCGATGACCTATATAAGTAACTCATTATCAACAAAAATGTCAGCTGCATTATTGTATTTCCAATGTCAAAGGCTTAGACCATGAAACTTAAAATAGCCCAGGCCCGCAGGGTGCCCCGTTCTCACACGCCTGCCAACACTTTGTTAGGACGGGCCTGCCAGCTTCTGATTTCAGACTGGCAGTGTGAGTTTAGGGAGGAAGTCAATATTTGCACTGTTCCTTGCAGTCAGACGCTAGTTGCCAAGCCCAAGGCACAGTCATGTTCTGAGCAGGCTTCTGCTGAGCCTCTGGTTGCAAACATGTATGTCCAAATATGTGCAAAATAATAAATCTGCACACACATACAGCCGGCAGAGAAAACACCAACACTCTTGGTGTCTTGTCGTTTCCTCCCTTTCCTTTCTCCTTTGATAATTATATATCACTAGACATGTGAACACTGTGTACCAGGCGCTACTTAATTGAAAGCTAAAGATTTTGTGTCTCACACTCAGGCTATGTGCTCTCTGTGTTAAAGGCCTGTGGGGAACTTTGATGCCTAAAGCTCCAATGCCTGTGTTTTGGCTGGTAAACAGTTGTCCTCTCTAAACACAGCTAAATTCTCTGTCTTCTTACTCACAGCATTGGCACTACAAGAAATCCCATTCCTGGTGAGGAAAGGCCTCATTTATGGCAAAGTAAACTGAGTGCTGCCTATGAAAACACACAGTGAAGAGAACATGTAACAACATAACTGCAGGGTTTAGCACTGCCTGGCAGGGTGCCTGAGTGCTTGCTTTGCAAACTGTTACTGTCAGACTTATAGGAGTGATTGTTAGGCCTGAATGTGCAACCAGAAGACAGGCAACATCAAAGTTAGTCATCAAAGAGCCTCACTTGACCCGCACATAATCTAATCACTTGAGTGGGTACTCGCCGCCGGGTCAACAGCAGCTCGTAGCCCCAACTCTCTCTGAGCTTGTTGCTTTGACGTTATAGCCTGGCGAGTGTGGGGCTGCCGCCTTTGATTAGACTGCCATGTTGTGCCCTGCTGCTAACGAGCGGCTCTTTGAGACCCATTCTCCTGTGCATCCAGCATGGAGGGGGGGGGGGGATTCCCCTTCTCCAGCACTGCTACCATCAAGACTGATGAACGTGTCAAAGTGCAGACATGACGGGTGGGATGGGAAGAAAAGGAGCATTCCACACTTTTAATTCACAAACTTATTTAGCTATTAAAGCTGTTCAGCAGAACTATGGCAGCTTTGTGCAACGGGCCCCCTCTGAACTCATAGAGGCCTATGCTGAAGACAAAGGCTTGATTGAGCAGCGAGTCCAGCCTGGCCTTTAAAGCCTAGCCGCATTGGGTTTGACCTTCAACCTCCAAGGCAGTGCCCACGACATCGGCCCAGCATCACCAGAGCCATTTAAAGTGGGAGCGAGGCAGAGCCAGAATCTATAAGGACAAGGCCCAAACCACATAACCTCAGCTATCCCATCAAAAATCTTTCATAATACATGTCTTTCCTGTGTGTGGGTTTTCCTCTTTCCTTCTCTTTCTCTCCAGTTTTTTCTCACTCGCTTAGTGTACTATATTCATATGCCAGCTGTCTCTTTCTCAGCTTAACTCATATAGACGGAACCCCTGCTTCTTAACCCTTTTGCTGGTGGCCAGCCAAACAACTCTGTCTCCAAGTTCACTCATTACCCTCTGGGGAACTTTTCAGAATAACTTCTGGCTTCACTATTAAGCCTGACCTGCTGTGTTCTCCCACAGCTTGCAATGTAAGCATCAATAACCACTATTGAGTATAAAAAAAGCACTTTTACTCATGTTGTAGTGGCTCTGTGAAACAGCTGGTTCATATCATTGGGATGAGCCATCTGCATGAGGTTGAAATTACAAAAAACACTTTTCCAATTAAATTGCGGAACACATTTGTGCAAGTGCTGGCTGTCCATAAAGATGAACACTGTGTGCAATTCCAACATATCTTTACGAAGATGTTTTCAGCTGGAAATGCAAGTGTCGTCACTGGAGTGCAATGAGTTACAGTATTACTCGATGGAACAACCCCATCATTTTCCACTGGCATCAGGAAACGCTGGGAGACGCCTGCAAGACACTTGGAAAAACAGACTCGCTGGACTCAAATGCTGGATGCCCACATTGAGTCTACCTTGGAATGTTATCTGTGAGTGTGTTTGGAAATGAGAGTGCATAACTGAGCGGAGCAGGTGACGGGACAGCGTGCCAAAGACAAGGGGGAGAGAAACTTGCAGTGTAGAAAAGAAAGAAGTGCTTGAGGACTTACTGTAGTCTGGTTCAACTGGGCTCTGTATGTTCCTCAGATATGACGAGTCCAACCAGTGTGCTAAGGCAGGCAATGAAGGGGCCAGGAGCAAGGAGCAAGAGACACGGGGAAAAGACGTGGCGCAGAGGTCGGCGGGGCACAAACAGGAGCAAAAGGCCAAAGATGAAATAAGAGAAGCGACACAAGGACCAGGGTTGAAGGACCAAGTTAGCCAGGCAGTTGCAGAGAGGTTAAGGTTTCAGGAAAGTTAGGAAGGAAATGATTGGAAGCGAGGAGAGAAAATAGAAAGTGACAATCAGAAAGAGGACTGCCAAAAGAGTTGTCACAGATACAGGAAATCAGGAAAAGTAACTGAGATGGTCAGAATTACTTATCAGTGAAATAAACATGAGGTAACTGCCACGGCAACAGTGAGAAAGAAAAGTTCGCTTGTCATCGCAAGTTAATGAGAAGCTAAACATGTCAACATCAGTTGTTTTAGCAACTGTCCCATTAATCACTACCACCCACACGCTGTGGGCAGTTTGTTTAGTCATGGGTCAAAGCAGTGTCTGCCTGACAAAACACATGAAAGTCTGCTTGCACGACAGGATCAAGGAGAAAAGGTCATCTTGTTGGAAATGACTCCTCCTTGGGTCCAGCAGAACAAAGAGGGCATCCTGCGAACCAGACACACACTTCCACTCGCTGCTCTTCACATTTCTTCACATCCACCCTGGGGCTTTACAGCAACGCAGGGAGGAGCTGCTTCCTGTTTTCTCTCCCAAATGGAAAAAACTGAGCACCATTATGACCATTTTTCTTTTACCAAAAGCTAAGCCCTCCGCACTGGCACAGGCAACAATGACCATATTCTATTTCGCGGTGACTCACTCATTCTTCCACTGTTTGAGACGCAGTCACACCATGAGACACACTCTGAAATGTCAACCATGGAGGCTTCTTGGTCACTCTGAAACATGGGTGCTTTTCAAAAGAGGGACCCCTGTTTGATTTTTTTCAAAATATCTATTGACTATCTTTCAATAAAATAGGGACTATGTCATCTTGTAGATAAATACAATGTTAAATTCTTATTTTTATCCTTCACTAACACTGGGCGAGCGAGACAGAATTTCATACTCCGATCCAGATTCAATAGGATCCACTCCATGGGCTTCTACAGACAGCAGCAAACAATATCTCCTTCATAATCAAGTGAGTGTGCTGAATCCAGCTGTTTTACAGCTGCACATATGTGGAAACATCTGGCTTCTGACACATCATTACTGTAGCTGTGGCATGTGTTGTAGAAGAGAAGATATTAAGAAAAGCCTGTTGTAGAGCAACGGTGCCCAAATTTTGAAAGGTCAAAACTCAAACTTCACTGTGGGCCAAAAGCAAACACCTGCACCTACAGTACATTTTCACCATGTTGTGTTTTAGCAACACAATATGGTTCAAATGTACTGTAGCTGTGCAAAGTGTCACTCTGTACACTGTGCTTCGATTATGAAAAATAATCAATAACTGCACATCATACATCTTTAAAGAGCAGTTTTAATTCGCAAGCAATAAGCAATTGTATTTTTTCACAACAAACATCTTGCAGGCCAAGTCAAACCTTATGGTGGGCCAACTTTGGCCCCCTGGCCCCACTTTGGCAAGCCCTGGCGTATAGACTTGCTTTTAGACTGGCTGTACCGGCCGGCTGCTGCTGCCTGTCACTACAGTCAAGTTAAGAGCAGGTAAACCAAGTAACATCAGTTTGCAGATCCACAGAGTCTACCATTCCCTCAAAAGTCCAGCCAGGAAACAGCTGACACAAAACCAACCCAAGCCATCTGAAGCCTCCCTCAAGAATACCGAACCAGACTAATTGAAGCTAAAGAAATATCCGCTGCTTCAAAGGCTGCAGATACGTTGTGATCCTTGTCAGAGTCAGAATGAGAGTGAGAGCCACAGAGATGGGGAGACAACTTCGTTATTTACTCTTTTATGTGTCGATCAGCCCACGATGAGGTTGAAATAGTGGGAAAGTATACATTTACTGAATTTATTATTGTCCAGAGGAAAAAGAGTTAAGAGTTGAACAAATCCCAGGAGAGGTATTATTTGATAAGTATACCCTCTAGTGTTCAACCAGGAAGCCACTAGTTAAGTCAAATAAACTCTCAGAGCTGAGCCACGCAGAACCACGGGATAGCTGAATACCCTGCCAACAACCACAAGCTCTAATTCCTTATTTATTTTTTAACACAACAAACCATTTTCCATTTCCTCATTTTAAGGTATTCTCGTATCTGCTGTAGCATAGATTATCTAGAAAGTCATCAAAGTAAACAGATGCATTAGCTACAAGTCTGTCCCTGACGCCAGCATGAGGAAAAACACTTCATTCAGACGCCCTCTTTCAACAGATCCCAACACATCTCCTTCCTAAAGAGGGGCGGCATAAGCCAGTTCTCCAAGGCAACACACGTGTTATTGCTACAACAGAGTGTAGCATCATGGGGCTCACTGCAGCAATAAGGCTCAAGTCGGTGACTAAGGCCAATCAGAACAAAGCCCATCCTCAGTGCACTGTGCACAGTCACACTGACTTTTACCAGCGGCTAACAAACAGCCCTGGTGTTTGGTCCACCTGGTCTACAAAAGGCAGTGAGCCACCTGATTATAATGTGAGGTAAGTTTCTGCTGTACTCGATGATCAACGTGTGACCACCTTGAGGGCCCCCAGCAGTGCAACAACAAAGACCTCACCAAAATAACTGCAGCTGCCAGCTCTTGTCCCCCCATGTAACTGACCAAGAGTCTGTGACAGACAGACACACACACACACACACACACAAAGAGGCAGTGCCATTGAAGCACACAACTCACAAACTGTCCATGAAAAACACTGAGTGGGTGGCCCAGTGGCCCAGCCCGTGCACTGCCCAGGGCAAAGTGACAGACAGTTAGCATTACCCTGATGTATTGTGCTACAACATCTGTTCTCCTTGACAGATAACAGAAGAATATCAACCTGGATTGTGTTTTTTCAGCAGGCACCCTCTAGAAATTGTTGTGACTGAACCAGCTGAGGCTACAGAAGAACGCAGCAACGTGTCTGTGAGTCAGCCTTTACTCGAGCCCCATCGGACCAAGGACAGTCTGACCTTCAGACCGAAGTGAAATGTCTCTGCAGATTAAACAGAACGCATCTCTCTGCTCATCCTGCCCTTAGATCATCTGAGAAATCTACAAGTTTAATCACAAACCAACATATCACAGAGTAAGTAAATCAACGGTGCTCTATGAAATATTAATTTGACAAGAAATACACTTAATATTCTTCTCTCTGCTGTATATGGTCATAATTTAAACATTTAGTCTAGTTTGAGTTCTGGCCAAATATGCAGTGTTTAATATCTCCATGATTTCTGTTCATTATAAAGCAGCAGATCTCTGACCAGCAGGTTCCTGATGAAGTATCATTTCTTTGAGGCTTATTTACAGTGACAAATCTTTCCATCGTTTGCTCCGACAGTTGTTATTTCATTTCACGTTCATCAGGCTGTGCACCTGCAAAAACTAACAAGCTAAGTCAATTTAATCACAATCACGATCCACAATCTTTTTCCTCACTTTTAAAAATCCCCTGCAGACTAAAACCGGACTTAAAATAGGCTTTGAATTTCCCCATTTGCACCATTAAAACACAATACTGGATCAAGGAAAGTTCTTGCTTGGCACAAGCTCCTCATCTGCTCCTCAACTGTCATAAATGTGGTTTTCTTTTTGTAAAAATGTACAGTAAATAAATGATCAGGCGGACAAATCCTGTCTCAGCAGTCCTCAAGGCAAGGCTTTGGGAACTCATCTAGAGATATTAATTCTCAAGCTTTTTGTCCAAAATTAGCACTGGGAAGAATTTAACCCCAGCAGACCCTCACTGACCACCAGGCTATTACTAAGTGGACCTGGTAACATTTGCTTCCAAACAAAGTGGCTAATATCCTCGGTGCAATGGGGACATTTGTAATGGAGCCTGTGGAACAAGGAAAGGCTCTCACAGAGATAAGCTGGATTTCGTCTCTCACAAATCTCTTCAGGGATCTGAGTGTGTAGGTCAAAACGAGAGGTTCAGAGGACATGGGACACAAGTTCCGTATCTACAGAGAAGATTGCAGACTGTGATTAGAGAGGGACAAAGGACGACAACAGACAAAAGAGGTTCAAAATAGCCTCATCTCAACAACAGTTAAGGCTGAAGATGTTTTTTCACAGCTTCAATGCTGAGACATCAGGAAATGGGAATTCCTTAACCCGCGGCAAACTGTAACACAACAGGATATGAGGCATAATGGAGACCACGGTGCCACCTACGTCTCCCACTTTAAAGTGGAGGAGATGGAAGGAAGGCAGAGGTTTGGGTGAACAGACTGGACAGCACAACAGGACAAAGACACTCAGAGAAGTATTCAGCATTCAGCGCAGGAAACCAAATTTCCTTCCCATTGCTGTCGCGCTCAGATCTATATATGGAAACGGCCTGACTGCCTGCTCCAATCATAGCACCTTGACCACACGGAGCAGAATGCAAATGTCCAGCCACCTCTGAGATACGGTAATAGATTAAAGAAAGTACTTCATAATCTCAGCCTCCTATTTCAATGCCACATTAAAGCAACACTGACCTTTATGTGGTTCCAAAAGCTGGGAAGTTTATGGAAACAGAAGCAATAAAGCAAAGTAATGGGGAATGTTTGTGGGCTCATGTCACACCGCAAAATATGAGGACATTAACAGAAAATATTTTCCCACCATGCGCTGTCAAGCTGGTTTTGTATTCTTTTGACTTTGAAATTCTTCTTGTACATTTGTGTGTCCCAAGCTGACCTGAGGGTGCCAGCAGAATCAAAGTGGTATCAAAGTTCCCACCAGATGATATGCACACTTCAAAACAACCTCAACTTTGCTGCAGGAGGCTGACATAAAACTTTCAGCAACTTAGATGATCTGCAAAGTCGTGTTTACGGGATAACATACGCTTTCTTACAGCTATGTGTTAATCGCTCAGTCTTTGTCAATATTAACTAAATATTTTTTTAATTAATGCACTGTTAAAAACCACCTCAACCTTCAGTTAATCCTTATTACCGGTAATCTGTCACAATCACACGCTGTCAACACCACACCCTTCAACTATCCGAATTCAGCGAGGCCTCACAGTAGTGCTATTTCTGTGAGCGAGGCACATGATGCTATATGCCACAGGTCTGATGTCAGCTTGCGGTTACCAAAACAATTATTCTGCCATGATGTAATCAGCTCCACTAACCTGAGTGCCAGTGTCTGGAACCAAGGACAAAATAAGAAGCAGCAGCTTTTAGCCGACGTTTGTCTTGAAAAGGAGGGGAAACGATGCGACCTATCATGAGATTAGTCTGTAGTCTGGAGACATGAAACCACATAGAAAGGGGACTTTGTTGAACATGCAGTCAAGTGATAAGCTGCACTTACAGCTGGGCATAGGCTAAGTTCATCTTTTGGCTTCTTTGAAAAATAACTACAGGTTGGGACTACAGCGACTACCAAGATACCACATGGGGCAATTTCTGAACTGAAATCCCACCCTAAAATATAAATGAAAATGTAGGCTGTGTGGGTATCTTCGCCAGGACTCCCGGTGACCTCTTGAGTCAAGCATAAATCCAGCCAGACTCTGGGCTGTTCGAATAAACCCGCTGATACTCTTAAAGGTCCAGTGTGTACAATTAGGTGGGAGAAATGGAATATTGCATTCATATTTTAATTAGTGTATAGTCACCCAAAACTAAGTATTTCCATCATCTTAGAATTACACTTTTGTCTACCACTACATCTACAACTTCACTGCCTGATGCCACTAAATCCTACACAGTAGACCTTTAAGGCATCCAGACATATTAAGTGAAAAAGTTAGATGACAGTAACTCTCAGTTGTTTTGCTGTCTGCAATAAAAAGAAATCTGGTGACAGAATGAAAGCATGATTAAAGAGTGAGACCCTTCCTGCAAAGTTTAATATGCTATTTAAATATTTCTCCCCCTGCTACTGTTCGATGTGATAGAGTGGGCTGCCTGCACATAAAAACTGTTCAAGTCTAGAGAAAATAAAGGGGGCTGGGAAAAGAACTTCAGTGGATGGAACTCAAAACAGAGCATCGCTCTGCTGCAGCTTTTATTGTTCATCGAGCTTTCATGTGTCTTATTGTGGTGTCACCTCTGCCGCCGGTAAAAAAGATGAAAGAGGAGATGAGATGTTTATGTCTCAAAGACAAATCTGAAGCCGTGTGTTATGACCAGACTGGCAAGCTGGCGAGGAGGGCGGAGAGGGTGTAGCAGGATGTGAAGGCATCATCATTCAGGCACACACACACACACACACACACACACACACTCTTGCTGCACGGAGCCAATGAAGTCAGAGTCACAGATGGGGGAGCTTTAGAGGGCTGAGTGACACATAAACAAAACCTGTCATAGAGAACCGTTAGATTCACTGGATTTTCTGGTCCCTTACTTGTGCTCTCAGAGACTGGAGGCCATGGTGTGCTTCCATCATCCTCTCCACTGGGCAGGTCTTTGGAGACAAAAACAGAATTACAGGGATATGGTCAGTGTTTGAAGCCATCTGAAGTTTGAAGCCAGACAAAAATCACATGCTTAGTATAACTTGGTACAATCTGCAGAAGCACTAAAATACTCTTGAAAACTTAAAGTTGGTGTTCATATGTAGGATGAAAACATCTGAATGGGTTTTTCACTACGCATCTCTGAGGAATATTTCTTCCTGGGTTAATCTATAATGAAAAACATGTCCCATGAATTAAGGGCAGCTGTTGCTGTGGTTTGTGGTCATCTGGCCTCTACTGAGCCCACCTCCTGAGGCTTCATCAGCAGCAAAGTCCTCATCGTCATCCAGTAAGCTCTGAGACGCACGGACGTCTTTCTCCGCCTCTAAGTCTTCTGGCAGAGGGACCTCTCCCCACACCTTGGAGGCCTGAGTCACCTGCAGCAAACACAAAGAGATTTATAGGGGTTGAAGTCCCTGTGAAGAAAGGTTACACCCAGTGCTATACATGGACCACGGAAGGGTGAAAAAAAAACAAAAGCTGAGACGGGAAACGGGGCATTGTGGTGTGTTTACTCTTGCCATTTATTATCTCTTAGAGGGCTTCTCAAGTGTCTGCATGCAAATAAAAGTTCATGACACCAGTATGGCCACATCGCGGTCAGGGCTTTATGTTTGTTGCTACGCTAATGACCAAAAAACCTATTTGCTATTGTACGTATTTCTATTTTTCATTTTCATGGTGACGACACACATCCACAGCTGACTGCAACGACCCAATTATAAATACAGACACAAGTGCAAGTAAACACATGCACACTCCACAAAACCGTGAAAGCCAGAGGGAAGTGGAGATCACAATGACTGGATGTCACAGATCTGTCTAAGGATGCTTTAAACTTCATATCCCCCGGGTAAAAAAGAAATATCCAGCATACCACGACTAGTCCTTTACGACCAGCTTTTCACTCTGGAGTTAGGAAAGAGTGTGTCATAGAAACATGATGTCACCAGCAGCAGTAAAAAAAACCCCACAAAAAACAAAACTCAAATATATACAACATGTATGAGGACAAGTTACTTCAAAATCTCTGATCGTCGTGTCATTCAGCATTTTGTATGAATGGAAACACAGATAAGGGAGTAACCGAAGGATTGGAGTGAAAGTAAAAATGCAGTGCTTGTCCCTGGGCCACAGTGAGGTAAAATTTCAATCAGCTTAAAACTTGAAGCATATGCGACACCTGAGCTTGAAATGTAAAAATCTAAGAGCATCCACAGCACCAAGTAGTGCCTGAATTGAACTTTGAAAAAAATCCACCAACCAAGCATATTTTTTACTGGTAAAAATGCAGGCATATTGGTAATGACTTCAGTATTTAATAATACTGCAGTAAAACAACTTGATTACCAAGGAGGTACATGAGCATCTGTTGTATAAGAATACTGCAGAGTTTGCTCATAACAATTTGATTTAACGTTTTGTAGAATTTTTTTAGACATGCCTTTATAGAAATAAATGAGATATTGTTATGATTTTGGCCTCCAATCATTAAAAATGCTGTAGTGAAAAAACAAAAACGGCACATGTGGCCTACCTATTTCAGTGACTGAAAACACATTACAGAATACATGCACAATACATCACAGCACTACAGAAACGTCCTTTGAATTAAGAGAGTACCAAAGATAGCCTCTGTGTGGAGTAACAATTTCTGAAAATCCAAAAGATATCCAAATCATGAGTGCAGTTTCAATCACAGCAAAGTTACATGAATAAAACGACAGAAGTGCTTCCTCTCTCAGCACACCTCATACACACACACACACACACGCCCTCTCAATGAGGAGACACAAAGCTCAGCCAGCCGCTCTCATATCTGATCATCTTGATAAAGTTCACTGTGCCAGCCCGGCTGGAGCGCATCGCAGCTTTATTCTCTCTGCTCTCACCATCTCAGCATCCAGACTGACCAGACTCTGGCTATAAGTCTAGATGCGACTCTGGCAGGACGCCACTCCTGGCATTTCCAGTTGGCAGGGCCTGCCAGTTCGTATTTCCACCCAACTCTGTCGTGGTAGTTTTCCCATTTAAATGGTTCCAGCTAATAAATAACGAGATCTATCCCCCCAAATCCTCTCTCCCCTGACTGGACACCCTTACAACAACAATCCCGGGCCATTTTCAAAAGGAAACTGCTGACTAACCAAACTCTTTTCAGTGGTGCCGACCAGCCAACCATTGGTGTGATCATCTCCTGCGTCCCACTCCCTTGGGACAGGGTATCATCTGGACACGCTGGATGCCATCTGACCAAAATCTACCACAAACTTACAGAATAGCCGTTGGTGGACGAGTCCTTATTTGCACCTGACTTTCAAGCTAACGTGTGAAACTACACTTGTTTGACAATGTCAACATGGCCTCATCTTTGGGAGACTTGGGAACTACATATGAATGTGCTTTCTCACTATGCTACTGCATTCTAGTTCAAAAAGCTACCACGACCTTTACCCTCAGTCTGGGAGTTGAGGCATGTCTGTTGTATTTGAGTTATCTCTCCCTTGAGATAAAGGTCTTGACCAACGCTGTAATTCTTTGAACTCCACCCCACCCAGAGGAAACCGGCCTGAGGAGCTCTCCTCGCTCTAGTGACTTCTTGCAATTTCCATTGAGACATATGGAAACCAGGTACACGCTTGAAGAAAGACAGCACGGACATGTACATGCACATACACATAAATATTGTACACACATGTGACCAAGAGAAGAGCAGACACATTCCAGTCAAAAGGAATTCCACAGTTTACTTAAGAATTAGTCTGCTCACAATGCACAGTGTTTACCTTGCGTGATGAAAGTAGTAGCAGCTTTAAAAAAAAATGGATAATTAGTGACATGCGACCCTCATTATCCATTGATTCTGTTGAGTCTGTGAATGGGCCTTAAGTTTGTCCAGCTGTTGCTTGGTGGGACCAAGAGAAACAACTGCATTTTGATCCGTGACTAATTAATAACCAGCAGGAAAGAGGCAGTACATTTTGGAAAAATTGGGCGCACTGAATAACTACCTTCAGGGGGGCAGCCTACCACATTCAGCTGTCCATAAATCCCACAGCTGAAGATGTGCCGTCATCTCCACATCCGAACAAATGCTGGCTCCTCGAGATGCACATTTATACTGCAAGCCCACTTACTGCATTTCACAGTCACTGGTCTTTAACAGCCAAGCAGATTTGCATGCTTCTTTGATTCTTAAAAGGGTAAGAAACTGATTACAGTCATTCAAAGCCTTCCAATTCTTCACAGTTTTTACTTGTAAAGCCACAAGTACAAATGTCTCATAAGTGTGTCCATTATCTCTTTTTGCGGTATCTGACTTAACGGGAAACATTTTGTTAAATACTCCCTTAATTCTTTCGCACAGATTTGATGGCCTGGTGAACAGAAGAGTGTGTGTGAAACTGATTCGATATAAACTAAACTTTTTGTTTATAGGGATGAGCAAAGGCAACTCCCAGTCCAACACAGTGGCTCATGTGTTTTAATGGTTACTGGATCCTAGTGGTACAGAAGAATAAGTTTTATCAGGCAACACTTTTTCCATCATTCCTAGGTTTAGTCTTTTAGTAGGATTTATTTGATAATAACAAAAAAAATACTGAAAATCACTAATCTGTTTAGCCCTCACGTCAGAAAGTTCAGATTTAGCTGCTACACAGCAACCAGCAGGCAACTTCTTCAGGAAATCAAACCCAGAAGACATGAAACAAGCGTGCATGGGCTTCGTGAAGGATATGAGGGATACGGTGACTTCAATAGCTTCTTGCTTTTCTATCAACAACATCTCAGATATTAGAAAATCTCAAAATACCACAACCTCAAAAGTTGGAATTTCCTGTGATGCACCAACAAAGAAGATTTTCCAGGCAGGTGTTTCTCGTATCTACGTTACCGTATGAATGACAGAGTAACCTTGGCAAAACATAACACTGTCTGAATGTTTGCCACCATACACCTGTTGTGACTGAAGCACATTAGCAGAAGCTGATAAAAACCAGGGGACTTAAACTAACTTGAAAGAGTGTAGGATACTTTGAAAAATAGCCAGCAGCACTAAAAAGCACACGTGATTTACAAATGATTTATCAACATATCCAAAACCACTGGAACGATCCTTTAGTGTCCACAAACACACACACACACATACTAACATGAGGTGGCACATGCAAATACACACCCACACTCTCATGCACCAACAGATTATCATACACCCACACTCCAGCATTCTCATCCTGGTTTCATCTCTGTGACAACCAAAGCCTGTCAGATGCACTGTGAGAAGAATTCTTCAGGGGACACAATTCGCCCACTCTGTTAATAAACCACTGATGCAGCTGCAGGATGATCTGTGAGAAACATCTTACAGGCATAGTCAATGTGCTACAGAAAATAACAAGCTGGACCAAGCTCAGATTAGACAAGAGTCTCACAGGACTGATGTTCTCCCATCAAAATAATGCTCTTTTCGGATGACAGCAGCGAAGGTTTTACATTTAAAGCATCTCTTGAGCTGATTCATGTGCTTTTGTCCCCACCAGAGTGCGATCATCAAACGTAAAAAAGATGAAAGCTGAAAAAGGCATCACGCCGTACTGCTCATTCCAATCCATTGATTCAAGCACAGAGTTGTGACCTTTCAGGCAAGCAGTGCACAGACACTCGCAGAAAAACCTTCAAGAGATGAATCCCCAACCTCCTTGACCCTCCGTTCCTCCTTAACCACCCTTTACTCGCTTTTACTCGCTCCCTCTTAAAGGTTAACAATGTCTGCTTGGACTTGAAGTAGCAGCATGTACTAAACAGGAATGGAATGTAAACTGCAGAGAGCATTAAGGGGATGAAAGCTTGACACTTACACTCTTTTCTTCAGGTGGAGAAGGCTGAAAAGAAGGAGCTCGCCGTGCACTACCAGGCACCAGCAAGGGCTGAACAGCAGAACCCCAGCACTCCCTTTACTTGACCCATTCCTGTCTACAGAGTTGGTGCAGGACTATTAGCAGGGCTGCAATAAATCAGGTCCATTACAACACTTTGATAACACAAAATTAAATTATGTGTACACACAGAGATTTGGATGGCCCAGGATGAAGGTCTAAGAGGTCATCTCTCATTTCTGAGAGAATAAAATAATGAATCCCACTGCACAAGTGTTGCTTCCAACTGATACCATAACAAGATTTACAGCTCTGAGCGGCATAAGGTGGTTGTTGTGAAAAGGTGATGAAAGAGAAGGAGGAAGAAGGACAAGTCCAGTAAAAATGTTCCTTTTCCCCACACTTTCAGGCACACAAGACACAGACGTCTAGAGATTTTTGAAAACAAAACTGTGGCAGCTTTGTGTATTTTTGAAAGAAAGAAGTTTCCTGTGTGTTTAAACCTTGCTTGGAGTTGTGGGTGAATTGATGGGCAGCCACTTCTGACACTAAACCTCTGCCGGGGCCCCTGCAGCATAAAGGGCCCGGTGAGTGAGACCTTTCTGCTCTCTGACATTTCCACAGGCTTTAATCCAAAGTGATTGGACGGGGAGGAAGTGGAAGAAGGCTCTTCATTCAGCAGACAAACGTTCTTTGACAACGTGCACTGATTGTCTTCTCAAAGTGTTCCATGACTAATGTTGTGATTGCAGCAAACATGTTGGATTTTCTCAGAAAAAAAGACTTGCAGAGAGGAGGGAAGGGGGCCAGGGAGTAAAAACTGAAGGATAAGTCCACATTTCTGAGCACATGCTTGGAGTGCCAGCCCAGCCATCTTCCCCCAGGTCATTCATTCCCTCTCCCACACAACGGTCATGCCATGCATTTTACAGTACGACTGGTCTCCCACTAAACACGGGCGCTGGAACCTGCACTTTACTGACACACATGATGTCTGTCCACACATGTTCTGGCATTATACCATTAAATACATTTATCATGTGCTCTGTGGCGCATGTTCTTAGGAGTCAATAAGGTATTAAAGGAGTACTCCACTGATTTAGCATTGCTCTTCTGCAACATTTTCAGGCTCATGGAGCGACAGATATCATCCTTTTAACTCCACACTTTCTTCTTTATTGTCAATGCAACTTGACTGCCAACAGTTCAGACAGAGATTCTGATGTGTTATGCTAATGTAGCCTTGAGCTGCTAGTCTCAAGCAGAGATGGGGACCAGGCTGCGGAGGTATGTTTAGATCGCTTCATTCTAACTCAACGACATCAGATTTTGACTCAAGTTTCATCAGTCAGGGCAATTTTGTGCAGCTTTCCAAGTAAAAAAAGACCAAATTCTTTATATAACTTCTTCTCACTTCTCTGTTCCTCTAGATCTGTAAACAAACTTTGATGTGCAGACTGAGCGGAGTTCCCCTTCAGCTGCTAAAACTGTGAGAGATTAAAATCACTGCTGTCGCTATATAAGCAGGGGAAATGGTGCACGCTACCACACCTCGACGTGATCACACAAATTCAACAAAAAGCTCTAAGATAATCTGTTGTGTCTGTGACGTACATCCAGATTCAAACAGAGTGGACAGAAAGCAGTGCCTCCAGCTACATGTCTTCCACACAACCTCACACACTCCTGTCCTTTTATACCAACACAGGCATGTCAAAATAAGCATCCAGCCTGTGTGGACTTGCGTTTGTGGTGCATCAACAAAGTGCAAGAAAAGATGTCTACAGAGCCACAATTTTAAAAAAAAAAAACATGCAGTTGGTTTGTGAGCTTTTTCTTTCTCACTCTGCTGCTGGGATCAGTGAAACCGGAGGCTGAACTACGTCGTCGCTACCATGTGCACATGTGCACGGCTGTACATGCTTGCAAATAAGAGTTAATACCACACCTGACTGAAACAAGTCCTAGCTTTTACTTTTGCGTGCTTGGTGCATCAGTTGTTTTTGCTATTCCACAAGTCGTCAAAGAAAGATTTTAGTGCGTATTTCTGTCACTGACTGAATCTCCAGATGCACCAAATCAACCTTTGTCAGATACCCCGGATTATTAAAACAAAGCCTTGGGGTTAGTTTGAGGAACTGTCGCACAATTTGCAAACTAGAGGTGAGTCATGATATTTGTATTTCAGGCCAAAGGTCACAGCCTGGCGACACCACGACCAGACAGGCATTACAGATCGTAAGCAGGCTGTGAAAGGAGACACCCCTGCCTAACACTAACTGAAATGCTCCCCCTGATGGCCTTTTTTCATCCTCATTTATATGTCTTAATTTTAAAAGTTTTAAAGAAAGGGGATGAGTTCATCTCACAGTAGTATTGCTGAAAGTATATATCGTGTGGACACTCGAAAACTAATATTCTTCAGGCTATTTTACAAGTTGCTCAAAGTGTTTTTAAAAGCTACACTGTATTACATTTTCACTGTGGGTGGGATAATAGAGCGTGAACACATTCCACCCAAACATCCCAAGGCGTGAAGGCCCAGCTGACACCCTCTGAAACCCCGTCTTTTCAATTATCACCCCAGCAGGGGCCCCAACGGGACCCTGCATCAACAGACCACCTAGAACCACGGCCACAGCTCGTCCACCATCAATGAACAAAAGCCCTGAAACTACCCCCATCATTTACACACCCAGGTATTAAGAAATTCACACACATACACAAATGGTTGTACACATGAACACAAACACTGAAAACACACCTTGTTAGCAGGCACACAGTTATCAGCCGACTGTTTCAGCCAGGAACAAACCTATTGTGTTTTAATAGGGCTCTGTGGTTTGTGGGAAAGGCCAATTTACTGGATTGGAGGGTTAGCTTTTAAAACTACTGTTGCTCTCACTGGGAGAAAAATATCCCAATTAATGTTTATGGTCAAACAGGGAAAATGCAGAGCTAAGATTTTTAATTCAGTGCAAAAACGAATGATTAGAAAATGTAGCTGGAAAATTCAACCAAATTCTCTCTCACCTGATCTGTATGTCACATTAAACATAAACACTCCGAGAGTCATTCATGGGGTCTATTAATAGTGAGCGCATTTCCGGTAACATTTCTGAGAGAGTGACCTGCCGGGTGGAGGGGACCGAGGGTCCAGCTCCAGTTCCCCCAGACGACAGCTGTCAGGCGAGGTGTGGAGACGGGTGGCGGCTCGGAGGGGAAGAGCAGCTCCAGGATGAGCAGCCCTGGCACGTTTATTTATAACAGGAAGAGACCCTTTGAAAGCGTTGCTGTATCACTTAAGATATCTGCTTTTCCTCCCACTGGAGAAGTGAGAGGGATCAGGAATCTGAGGTGACCTGATGTTAAGCTGGCAATGCAGTACAGAAAAACCTTGAAAAAGACGATTTCGCTGCAGAAAATTAATGCATAAGAACTGTGCATGTCTGTGCCACTTAGTTTTTATTTACATTACTTAAAAATACTTAAAAATAAAGCATACAATACTAGTGTTATAAAGTTTTATATCTAAAAGGAATATTATCAAAAATACATGTGCATTTTATCCATGTTGTAAAAAAGAGTCTACAGGCAGGTTAGTGGCACAGCCTTTTAAGCTAAATGCTAATCTCAGCTAACATGCTAACGTGCCCAACTATACAAATAAGGAATTGACAGGTATTGTTTAGCATGTCCATCATCATAGGCTAGCTACCTTGCTAATTAGGACTTAACACAAGGTTTAGCTATGCCTGATGGGAATCCCATCAGTTTTGCTGGTATTTTGGTCAACAATCTCTTCTGAAATATAAAAACAGAGCGTAATGAGTTGATTTAAAGGTTTGCTGGCAATTCAGCTTTAGACAGGAAGTCACAGCAGCTGTTTGATGGCTCTGCAATTAAGCTCTGGTTCCTCACACTGATGGCAGCGGCAGCGTTAGATTTACCCTCTCTCTTCCTCTCTCTGTGATTCTCGCCGCAGGACCAACTAATCTGACACCACCTGTTGACTTGGCCACACTCACAATGTCCCACATAATCACCAGCCAGAACTAGCTCAGTCTGTCAACTCACTTCTCACCCCCGAGGATCATACTCGATTAGTTCACGGTTCCTCTGTGTGGGAAAAGTAGGCTAAGTGGACAAAATCTTTCTAAGTACACAGCTTATGCAACCATTTCTGGAACTAATTGGATCCTTGGAGTAGCGATATATGTGAAGCTTTCCACTGAGGTGTGGAAATGAAATAATTTTTATCTTTACAGTATTGTTCACCAGCTGAGTTTGTGAGAACAGAATAGAATCAAGACTCTTTAGTCAATGAGAGCAAACCCTCCAGGTGTCCTGGCCGCTGAGAATAATTTCATGTTGGTAAAGCCACTTTTCACCAGTTCCCAAGGTCATGCTCTTTGGGATGGCGAGCTCATAATTAAGTGGGATTTGGCAGGGTACCATGGAGAAGCTTTTGGAACGCAAAGCAGTTCCAACATGTTGAGCATCTCAAACCATGAGTTTTGAGTGGTCTTTGTGTGGTAACCCAAGATGCACTCTGAGTTTATAACATCACAACAAAACCTGCTGTTAACTGAACAGAACTCTTTGTTGGGAGCCATCTGCACATCAAAGTCTTTCTCCTTTCTTCCCACAACTTTTTCAATAATGTTCTGTTAGCTCTGCCAAGACTAAAAAAAACCACACACACAGAAGTGATGGGATGTGAGAACAAAAATATTCTCCCTCAGCTGTTTATTCCATTAATATAAACATAATAGGGGTCCAACAGAAAAGATGGCTATGCTCCTCTCCAGATGTTCTGTGCTGCAAAGCAAACAAGACAATGTAGTCTGATGTTGACAAAATCATCAAAGGGAGGAAGGAGAGAAGGCTTTTGGAGGTCATCCTCCGTCCAGCCCTCTCCATCCTCCTCATTGAAAACTACCTGACAGCTGTTTTTGCTAACTTGTGCAGCTTGGGAAAGTCAAAAGTGGCAGTATGCAAGTGAACAGAGTGGGAGAAATCCTGCCTGGCCTCACTAGCACAACAGTCACAAAATATCCACAGGAAACAAGAACAGGATCAACTTTCATCACAGCCCACACAGACAGGCATAAAAAAGCTTCTCTGATCCGTAAATTCAATCTCAAATTACCAGATAAAAAAAAAAAATCCATGTGAGTATCATGAGCCACACCGATCAAGAAGAAATGTGAAACATATTTACGATGTGTAGAGTCGTTTACAATGGGCACCAGAGTCATCTGATACGACTGGGAGAAAAAGATGATGGACTCCCTCTTTGTCCTCAGGCATAAACAACAGGATACTGTTGCTGTAGTTGAATTTTCTCCTGCTTTCTGACTATGGATGAAGTCACTAACTCTGTCAACCTGACCTGCGAGATCAAAAAGAGTGGAGTAAATTATTCTTTGAGTTTTATTAACTGAATCCTACAATAAACACTTTACAGGATGCACAGATAGACAACAAAGCCACTTCCTCTGAAGGGAGGAACTCAAAGGGAAAATATGAACACTTTATTAACTACAAAGCTCTGTAGTACAACAGGAGGGAATGAGCCCCCCGAGAAAACTTATTCACAACAGACGTGTGAAAACACCAGCGCTGAACCCCCATTTAAAGTAGTCACAGTTATGGGTCATTACAAATAACTCTACGCCGAATATCCCCAGCTGTCGCCACATTACACAGAGCATGGAAGAACAATGCCAATTCAACAGCAACACAAATGGGTGTTTGCCATCTCTTCTCCAAATGCCAGCATTTTTTCCAAGTCATCCACGCCTGTTTTTTTTTTTTTTTTCTTTTTCAGATTTGAATGAGGCTGGGAAAAGCCCATGCCTTCTGGGAGAGCTGGTGAAAACTGAAAATTCAAACCCAGAGGCATGTTTACCTCAGCAGTTCAACAGCTGCTGCTGGCTTACATCATCCTGATACAAAATGCTGCTCTCATTTCAATCATGGAAAGTTGTGAGTATGTTTGTTGACACAACTGTCACCGAGAATGAAGGAAATGATATGTGAAAATCTATGACAAAAACCACCACCCACCGAGTTACCATGCATTCAGATTTGAGATCTGGGAGGAGAACAGAGGTGGAATTCCAGTGGGAGATAAAAATACCTCAGGGGCTGCGTAGCTGCAGGTATTATTACACCCTCCCCCGGGGGCCCTGCAGCCCTTGTGGGTGTACGACAGACCGTGGGGGTAAGGTCCAGTTAGGAGATGTCTCCCGACCTCTGTGTCATTTCAGAAAAGTCATGTTAACTAATGCTTTTCCATTTAAGTTGCATGAAAGTACTCAAAGAAAACTGTGGTAACTTGTTACCTGCAAACAGTATTTAAAAGACATTTCGACTTGCAAGTCACTGCATTCTCCAGAGCCTCCGGCTATTACAGTAAGAGCCAAGTGTTTGAGGTTTGTGCGTAGTAGCTTGAATTAAATTTGTCCAATATGTTCAAAGATGCTTTTGTGCAAAGTTCTCCACGCCATAAAACTCTACACATTCATTTTCCAGATCTATCGTCAGAGGGGTTCAGCACAGTAGGCCGTCTGCTGCTGTGGTTGGCAGCCCCCCTCACCTCCCCATCTGAGGTTAGGCCTGGACAAGAACCAATAAACACTGAAGAAAGGCATGTTTCAGAAAGTGCTCTGAGTGGTGGCAGGAACAGCCAACTGTTGCTCAGCACACTGGCACACCCACATCTGCGCCGCACACGACCCGAGATCTCCTCAAACCGGGTAAGAACAAGCACTTCAGAACCCATGAGAATGTGTTTCAGTTAGAAGATCATACACAAAGAACACGACTTTCTGTTTATACTTTACTTTTTCGCCTTCCTGAACAGTGATTCAGCATTTTTGTTTTGACAAGTCCAATGTTTAATGACCAAAAATAGACAGGAATGTTTTGAAGCGAAGCCTCCTGCACTCTGGCGAGCACAGAAGTGACCTGAAGCTTCAGCCCAACAAGGGACTTTCCTGTAGGTTGTCTTCTGTGTTTGGTGAAGGAAGTCATTCATTTGCCTCCAATCCAAGGATAAAGGCAAAATCTTCACCACCCTCCAAAAAGCCAGTGAGCTTTACTTCTTTAACGATACCCTAAAGCACAGAAATGAGAACATTCCTGAAGTCAATTATTGTGTCCGGCATGTGAGAGCGGATCAGGTGCCCACTTTGTCGGCATAAAACGCCTTCATTCCAATTGGCTCTCACCTTCTCCGTTCAGTTTTAAACCCTTGATTCAAACACCCTCTGTCACCCACTGACAAAGGATCAAGGAGGCAGGACACATGCAAAGAACCGGATTATGTTCTGGAGGCTGGTTTAAGGAGGAGGATCTGGGGAATCCAAACAATGCGAAGGTTGGATTTCTCCAGGTGTAAAGTGTGTAAAGTGCTTTTGTTTTGCCCAGTCAGAAAACCCCAACCCTATAAATTAGATTAGTGTACCTGTATTACTCAGGGTAAGCACTGGCCATTCCATTAGGCTCATGTTTGATTTTCATCTTTTCTATATTTTACAACTTCTGCATCTTTATGTAAATTTGTCGGAACAGAAGCAAGGATTTATGAGAAAAATAACTTTCGCAGCTGGTCTTATAACAGTTGAACACTTGCACAAGAAGTTCCTCACACTGCTACAATGCCTCCAACTTTAGAAACAAGTATAGAAATTCAAGCCAGCCAAAACCAAAGTCTCAGAGCAGACTTTGGATAAGCAAACTGAGAGAGTGCAGGATGAAGATATGGTCATGAATGAGGGCCATGGGAAAAGCTGTTGGATGGGAGATAAAGGGTATTCCCGTCATTATTTTTCTCCAAGGTCAACAAGAGGCTTAACAAGAGTCTCTTGAGACATCTCTGAATTTTCCTGCATCATTTACAACTTTGCTGACCTGATGTCTGGCACGGTGTCTTCCCATATGTGAGAAAAATATGCTAAAACATTCAAAGAGATCAGCAAATTCACAGGTATTATTAATTTTACAACTACATCCCTATATTCCCATCAGACGCGATGGCTTTAGTCCATGTTACTGCTAATGGATTTTCCACTAATAATGACTGCCTATCCTGTTTAAATTAGATTAAAAAATTCAGCATGACTCATACTTTAAAAGCTATGACATTCTGTATTTACTGACTGTATCCACAAAATAACCTGCAGTATATTAACTCACCTGGACTGGGAATCTTCCTGTCTAGACTGTGTCCCTGCAGGGATCATTCACCAGTCTATCACAGCCTGAACAGCAGGTTGTGATGTGGTTTCAGCTCTTATGATTCACAGGCTGATTTTAAAAAGCAAATGATCCCCTTTGAAACAAACGGATTCATTAAAAGAGTGAATAAATATCAAAATCTCAGGCTCATATGGGCTCATATGATTTAAATGCTCTCCAGACATCCACCAGCATGTGTATCTGGACAGAAAGTGTGACATGATGAAAGAGCACCTCAGTAAGCGTGACAGCTAACCCATTTCCCTTAATGAACTTGGTGGAAGGAATTCCCCCAGACCAGACCAGACCAGACCAGACCACGCCTGGTCCCTTTGAGAGCCAAATAAAATCCCTAAGCTAAATTAAACGCTTCCTTTGCAAGTAGCCTTCCTCTACCAGATACAGTCAAAACTAAACTACCTGATGTTGAGAGCAGAACAATACCTTAACGCAACCACAGAAACACAGACTGGATCACAAATGTGACACATCTCTACCTCCTACTTATAAGTTAGTGAATGTCACTCTGGTATAAAAATAAGGGTACACAACCTGAAAGAAAATGGATACTTAATACTAAATATTCATACTCTACAGGAATATGAATGGACTTTTCACAAGCTGGATAATATTTACAGATTTTGACGTACAAGAAGATGCACAGGAAGGCGTCAGACACATTTTACACTCGTAAAAATGTATTATTTGAAAGTGAAAACCTTAAATTGACTACAAGTCCACTACACTAAAAGACTTTGGTTTGGATAAGATGGTTTATTTGGAAATTCGTTTACACATTCTCGCAATCAAATGGTGAGAGAAAAGCAAGTGAGTTCTTTTCAGCAGAATCGCCACAGAAAGGCCAAGAAACACATACAATGTATGTCAAATATGTGTCGAGTTCAGCCTGTGGTGAACTTTGACTCATAGCAAGCTACCTTTCTGCTTGAGCAGAAACTTTTGAGGGAGCTTTTGAGAGAACCACAAAGTCCAAATATGAATAAGATATCATTGTTTATTAGCTGCATCGCACCATTCGCTTTTATTTAACCTCTTTTGTTGGAATGCAAACTGCAAAATGGCACTGTGGATATGAGCTGAGAACAAAATGCCACAGGGCTTGTGTGACTCACTAACATCTTCCCGGCTTGCTGTCGTGTTAGCATCTAGCTACAGCAGTTCACCGCCTGGTCCTGTGAGCAGTCCCAACATCACATGCCTCTAGAAGAGACACTGTGCCCTCATATTTCCATAACTCTTATTTTAATTGGTAGAAAAAACACAAAAAAGTGGAAAAAGTACAAAAAAGATCCAGGTTGCAAATAAATTAGTGTCTCTCAAAGTAACTGAAGTGGAAACACCTCAAAATATTCTGTCATATTTGTGTCTAAACTAATGAGTAATAATCTCTTAAACTGGGTAGCTAATCACAACTGCAAAGCTTTATTCAGGCCTCTCTTGCAGACATTACCTCTACATTTAACCAGAGGCTTTTTAACGATCCTGCTCCTGTGCTTTGTGAAAGGCTCCCATTAGCCAGGAGCCGGACATAAAAGTCAGCAGTTAAACTAAAAAAGGTGCATCAATTGAACGGGAGCCCTTGTTCCATTCATTTAACTGTTATCAAATGACTCATTCTTTTAAATGGGCTCCAACTGTAATTGGGACCATGAATTTTTGTGATTTGGTTTTTCTAGAGTGACAGTTTTAAACTAAATGCTGCAGGGGGAACACAACTTTACCAGACACTTAACTTTAATAACACTCTGTGTTCTAGTCACATAGAGGCTTAAGTGAATGCTTTGTACCAACTGCTAAACAAACCCGAGGGCCGACATCTGACAACCATAAACAAAGTCTGGGAGTATCTTCCTCTGAACAGTTGACAGACAAATTTCACCTGTCCTCATAATTCAGCAACAGGCCTTAATTTGAAGGTGTGCTCACACCTACAAAGACATCTGTTTGCCAGGAGTTTATGCAATAATACAAGAAAGCAGGAGGGTTAACCTGGCCATTCATTGGAAGCAGATGTGAGGGATCCATTTCCTACTATAATAAGAGGTAATTATAGGCAAGGGGCCCTGTGTGCTCGTGTGAAAATACACCGAGTTCCAGTGGTTAATCAGCAAAGTGAAACAGGTATACCAGAGAAGGCAGCGAAACGGACTCGAGTCACCCTTATGTGTAACTCAGCACTGTGCTAATGGACAAGCCAGCACAAGCCAGTTCATGACCTTTCAAGGCAAAAAAAAAGCAGAAAGAGGATCATTTCAGACTCAGCTTTCGTCAGTGAGGTTGTATCACTGTCTGACCTCCTCACAGCTCTTCACGGTAAAACATCTCAGAAAACAAGAAGTAACAAAACTGCATTTTTACGTGAATAAAAATGTTGCAGTCAAAAACGTTACGAATTCTTTTGCTTGCATTTTTTCCAGTTGAACTTCAATTCATTTACGTCAGCGAACACTCATCCCTCAACTTAATTCCAAGTATTCCTGCCTGCGAGGTTGGAGACGAGCAGCTTGAGCCGTGACTGATGATGACTGCTATCCCGTAGACCATTTTTTTATGATTACAGTTATGATTACTGCTATTGACTACTTTTCATTGTTCTACATGGTGTTTTAGAGAAAACACAATAGCTCATTCTTGCCATTCCACAGAAAATCTGTTCCAGCTGATCTATCACATTTTAAAGCGCCGACTTCCATATGCATATTTGACATTGAGCATATGAACTGTAGACTGAAGTTGTGATATTGGAGAGTGTTATGGCAAAGGACTGACTTTCCTTTTTTTAAGCATATTCACAGGACCTGTTGACAGCTGTCAGCAACAGATCTGAGGCAGGATGCTCACATGGTTTTGGTTTTAATTTTTATGTAAACTGGGCCTATGTTATGGGAGGGTATATGACATCAGAAGGACAAGCTCCACCTCTGGGCTGCAGCAATAGTGCTGAGACAGAGCACCCAGGGCTGATCAGACCTTAATCTCTGCCTGTCTGGTCGGCCTGTTCTAAATAACAAATAGGCATAAAAAAACAACTCTGCCCTCATTGTTCTATTATCTCCCTCAAATCTTGTTTTCTATTATCCCTGCACCAGAAAAGCCCTGATAAAACAACAGACTGAAGTTAGCCATGAGCCAGAAAGGCAAGACTGATGTCTGTGCCAGAGAATCTGACTGCACTCTGCAGTCTAGTGTTTGTGCCAAATTTCAGCCCCGGTGTGCCCCCATCTACACCACTTGTACCCATGACAGGGTCATAACAGAGCCTCAGCAGGTGGAGCCTGGTGGGGAAGACAGGGCCTCTTCATCCTGGCACAGCTGAAAGAGCCTCCTCTATGTGCTCACAGTCCACATAAATCACACAGGCCCTCAGGTCAGGGGAAGAACTATTTAATTACTCCTTTTAAAGCAATAATTGCCTGACTTGGCTGGAGGTGCTGCCTGCATGAAGACGAACAGAAAAGTAATGCCTTCAGGGTTTTCTGATGATTATGGAAGAACATCAAGGTTGAACAAGATCTGTCGTTTAGCAAGACCCATATATGTACCACTGATGGATATAAAAAGAGATCAAGGAAGGAAATCTGAAATTGACTTGTGAATGACAAAGCTTAACCAATCTGCTCAACAGCTGCTTTTCCCTTACCTCAGTCACGAGTGATGTGGTGTTGCAAAGGCATTGTTGGTGGTCACGGACTATTTACTGTAAACTGCACATCTTAACTAAGAATACAGGCTGACTCATGCTTCCACAGAAGTCTTGTGACACATGCACAGTGGATTCGGTTTCAAAGTAGTATTTTTTCTGCTAGTTCTTCTCATTGGTTGGTGTCTATCCGTCCCGTCTGCAGTAAGTTTAATAACACATAACAGAGCCTGCTCAGAATATATCCCGCTTCATAATGCTGCTCTTGCTTTCTGCCGTGATGTAAATATTCAAGCTGAAGTGTGAAGTGTGTCAGCTGCGTGGACTCAACGCTCACACACACTGGGCTGGTGAAAAGCAGCGTAAAGTACGCAAAGCACGCACACACATATTTAAAAAAGTTTAAGTTTCATTTCATGTGCACACGACTGACATTTCAAACACAGGGGGCCTTCTTAAGTAAAAGTGAACACGCATTTGTTAGACAGCAGCATTGCTTTCAGAAAGTTGGGAGACTGATTTTGTCCGTTGTCTAAACTTGTTGTCTAATCTGTCCGTAAGTCTGCTGACTTTTTGGTGTAAGATTTGGTGATCACACTTGAGAGATACTGTTGAGATAGAGATAATATGGTTCTGGTGTGTATCTGGCAGGTTATCTAATCAGGAGACAGTGACTAGCTATTTCATCCGAAGTAAATACAGGTGTTATGGTATAATGGTCACTTTTTCACCTGTGGAAATCTCATACACACTTCTAATAAAAACCTTGGGGGAAAAAACAGTGATCTCACTCACTACTCAAGTATTTTTTTTAGTAAAAATACACTTTATGGAAAAGTATTTGGACACATCTTTTATTATTGAATTATTGAATTCAGGTGTGGTATGGTGCTGTTTCTCAGTGTTTGGGCTCGGCCCCTGACTTCCAGTGAAGGGAAATCTTAATGCTTCAGCATACCAAGACATTTTGGACAATGCTATGCTTCCAACTTTGTGGCAACAGTTTGTTGAAGGCCCTTTTCTATTCCAGCATGACTGTGCCCCAGTGCACAAAGCAAAGCTCCATAAAGACATGGTTGGATGAGTCTGGCGTATGTACCTTGTATGAAAGAGCCCTGACCTCAACCCCATCCAGCACCTTTGGGATGAACTGCAATGGAGATTGTGAACCAGGCCCTTTGGTCCAACATCAGTGGCTGACCTCACAAATGCTCTACTGCATGAATGGACAGAAATTCCCACAGAAAGATGCAAAAATCTTGTGTAAAGCCTTCCCAGAACGGTGGAAGCTGTTATAGCTGCAAAGTTGTCTGTGTATTAAGAATGTAATGTCATTAAAATTTGTGTTGGTGTAATGGTCACATGTTTCAATGATTACTTTTAGTTGTACTTGATTTTATCTATTCGCCTGGTGTTACTCGGGGTTATGGTTAGTGGCAAGCAGCCCCTCCATCACAAACAGCTGAGTATTTAGATGACTCCTCATTCCATGGGATAACCAGACGGATTGGGTGGAGAGAAAATTATACACAGCCACTTTAGTCTAAAACCACAGAAATTCCCCTTGCCTTACCAACTGTTTTACAAGGCTAACCTTCAGCTTCAATGGGCCTGCCAGGTACTGGGTAGTCTCGCATAATGTCAAGCCTGTGGGCACATGATGGATGCTAAGCTACTTTAATCAGTGTGGTGTTTAAGAGGTCTTTGTACTTCTTTGTGTTTAGCTGGCAGCACTCTGTAAGAATAAAGATAAAATCTGAAATCCTTCACTCAGCTTCTCCCTGACTGCAATACAGATCAGCTTCGAGAGAAGTGCATTTGAAAATGATAACAAATGATGAACAAATGATGAACGGCTCAATGGTGATGGTTTCCAGCAGCATACAAGAAGCTGTGATCGATCATTTAATCTAGTGAAACTCAGACTATCCAACAGAGTTCACATTCCACTCTTATCAATAGTGTGTTTTTCAGTCCTACGACTTCTCAGGCTGAAGTGCCTGTCTGGTGTGCTGCGGTTGCACCTTCCAAACTGTTGTTCTCTTGAAGACCACATCAGCTGTAAGTCACATGCAGTTGTTCAGTGGAATAGCTGACGGTCATAGCAATAGTAAGTGCGGAGTGGCTTAGCAAACATTCAATTACCAAGTTGCAACAGTATGTTTTCTTACTAAATGTAACATTAGATATCAAATTATGTAATCTGATTTATCACAATAAGCAATGGGGATGTATTACTGTGTCAGTTCTGATGCAGATTTGCAGAACTTTGACATTTTCTCCTTCATTTATACTAATCAGGTCAAAGTTTGTGTAATTTGTCATGAGTAAACTTTACTTTTCAGTGTTGAGTGTTGATGTGTGTCTTAATCAAAGGCTTTTTCCATGACAACACGCCTGGGCTCTTGGCATGAAACATGCATCTTCAAAAGCGGCAAACCTGGATGGAAAATATTTCCAACCGAGCACTTCTGCTCAGTTGAAACAAACTGTGACCGAAATTCTAATATCACATTCTGGCTGAGGGAGGAAAATAAAAATAAGGGCTTGTGCTTTGGCATAATTAAGTCCAGGGGAATTCATTAATCCTTAGTTCCAGTTTGCTACTTGCCAAGTTATGAAAACTTCTGTACAGCTTTGCAAGTGCACTCTGTGACCAGCTGACAGACAGTCCAAACGAAGCAGATCTCTCTGTGCAAGACATAAAAGTCCTGCAATAAATGCCTCTGTATTTTCACTGAGTGAAAAAAGCCTGCAGGGGAGATGTTTAAATAAGACTTGCTTGTTGAGATATGAATGCAGAGAAAACTAGAATGACTACAGATTATGGGGGTTTTCAGATATACACATACTTCAAAGAGAAAAAACATTTAAGTAGGGAAAAAATGAGCATGGGGGTTGGAAAAACAACAAGTACACTTGGCTATTTCTTTCAGCATATATAGAGCAGGACATGTACAATGCACACAGGAAAGCCTGAATAAACTTTGCTTCAGGGGAAGCGGGGTCCTCTTGTCCTGTAGATAATTCCAGGTTTCATTTCCCCAACAGGATGGTGACTCAGCAAGTGACACAAATTTTAGACCATCACAAGCCACTGCACCAAAACAATGGACTGCCTGCAACCTTTTAAGCACCAACTCGTCTGCTTTTCGGGTCTAAATATATCCCATCACGGAGCCAGTCACTTGTCCAAACCGCCTACCTTGTTGTGGGAGAAATGGAAAGTGAGGTTGGTAGGAAAGAACAACTAGCAAATACTGGTTTACCACTTGTTTACGATGTGCAAGGATTCGGAGATTTGATCAACAGTAAGCAGACAGAGGAAAAGATGGAGTGAAAACGACAAAGAGAAAATTCCACCAAGTACCAAAGTGTGTGCGTGCGGATGTGTGCATAACAATGTAAAAGAGTTGTTATGTCTCGTGGGATGGCAGCTGACATGATAACACAGACCAGACTGGTGCAGCCCTCCCCCGGTCTCTCCTGAGGGCCTCTGCAGCCTCAGCGAGCGGCAAAGCAAAGGCCCAGCACCTGAAAGCTGAACTCGTCCATAAGCCAGTAGCAACATGACGCATATTTGGACAGTGGCTTCCAGGGCAGATATGTTGCAGCACTTCACCTGTTGCAATGCTCTGTGCTATGTCAGTAATGGTATCAGGTAAAAAAAGGTCTCAAGAAGCCTTCGTACTGCCCTCATTAGTGACCATGGAACATGCCAGCTGAAACGATGACAGATTTTAACAGTTCTTAGGTAGCTAGCTAATTAAGCTAATGCTAACTCAGTGAGTCTGTCAGTCAGTCTTTGACCTTTTATTGTTTCTTTTCAAATGTAACCGGCTCCTAAATATGCACGTGGTGGCTACATACATGTTACTGCACTAGGAGACCTAACAGATCCCAGATCACCAATTCTTTTTCCATCTTAAAGAAATGGAAATATAGAAACGGCATTGTTTGAGTACTGCCATGTAGGCCAGTCCTGTGCTGAGGAAAAATGTATGATCATTCTTATTTCCTTCGAGAATAACTGCATAGCTTACATCCATTCTTTTCAGAGGACTTTTAGGATAAAGAGTTCGACAAACGCAATGCTATTTTGGGTTAACAATTTTAGATGGTGTAAACTTGTGTAAACCACATGTTTTCGGCTAATGAGATAATATTGGGAAAAGATTCACTTCAAATGCTTATATTATCATTATTGTTATGTTAGACAAGAAAACAACTGAATTGATTTTTAGCAAAGGTGATTTTTAGTTTTAAGTCTTCACATTTGCTGTTTCCCATTATAAAAAAGAGTCAGCTCTAGCTCCTCAGCACCAGTGTTTAAAACGTATGAAACCTTTCAATTTTGGAGTCATCTAATTAGACTCCTGAAGAGCAGCAATCTCGTATGGCTGCCTACAAACAACCTCCTGAATTAAATAAAAGCCAGCAGAAAGGGGAAGCCAGTATTTACTTTTCACTGAGCCATTACACCCTCAAGCCTGCAAAATTCCACTTGCCGACCTCCCTCTGTGAACATTAAGGGTTTAACAACAGCTTATGTGAATTTGCATCTTCTTAAGGTTACGATACAGTCTTGCCGAGATAGAAGCCCTTTCCGTTTCACAGGCAGAGACTTGTTGTACAGTGAGCGGAAGCAGAGGAGGGAGTTGGAATCATCTGCTCTGATAAAACACCAGGGTGGGATTTTTAATGGGATGTCAGGGTCAGACCTGGTTTTAAAAAGACAATAGAGGAAAAGAGAATGATGGCATTCCTTTAGCTAACGTTAAGTACCCTGGAAAACAAATCTACTTGGCTCACAACGCACAAAAACGTCTTTGGTGAAAAGGGCAGCAACCCCCTCAGATGTAGCTGTTTCAGGTGGGAGGAACCATACAAGACAATGCAGCAGCTCCCTTCAGCAAAAGGCAGAATGCATAAGTGACTCGTCATCAATGCCACCAGCAAAGACAATAGGCAGATTCAATGGGCCACAGACACCTATAGAGCGCTTTCAAAAGGAACGTGTAATACAGTTAACTTAGCATTTCAATGAATCTCTAATGAGCGCTAGCTGGGCTACAGCCTGGGAAAAAGCCTGGTAAGACAATGTGAAATGGTTGAAGAAGGCTGTTAAAGAAGAGGAAATCAGTCAGTCTGTACCAGTCTATTACACTCTTTTGTTCTTCTTATCGGGCTGAGGGACTCACGTCAGAGTTAAACTCACTGCATCCAGAGGAGCGGCTGGTGTTAAAGTACATCTAATGAAAGGCCGGCTTGGCGCTCATTTACCAAAAATAAGTGACTTCCAGACAGGGAGAAAAGAAAAAAAACTTTGGTATTAACATTTTCCAAACCAAACAGACACTGTATGTTTCTTTCTCTACAGGCACTGACTGAACACAGTGAGGGAGAAGAAACGTTAGTGATTTGTGCTACCACAAATAGTTTCTGATGATTAGCTGTTTTTTATTATTTGGGTAGACTGTCTCGTGTCCTCAAGACATCCTGTGACCTCAATATGAACTCAGTCTGCTTTATTGCACCTGTAGCTCCATAACACAGGAATGAAGAGAAGAAAACTTTAACCACGTTTTTCCCCCAAAAGGGTCAACGAGCAACTGTTTGTCGGCTGTAAATACTTTTAAACTTCTGAATAATAACAGCTACATATCATACCACGTGGACAGTGAAAATGTTAAGCCAGGACATCCTTTCAGTATTTGCTGCACTGCAAAGAGGGGGTCGGCTTGGTAGTCATTCAATATCTTCCTTCAGTGAGTCAGTTATTGGCCCATGCTGGGCCTGTTTCATAAAGTGACCGCTTTGATCACTAGGCCGCACTGCTTCCACACCACACTGATCTTTTTAACAAGCACCGTTGAAGGGAAAAGAATGAAACCACCGTGTTATCAAAGTGAAAATAAAAGACAGGTATATGTGCAAGAGGCGGGAATGGAAAGAGAGGGACTCTAGTTACAACAGGCAGTAGTCAGTATGTGTGCTCATGTCTGCACATGCACAGCGTTGCTTGCTGTACCAGCTGAGGTGCAGCTGTGTTTGGAGTTGGCTGTTCTGTCCGACACGGACGAGACGCCGGGCATGAAAGAGCAATGCTACTGCAGCCGCAGAGCTATTGTGAGAAGACATTAGTTTGTGTGAGTGTGTGAGGGTGTGTCCTGGGCAGGGGTGGGGTGAAAAACTCGTATATTTTGTCCATCTTTAAGGTTTTGATGCATCTCTGCAGTCTAATTTCCTACACGTGTATCACTCTGACCTCTGAGGTGAAGAGAAAATGTCCGCATTGGTGACTGCACTGAATATTCTAATAACACAATGATACAAGTTGGCTGCAAACTGCAAAGAGAAGAAGATGGAGAACAAGAAAAATCAGCGTCGTGTCGTAAAGTAAATGTGAATGAAAATCGATTTGAGAAGCCTGCAGAGCATCAGTATGGTACAGTAACTTCAAACCAGTGAATGCAGACATGTTGTGAATGCAGACATGTTGATTCATGCTTTATTTAAATGAATAGAAGCCTGTGGTTGACTAGAAGGTAGTAAAAATATGAAACACTCCAGCATCATTAGTAATAAAACTAAAACTAGGCTGTGCTGCTTTATATTAGGCACATGTGCTTCCTCTACTGAGCTACAGGTTGAATTAAAACCAACTTAGGCTCATTTCACTGTAGGGGAACAACGAAACTCAATCTGAAAGTAAATGTTTTTAGTGTCACAGTAGAGGAACACCCACAAAAAAAATAAAGAAAGTGATCAGCAAAACGTGAACCCATTCTGGTCACTTCAAACTTTTTGAAATGACTGCATTATATTCAGGACATGAAAACCTTCACTATGTGAAACCAAATGTCAAAAACACTCAAAAAAGAAAAGTATAGCATGTGCGACTGCATATGCAAATTAAAAGTGAAAACTTCAGGAAACCGTACAGTGGAAGCGAATCTAGGCTGTGAATAAACCATGAGGAACCCCTGCTGAACTGAGAAACAGAGTCAGGTTCAGAGTCCTCACCTCCCTGACCTCTATACCCGTCCATGTCACACCTCACTGCAGAGTCAACAAATGCCAGCAGATCGGCCTGCAATCCATATGTGCCAATGTGCTTTGGAGAGGAGGGGGGCACTTCAGTGCACCATTGTCCCATCAGCCAAGATGGCCTCTCTCCTGGGGCTATAATTCAACAATGCAATGTTTACTGAACCCAGTCTTCGAGCAATTATGTGAATGGGTCTGGTGGGGGCAGACCTTCCCTACTGTTCAAACTGAGGAGTGGAGCTGGTGTTTGCACTGCTGTGCTTTGCAACCCCACAGAGTCCTCATCGACTCTGAATGGGGAATTAAACACCAGGTAGCTGGGGCTGAGACAACAACACAGAGAGACCAACCGCCTCGCCTCGTCGATGCATCGCCCGGCGTAGACTAAATAAATAATCAGATTAAACTGTCGCTGCATAACATTTAGCAGCCACTAAAGAGGTGGAGGTACACACAGAAAGAAGAGAAAGAGAACAAATGACAGCAACGACACACGTTCCGCAGACTATACAGTCATAGGAATCCAGGCGGCCCTTCCCCCCATCCCCAGTCCAACCCCCCGTGAAGTCAAGGGACACTTACGGCAGTCTATACTGGGAGAGATCTCTGTGCCAAAATAGTCATCAGTGGTGCTCACAGTTGGTCTGATGTCATACATTAGAAAACAAAGAGGCCCCACTCTCTCACAAATGATTAAGTACAACCAGAAGCAAGTCAAAACAAATCTGTGCGCGCCCATTTTTGCAGGTTTTATTGAATATTAAGCTGTAAAAATCTGTGACTTGTATAATTTCTCACACTGGTGGCCTCTGGCGGTTTACAGCAGGTTATGGGGTCACATTTGTGACGGGGAGCGCTCACCCACCGTGAGTTTTTATTGACTTTGATTGTTTGAGTTGATGCGCCTGGCCCTGACATTCCAGTGGGAAGAAAAGGAGGGTCCATAGTAACACCAGGACGTGTGCTTAATTGAATCAAGAGACAGTCAGCCTGTTGTAGTTCAAAGTCATAATGCAAGAAACAGATGCTTGTGGTTCCAGATAATTCAATTAAATTGGTATTGTTGGCCTAGCAGTCAATCAAAGCTGTGGTTACAGTACACGACAGATCGAGACAGCCCTCTGCGGGCTGGGTAGCTTTTCCAGACCGATGGTATTGAAGACGCATTACTTGATAGATCATTTCATCCACAGAAAAAAGGCTCAGCGCTCAATATCATGTCACCACTGGATGTCGAAAACACCTTGAAGTCTTCGACACTGTAGCTTTCCAAACGCCTGGGATATTATGGCTCAAATGCTCTGTATCCAGCAGGGGAAAGATTTATATCTCCCGACCACCGCAACTATGTCCCATCATTCAAAAAGGCTTTGCTTCGGATCAAATCAACACAGAGGAGTCACAGATACCTCAACCATGACAGCTCTGTTTATTGGAGGCCACAGAGGTGAGAGACCAGACGGGATTTCTAGAGGTGCTATTCTCAGCAGCAAGGCAGCCCTCATCCTCTACATGATTCATATAGCAGTTACTGCAGAGTGAAAATACTTCAGACTGAAATATCATTCAATACACCTGAGTAAATGTCAAACAGTGCACGAACAGCACACAGCGGCTCAGACAATTTATCAATTAGTTGATTGATTTAAAATTAATCACAACAATCTTGACTGTTCTCTATGTTGTCTATCGTAACTTATTGGGTTTTAGGCTGTTGGATGGATGACTTGAAGACATGATGTTGGCGTTTTATAGATTAAATTTTAAATTTAAAATTTAAACAATGAGTAATGAAAATCACATCGCATCCCTACGATATACTGCACAATGGTGACAGCCACTGGATGCAACTTAGTAAGAATTTCCCAACTTTTCAGGGCTGATTCTTTAATAAGGAGGAAGAAAAAGAAGACATGGGAAGACATAGTAAGTAAAAGAATACATATGCATGTTTTCATCTATTTTTTGCAAAGTGCACCCTGAGTAAGTCTGAGAAGGTTTAGCAGTCGAGGACCCCAGAGAGACTATGAATAGCTTGTTTCTATGGACAAACTTAGCTTCACTCAACAGCAGGTTCTAGCTTGTCATCTTCCTTTTAAAAGCATCTTTTCACTACGTGCCGATACGACTCCGCGGGCTGGAATCTGTTACACAGACCACTTTGCATGTGAGCAGCCCTGCACTAGCAGACCACAGTATTTACTGAACACAAATAGCAACATAAACACACGCCTCTTCCTTTTGCCTTTAATAGGACATAAAAAGCACTGATTAGTAACTCCGACTTGACCTCTGGGGGAATAAATGCTTTTATAGGTCAATTATGTGGTTGAATGACACATGAAGGAGAGTTTAGAAGAACAGAAAACAGTGAAGAGAAAGTCTCAGCTCACTTACAGTAACCAGCTGGCATGTGAGTATCACACAGAGGGTAAGTCCACACACTGAAGTGGTCGGAGTGCCCATTTTCCACCAACCCAGCGCAGGCTGCAAGTGCTGGGGAAAAGGAAAAACCCAAGTCCTTCACTCCTCCTGGCCAATGGAGTGGCGCGATGAGTGCACACACGGACTTTTCTTCTCTGTGAAGGAAGCCGACTGCTCCTCTGCGTCCCGCACCCGGTGGGACTTCATCAACAGGTAAAACGGATCCTTTGTTGCGCGTGTTTTTCTCGTCCTCTGAAATGTCGAGTCGGAGAGACTCCAAACTTGCTTTTCCTCCTTCCTTTTCTTCTTCTTTCCCCCTGTGCGCTCCGAAACTTGGGACTTGTTGTGGGCTAAATGCAGTCTTGCAAAGTCACTGGGAAGTCCTGTGCTGAGAGAGAGCGAGAGAGCGACAGAGAGGGAGGGAGGGAGGGAGGGAGAGGGAGACAGAAAAGAGAGAGAGAGACAGAAAAGAGAGAGCGCCGCCGAAAAGTAAAAGGCGGAATGGAATTCAGGGAGCGCTGAAAGAGAAGACAGCTAATCCCAGTGTGGGGAGACGCCACCCAGCAGACCCCACAGTGGATCTTTACACGACCACACGCTGCTTACATGTGTTGAATCCCAGGTGGAAGTACTGAGGCCCTGTACTCCGGTAAAAGTAGTAATACCACGTTGTTGAAATACTCCACTACAAGTCCCGCATTCTTAATTTCAGAACAAGGGCACGGAAGGAGCAGCATTAGCAGCAAAACTTACTTAAACCACCCAAAGTAAAAGTAGACCATCCTGGTTTTCTGTTTGCTTTATGAATACAGTGGTGGGAAGTTACTTAAGTACAAATACTCGAGTACTTTTAGACTAGATGCAAATTTATTGGATTAGACTGGCTCTAAGTGCATTTTATTCACTTCACTTTACTTTGTGTTTTATATTTTTGAGTGTTCATTTTAAATTTTGCTGCTATTTATATGTGTGCATTTGAGCCGAGAATCTTTACAACATTTCGTTGTGCTTGCATAATGACAATAAAGACTCTTGATTCTTGTCAGTGTGCAGAGTACAGGCACAAAGCCAGTGAAATGCAGTTGGCATCTGACCAAAGGTGCTAAAGCTGTAGGCCCTTAGTGCAGCATTGTTCTTAATGTCTTAACTAAGCTGTATTTTAATGTTGTCACGGTGGAGTTGATTTTATAGTGCATTATGTTGTTCATGTGCAAAGTAACCATGTCTGTGAAGATTAAGGTCATGGCTTATATCTCAGTGTCCTAACCAAGGACTTGTCAACAGACTTTTAATATTCAACTAAAGTTAAACAAGGATGACTAAATCTAATCCTCATTTGTCCTTTGATATTGACTGGGAAATAAACCTGCTCCATGCCTGCAGTGTACTTTTCATGCCCTCAAGACACATATTTTAAAAAAAAATCCTTGCTATCCTTGCCATCCCCGAAAGGTGGGGTCACGCCACTCTGTGTTTTACTTAATAAACTAATGTTTTGGTGGAAACCTGCTAATCCTCATGAGACCATGATCTCCTTATCTTTGCTCGAAAATGGACCTGCTGTTGCCGACTTCATTAAAAGAGTTCTCTCCAGTGAAACACAGTGAGCATTAAGTGCCCTCCGCTGAGTGAGAAGGGGCATTACACCCAAGACTACAATGACTTGTCCATGCAGTACAAAGGACCAGCTCGAGCGTCAAATAAAAATAGAAACACGATTAACTGTCCTGTTTTGCTGTCCCATCAGAGACATGTCCTACACATAAGCCCCACTCAAAACTATGTGGTAAACTTCTTGTCAGGAATGAAGCCAGAGGCTGTGTGGAGGCTTGTATGATTGTGTCCATTCATGTAACTTGTGTAAAGAGCATACTGTAACAGTCAGAGATCTGAGAGGACAGCTGTTGCTAATTAAAAGCTGAACCCTGAATAGAAATGCTAAGGAGGCTGTTGTCATTGGCTCACCAAAATAGGCTAAAAGTGATACGAACAGAAAGGGCTTATCAGGTTGGCTGGTATGTCATGCATGTAGCACTTGTGAGACTTACATTATTAAAATTTAATTAGATTACACAAGCTAGGTTATAAAAATTGTGTGTTAATTTACCAAGTTAAAGTTTGTAAAATGACTTCCCTTCTCTCTCAGAATGTATGAATATGCTGCATGTTATGTTTTGTCCACACTCAGTATGTGCTCTCTCTGAGGATGCACACTGGACCACGACTGGCTCCAAACTAGCTGTGACATTACGCAGTCATGCCACACATGATCGTTTAAGGTGGAGGCTGAGAAATTTCCCCCCTCAGAAGATGATGCTGTGAAAACAGTCTTCTTCTATACAACATCCAAGTGAGATGACGATAACACATTTTGGAGCAGAAGGAGACTTCAAATTCAGCCTTTCACCGTGCAAGAAAGTGTCATGAGCCAGATGGGAGGGTACAGTAACATGATGGACAAATGAGGGAGGTGTGTGTGAAATCCAGCCTGGGTCAAAACATGGGGAGGAGAAGCCATAGCAGAGAAGGCAGAAGGTGGTCCCCAGCGTGGGGAGTTTAAAAGTTTAAAAAATTTCAAAGTTAAATCACCAACATTTTTATGCTAAGCTAAAGGAGCAGCTGATTTGCAACATTAATTTTTTATGCATATGGTGCAATATTCAAGCCCACCATATATTTGAATAGCATGTCTTATCCCAGAGACTGAATCAGAGGTAAACTGCTGGACTCTGAGCAGAAGTTTGTGCCTCTGCTTTTTAGACTCCTCTTGAACAAATCATTTCTGCTCTTTGACTGTGAATACTCACTAGAAGCATCTCCCTGACCACAGTAGTGTGATTTAGGGACTCCTCCCTTGCCTCCTGTCAGCAGAAAAGTACTGGAAAAAATTTGTCAAATATGTTTAGAATAAACTGTCTCAGCCCATTATTATACATCCCAAAACCAGCATACCACTGGATACCGTGACATCCTCGACTCCTGCAGACACTGACTTCTGTGACTCACAAGCAAAACCTATTGGTGTTTGGAGCTTAGAGTCTAAAAGTTCACTACTGTTTAACAGTATGCATTGCCCAAAGAATATTAATTGTCAGGAATGACCTAATGCAGCACCAAAGCTTTACTGGTACCCATGTGGCTTTCAGAGAAGCTTAACACAGCTGCTGAGATGAGATAGATGGTGGGTAGAGGGATGACCAATCTATAGAAGCAAATAAACCAAATCCAGACACTAAAATCAGGCTTATTTAAAAGCTTTATGGGACTACTGAGAGACAACTTTATCCAGGGGGTTCGCACAAGCCAAATGTTATCGACTCCCAGTTTAGTTGCTGTGTTTGCAGTCTGTACACATCATTCGATTCGGCCTTGAGGTACGGTGGTGCACAGTTCAGATGACTCACTCCAGCTCTGTGTGTTGCATTAGAATACATGTAGCACAGTGTGTGTTGCCAACTGGACCTGGACTGTGCAGCTGTAGAAAACAGCTGTGACAATGAAGGACGGATCAGCCAAAGAATCTGAAATGCTTCCGCTCTCAGTGGGGTCAACGCCCTTCGGCTCTGAGGCACATGAAGGTGTAGGAGGACATGCAGGGGTTTTTTTTCCTCCCGTCTCTTTTTAATTCACTTCTCTCATATTTATTATCCTTCACCATGTAACTTGACAAAATCAGATTTTGTTAAGAAGAGCAGTTCATTAAGGCATGTGTCTTTTCAAAACTGACAGCCACTACATGTCTGACATCAGAAAATTATGATTATTAATTGGACAGTAAATGTACGGTCACAATTAAGTGAGTTCATACATTTTCAGCTCTTTTGTACGTAATCCAAGGAAATTACTCTGATTATATGGAGTGAAGCTGACTCCTTCCCTTAAATGGAAACTGAGTAATGTCAAGTTCATCTTTGAGCTTGCCTTTTGGTTTGAAACTTTGCAGAGGAAGTTAAAGGATCCAGGGAATTGTTTGCCAATCCCTTTTGCAGAGTTTTGTGAAAATTCATGATTGACTTGGAGTTGAGCACAGTAAGTTATCACATTTGTCTGTGCTTAAAACAAAGTTTTACCTCAAGGAGGTATTCCAGTGTCTGTTGCATCAATAGCCTCACTGGGTCTCTCTCTGAGGCACGTAGTCTGTTTGTCACATGGTCAAAGAGGCATTTGGAAGACTACATAGCAAGTCAAGTCTATCAACAGATGTGACTTACATTTTAAAGGTTGTGCTATCATTAACCAAAGAAGGCGCACATGCGTGAATACACTGCACACCAGCGCACCCGAAAAAGTTGACCAGGACACCCGAGTGTGTCTCAGGGGGCAGAACATGTCTCAGGCGTCCGGTTCATCAGACATCCTCAGGCAGTTGCTGCTGGATGATGTCAGTGTGCCATCAGCTCTGGCAGTGGAGCAAATCCTCATGAGACGACACTTCAAAATGGACAAAGACAAATTTAGCAGCAGATGTTCCCTCTGAAACCAGAAGACATTAATAATCAGTCTCTTGGAGTCACAGTCTCTCAAAAAAAAGTTCATTTTGGACCCCTTCAGGATTGTCCTCCCTATAGTCCAAATCACTACTGCAGCAGAGTTAAACAATGAAGACCAGATCTAATCCTCAGATGTTTGTCGTTTTACTTTGATCAGGCAGTGAAACATGCCCTTTTCAACCCTCTTTTAAACTGCTTTACTGGAATTTCTGAAGGGTAGACACAATCCACTCAGTGTTTTACTCAATACATTAATGGCAGTTAAACTTTTTTTTTCTTTTAGTTCCTGGTTATTAAAAGATTGAGATTTTGTTTTTATTTTGGAGTAGAACTACTGTTGTGACCTTCATTAAAAGTAACTTCTGTAGCTTAACACAATGGTTGTTAAGCGCCCTCTACTGGAGGCAGGAAGGTCCAAAGACTAACACAAAAACACCACAGTCAATGTCCATATTATAAAATGAGTGTGTTTCTGTATGGGTCTTGTTGTTGGGGCCACAAGCCAAATGTTCTCTTCAGTTAAGATTGTTGCTTGAATAAAAAGGATGCCCTAAAGTGCTTCTCAAACACAGTACTACAAGCATTTGCCAGCAGTTTGTTAAGTTAGTCTCTGATGCCAAATTGCTGACAAAATCATAAACAACTTTATTGTACAAGGAATCTGACTCCAGTTTTAAGGTGCTCTCAAAGTTACACACACTTTGAAGAACAACAGGAACACAGACATTCAGCAATACAGTGAACAACACAGCCATCCTGCCTTTCTCACCTCATGTCTTGAGAGGTTTGATGGGTCTAAATCCCACACACATTTTTTAAATGTGATGCAACCGTGTGAGTGTGTGTGTCTGCAAACATGAAAACAAGACCCTCACTCAAATGAGTGAAATGCACTGCAACAAGTTCGATCCACGGAGGCGGCAGCTCGCAGCTCACAGGACCCAGATTGGTGTCGGTGACATTGTGGCTCAGTGGATTGGACCAGACCTGTTCCAGTGCATCCTGTGGATGCTCATTCAGCTGAAACCAGGGGAGTTTGGCAGCGATGTCCACGCTGAGCGCTTTGTGAGGTTTCTCAAGCCATTTCTTTTAGTGGCGTGATGGATACCTACAGCGGGCCACAACCCTCATGGAATGCTGCTGAAGCTGTGTTTAGGTGTGTTGGCAGTGGTGGACTGAGGCTATCTGAGGGGCAAATATAAATAGGTATATAAAAAGGGCACCAGCTGTTATGTGGTGGGTCACTAGTTTGCAGAAGGTTGTGGTGCATTTATGGTGAAACCATTACAAAACCCTGGTTAATGTTAAAATTGTTTTATGTGACTTGGACATTACCACCACTGAACCTCTCATAAAAACACACAGGGAACTACAGACTATTTAGAGGCCACACATAGAGGCCAACCAATTTTCTAGCATGTAGGGCAGGATATACATTACTGCACTGCATTTTATCCAATGGAAGGATGCCCAAGGCGACACTCAATCACACTGTGTTGCATATTGGGCCACCCAAATCATAGAGACCTCCCAGCTCCGTCTCCATGAATTGCCACTTGAACAATGCACTGTAACAAGATAATGACCAATGATCAGTGGTTTTTATGTTTTTATGCTTTTGTGTATATGCTTAAAACAGTCCAAACAGAAAACACGAACAGGCCTCCTTTTCAACTTCTGAATATTTTCCAACTGGTAAGAATTATGTGACATTACAAACACATGAAAGCAAATGAACTTAACATGTTTGGTTTATTCATTTGTTTAGTCAACATGAACTGCAAAAACCACATTACTTTGTAGGCAATAAGAGTTGTATTATTATACATAACCAGGTCTTCCAGAGGAACTGAGAGTAGCTTGAAAGAGAAGAAGAATGAAATGAAATACAAGAAGTTTGTTGATTGAAACATTAAGTTGTGGTTGACAGAGACTTTGCCTTCCTCACTGCTTTATTCAGCAGGACATCCTGCTTATTTGGCACTAATTTGTCTCTTGACTATCTGTAGTCATTGCTGACAAACTTTATGTTCTGTTCTGTCTGGTATTTATTCAGAAGTATTTCATTTTAGGAAGGACACACAACATTTCAAACAGCAGGTTGGCACCAGTCAGTGCAGTGTTCCCTGTTGAGGAAAAGCATATAAATAAATGGCTGTATTAACAACACAAAAATAAACACAAAAAAAACTGACATGTAAAATAAGTACCTGTGGTGTCATAGGGTGGAGACACCTCCACTAAATCACACCCAACAAGGTTGAGACCGCGGCAGCCCCGGATAATCTCAACCCCCTAAAATCCAACCAAGATGACAAAAGTATATTAGTATTCATGCAAGATAAATAGGTTCAGAGTGGTAGAACATGTGTGCATCAAGTGGTGTGAAATCATAAAGTCACAGAAGATAGGTCAGAAGGATTAAAGTCCCTTTCACCGTGTTTACCTGTATGGGAGTGAGCCCTGCTATCTCTGGTGTGCCAGTTCCAGGGGCAAAACCAGGGTCAAGAGCATCGATGTCGAAACTGAGATATACTGGACCGCTGCCCATCTGAGCCCTGACCTCAGCCATCAGAGGTGCAAGAGACTTGAACCAACACTCTTCCACTTGCACCACACGGAAACCCTACACAATGTACAAATTAGTGTTGTCTTCAAAGAAAATCATAATTTTTGTCTAAAAGGAACAGCGTGATACATTTGGCAAAAGATGCAGATTTGGTTTAATATTGATACCACCCATCACTCTGATATCACTCTCTCTATAATGTAAATATGAAGCTGTAGCCAGCAGTAGGTTAGCTTAGCTTAGCGCAGGGAGTGGAAACATGGGTTCAGGTAACTGACAGGAAGTTATCTGGCACATAACCTCAGGTACAACACGTAATCGATTAATCGACTGGGAAAATAACTGGCAGATTGATTGACAGTGAAAATAACCATTTGTTGCAGCCCTACATTAGACACATTCAGATCACATTCAGTCCTACTCACCAGACAGACCCTATAGAGACATTATGAGTTTCTTCTTCTGCTACCATGACGTTCAAATACATTCATATCCCATCAGATGTAACACCATTATTGAACCACTTACGGTTTCGCTGTGAAGTAAAACTAGAGTGTTTTACCAAAGACCAAAAGGTCTCATGTCATCTACAAGACCTCCAGTATTCTAGCAGGGGTACCTGCTTCCGGCTCCATTCATAGGAATCTGCAGAGTAGCCTGTGCCACGCAGGCCAATCTGGACCACTCTCTTGCAGTCCAGTAGCCCCTCCTCTACACAACGTCTGAATGGAGTCCCGTGTCCAATCTTCTCCCCCAAGATCACATCACTTGTGTCAGCATGAGCATCCACATGGACCAGACCCACGGGGCCATGCCTGACAAATCATTACAGAACACAGTGAATGAGACAAGAAATGCTTAAGTATTATTACTACTTCTGACCATTAACTGTACATAAATGAAGGTGACATGAGAGCTCCCCCAAAGTGAAGCCAAACATCTGGATCGCCCCCTGGTGGCTGGCTGCAGTACAGCTCATAAACCCCTCCGCCTGCATGTTAGCGGATGGGACATTGGCCCAACTAAAAAAGTACACATCAAATAAATACATTTTTCTCCAAAGATGGCTTCTGTCATTTTAAGTAATTCTTATCATGCTGATGTATGCTTAAGTGTTCATTTTTCTGATACATTTGGTTTTTATTATTTATTTGATGCTATTAAAAAAAGGTGAAACATCATCCTCGAGCCCTGTGTAGCTAATATGGAAACTTCTGTATTTATTCACCATAAGTCATGTCACCTTTGCAAATACTGAACACACTGCAGATGTGTCTCATAGGCCTAGTCAGTACAAAACTATTAAATCAGAAACATTACTTACTTCTCAGCAACAGCTTGCAGGATTGGATATGCGATTGTGTGATCACCACCTGCAGACAACAAAAACTCCTCGACGTCTGACCTTTGATCGAATATGATCTACAGTTAATGGCTAACGGCTACAGATAACAATACAGAATGGAAAGTGCATGCTTTGATTGTTACTACCGAGCTATTTTGACAATCCATCTGGAAGGTCTAAAAGATAACGTAAACACATCCTTCTCTTTCCCTAGTCATTCTCACCCATGGTCAGGGGAATACAGCCATTAGCCAGGATCTTTCTGTAGGCCTCCCTGATGCGTTTGCAGGTGTCCTTCAGGTCGTACAGGTTCACGTTGACGTCCCCAATATCGGCCACCATGAGGGACTCAAAAGGAGCTGCCCTGGTGCCGCTGTTGTAAGTTCTCAGCAGGGCAGATTCCACTCTGATATGCCGGGGACCAAACCTGTGGTGGACGAGGGGAAATGTTTCATTTCAGTGTTTGCAGTGATTTGAGTCTGAAGCTATGAAGTAAAGCAGAACAAAGTACATTCAGTCAGGTACACTACTTAGGTACAGTGTTGAGGTACTTGTACTTCAGGCTACTTCGGTATTTCTGTATTATGCCACTTTACACTTCTACTGCCCTACATTTGGGGGTAAAATATTGTAGTTCTTATTCCACTACTCCATCACATTAATCTGACAGCAGAGGTGGAAGTAAAAGTAGCAACACTACAGTCTAGAAATAGTCTGTTAAGTTGAAGTCATGTATTTAAATAATTTTAGTTATGTGACTAAGCATGAGTATCATAATACACTTAAAGTACCAAATATATAAGTGCTCATTATTCAGAATGACATATTTCAGAAGAATATTTATTATATAATTGAATTCTAATTATTGATGCACTCAAGTGTTGATTGCTTTAATGTGGTTTAACTACTTTATGTGGTTTTATCTCTACAGGATAGCTTGTGGATTTCCCCTTTGTTGATTTAACTTTGTATTGTTAAAGCAACTAGTGACTCACTAATAAATAACCGTGGCGTAGTAAAAATAAAAAATAAAAAAATACAATGTTGGCCACTGAATGGTATGCGGAGCAGCAGTTTAAAGTAGCAGAAAGTGGAAACACTCTAGTAAAGTACCTCAACACTGCCCTAAACGCAGGCCTTGAATAAATGTAGGCCAGCTGAGTTGCTTTCCAGCACTGTCTTAGTTATCCATTATCTTATCTTATCTTATCTTATCTTTTCTTTCAGGTGCAAACATACAAACTATGATGAGTTTAAACATGAAAAGTGAATGCAGGACTACTTGTTCTGGATTAGTTTTTATAATTTCTCTATTTTAGCAGTCACTTTGGGCTCTGTAACAAAGAGGCCTTCTTGCACTTAAGCAGCAACAGGCGCACATTTTTAAAAGAGCAGTTTGTAGAGAAAACCAGCACCTGGCTCCAGGGCGGTTGGAGGTTCCTGTGTCAATTGGGACGCCGACAAACGCCGCGTCGAGCCCGTCCGCGGTCTCCTGGTAGGGTAACTTGGCCATGGTGGGGATCCCGGAGACCCTCGCAACAAACTCGGCGCTCGGTGGTACATTGTAGCCTTTGCCCGAGGCGTTCCTCGTAGGATTTATGCACAGATCCAGCAGCCGTCGTGGCCGCAGAGCGAAGTCTGCGTCATCTCCCCTGCAAGACTGAGAGATAACTCTGCGAGCGAAAGGCCTGTTGAGGTTTCTCCAAAGCGAAAACATACTCCCTGCGAGTTTTAAGTGTTTTCATATGCAACTGAGTGACTTCTGCTCAAGTCAGACTTTTGCTGCTGCCTCAATCTTCCCCATCATATCGCGAGATATTGCAGCAGGCTACATTTGATACTTGTCACATCGGATCGTGCTTGTGAATATTCAAAGTTCCGACCTGTTTGTGAGCGTGAAGGCAGCAGTCGGACACGAGTTCACAAATCAGTAACCAGATAGTTGGGAGGGACAGGGCGGTAAATCGAAGCTTTACTTACACCTGCTTCTTATAATGTGGAAGGTGAAAACTTTGTTTGGGCCAGACAGCTCAGATCTTCTTCAACATTATGGTGCAGTTCAACAGATAACTGTTTTCAGAGTTTTATTGCCGAGACAAAACCGAGAAGGCATCTGATCAGATATAAAAAGAAATTCATTCTTAAATTACCTTACTACGGTGCCTTGATTACACCACAATACCTGAAAAGATTCACCACAATACCTGACTGGTGAAAATAATAAAACTCACAGCAAGTCAAAAATATGACCAACCAAGTGTCTTAATTGTTTTTAATAAAATCAAAATTAAAAGATGACATCAGCACAACCTCCTGCGCTTCACCATAATTGTATTTTAGCTGGATAGTTCAGCAAATTATGAGAAATTGCACTTGTATACACTTTGTATACTCTTTTTTGAGTGGTATATCATTACACAATACTGGCTAAATGTGTTGATAGAACTGACTGAAACAAAGTGTATGTTATACCAAACACAAACACAAAGTCAAAGAAATTAACAAATCATGAACGTCATCACTATTTGTTCATCATTGCATTTTACTGATGCATGTAAATAATGCAGTGGGTGGATTCAAAGGTCTGGACTCAGGCAAGTTTTCTCTCTCAGGTCTGTTGCTGTAAATCCTGTATTGTTTCAGCCAGGAAATTCAGACTGGAAAGGCAAAAGGCTGGCATTTGTTCAATACATCTGTGCAAACAAGCGTATCGTGAAATTGCATTGAATGATTCATGGATGCATCAAAATTCAGGGGGATGAAAACTTTCTTGCAAGCATTAGAAGTCCCGTGTGTATCCCGTGTGTGTAATGTTATTCAACCTAAATGTGAAATTATTATTTTTTAAATATATATGTAATGTTCCCATTCCGCACTGCCGCCCGTGCAGATATCATGAACACATCCTCCACAGCAGATTTGGCGTCCGGTTTGAACTACAGCGTCTTGGCTGTTGAGGTCCTGGGGGTGAAACAGTTACCGACAGGCGGTGGAAGCTTCTTTAAATGTGCGCAGTTCACCTGTTGTCCACCAGGGGCAGAGTGGAGCGCATCAGCACAGACATCCAGACATCCGCGCACTTCAGACAGGAGCACTCCTCAGTCTTGTCTTATTACATTACATAATATCGACAAGCCATCATGGTAAGTAGCATTTTAAATGTAATTTCTAGAATTGTATTTTGATATGTCCTGCTTTGTGGGCCTGGCCTAATATGAAATGTAAAATGAAAAGAGTATGAAAAGGTATGGAAATCGGCTCGGGCTTAGATTTCTCCAACATTAATTTCATCTTGCTATATTCTGCAACCTGTCCAGACTGTATTTGTTTTATTATTAGTATTCCTGTCAGAAAAAAAATGAGTAGGTGTTGAATCTGCATTCCTGCACGGCAAACGCCTAATCCTGTTCACCACGTAAATCTTTTAAAATCAGCTTAAATATCGCTTGAACAGAAGTTTCACACTCATTTACCTGTTTGTCGACTTGGTTTTCTGGCTCTTTTATAAATATATTTCTTATCAGTTCACTGTTACCTGTCCTAAAGATAATTTAATGTGAAATGATGAATCCCCCCGACTAGCCTGGATTCATGTGCTTCAGAAACTACGTTGATATCTCTATTTAAAAGCTTATATAGAATAGAATAAAATAAAATGAAACAAAGCAGAAATGAGCGAATAATGTCAGTGGGAGTGTGAATGTGGCTTTTCAGAGAGACAGCACACTGCAAAATGTCTGACCTACATAAGCCTCTCTCCCTACAGTAATCCTATGTGCAACAGACACAGTGTTATGTCGCAGCAGAAAATGCATGGCCTCCCGGTTAATTAAAGGCAGACTGAACCTCAGTTAGAAAGATTTTCACCGGGGTGGGTCATATGAAGCAGTCTGTGCTGATGTGCAGCATCTTTCAGTTCATTTAAAGGTCATCTCATAAATGCTTATTATGGAGAAATTGGCATCTGGGTTTCAAAGGTCCAACTGTATTAACAATGGGCCTGTCCCGGTCCTGTTTCTTTCCCTGGGTTCAGCCTGTAATCCAAATCTTCTTTGTCTGCACCACAGCGTGAGTGTATTTCCATCCACGTGGGTCAGGCTGGTGTCCAGATTGGCAATGCCTGCTGGGAGCTTTACTGCCTGGAACATGGGATCCAGCCAGACGGACAGATGCCCAGTGATAAAGCCATCGGCGGAGGGGACGATTCCTTCAACACCTTCTTCAGTGAGACTGGAGCTGGAAAGCATGTCCCCAGAGCTGTTTTCGTGGACCTGGAGCCCACTGTCATCGGTAAACCGGAACTAAATGAATTATAGAAATATTATAGTTGCCATGCATGGGCTCTCACTCCTCCAGCTGTTAAAATCTTCCTACTTTTAATGGTGATTCTACTTAGATGAGGTGCGCACTGGGACCTACCGCCAGCTGTTCCACCCCGAGCAGCTGATCACCGGCAAGGAGGATGCAGCCAACAACTACGCCCGTGGACACTACACCATCGGCAAAGAGATCATCGACCTGGTTCTGGACAGGATCCGCAAACTGGTGGGTAAATTCAGTGAAAATTTAGCTTGATAACATCAAATGAAATGACATAACTGTATCTTGTATGTGATCATTGTGTATCCCTCTCTGTCCTCAGGCTGACCAGTGCACTGGTCTTCAGGGCTTCCTGGTTTTCCACAGCTTCGGAGGTGGCACCGGCTCCGGTTTCACCTCCCTGCTGATGGAGCGTCTGTCTGTCGACTACGGCAAGAAGTCCAAGCTGGAGTTCTCCATCTACCCAGCTCCCCAGGTGTCCACCGCTGTGGTGGAGCCCTACAACTCCATCCTGACCACCCACACCACCCTGGAGCACTCTGACTGTGCCTTCATGGTGGACAACGAGGCCATCTACGATATCTGCCGTAGGAACCTCGATATCGAGCGTCCCACTTACACCAACCTGAACAGGTTGATCAGTCAGATTGTGTCCTCCATCACTGCTTCCCTTCGTTTCGATGGTGCCCTCAATGTTGATCTGACAGAGTTCCAGACCAACTTGGTGCCATATCCTCGTATCCACTTCCCTCTGGCCACTTACGCCCCTGTCATCTCTGCTGAGAAGGCTTACCATGAGCAGCTCTCTGTGGCTGAGATCACAAATGCCTGCTTTGAGCCAGCCAATCAGATGGTGAAATGCGACCCTCGCCACGGCAAGTACATGGCTTGTTGCCTTTTGTATCGTGGTGATGTGGTACCCAAAGATGTAAATGCTGCCATCGCCACCATCAAGACAAAGCGCTCCATCCAGTTTGTGGACTGGTGTCCCACTGGTTTCAAGGTTGGCATCAACTACCAGCCACCCACTGTAGTTCCTGGTGGAGACCTGGCCAAGGTCCAGAGGGCTGTGTGCATGCTGAGCAACACCACTGCTATCGCAGAGGCCTGGGCTCGGCTTGACCACAAGTTTGACCTGATGTACGCCAAGCGCGCCTTTGTTCACTGGTATGTGGGTGAGGGTATGGAGGAGGGAGAGTTCTCTGAGGCCAGAGAGGACATGGCAGCTCTGGAGAAGGATTATGAGGAGGTTGGTGTTGACTCCATTGAGGGTGAGGGAGAGGAGGAAGGAGAGGAATACTAAAAAGTATATTAAGACACAAGTTAAACTGGAAACATATGATTTTACTTGTCCTACATATTGAATAGAAATGTTAATTATCTCTTTTGGTGTTCAGAGTAAACATAGCCAAAATAGCTGTTTTGCTCTGTCTTAAATAAAATTCCTGGAACATGAAGCTATGGGTTGAGCCTTCTTTCTACAGATCAACTATAGAAAGATATGTGAATCTTACTCTTTAAACATTAAATCCCTTATGTACTGCGTTGACATGTAGTCCTGACATAGCAGCAGAGGACGCGGCTGTAGGTTTGTAGGGAGAATTTAAATGATGTTAGAGTCTAATGGGTATTAAATAACCCTACAAATTAACCTGCAGCAATTTTAGAACTTTCCAAGTAAATTTGTCTTAAACATTTTACTTGTCTCTAGTGTTTCTAAAATTACCTATTGTGTATGTCACCAAAAATGTGACTAGATTCATTTAACTGGAATAAATGTTAACTTAGAAACAAGAGTTTAAACAAATGAGCGATTTACACAATCCCTTCAGACAGTTACTTTTATTCTGAAACACAGCAGAAAAATCTACATATATCCAAACTATTTCTCATCATCTTTAATATGAAAACATACACACTCAAAATCTTGGATCACTAACTCACCACATTATTATATTTATTCAAGGTGCCAAAATTGTAGGCTTAACATGACTTGTTTTGATAACAGATTACGGTGAAGGGTTATGTCACTGGTGGTGGAAATCTAACATACAGATCACAAAATTGAGTTTGTCTTTCTAAATGTATTCAAGCCTCTGCAAAGGGCTCACACAGTCGGCAAGAAAGCTCTGCAGAGGTGCAATAGGAACACCTTCTCCTAGTTTTATATTAACAGCATGACACCTTCCGTGTCTTTCATAGTGCAAACATAGCAACAAAAAAACAAAATCACATCCATGCTATCAACAATCATCACTGTGCAAACTGAGTAGTAACATGGTGGGGAGGATTTTACATGCAGTACAGAATGGGCGAGTAAGTGTTTGGCTCACAACATTACACACCCACTGGCAAGCTGTTTTCTGCTGTCTGTTTGATGGACGCACCACGTGTTTAAAGGTTGCATGTTATCTGTGAAAAGTATACTGTCACTCTACACAGTAGGTTTTCACAGTATAGTACCATTTACTCTAATGTAAAATATCCATTATTGGCCTTCACCTTTTAGTGTAAAATTTCTACACAGACCAATTTTAATCAAACACACAGGTTAACAACTGTATGACAGTAATGTCTTCCCTATCTCCAAAGTTCATCAGAGCTTGTAAAAGAAAACATTCACTCTTAGAAACATCACCCACTGGTACAATCTGGTTGTATGGTGCTGACGAACAACACTCATTTAAAGAGAAATTAATCATTAAGATATTTTTTCTCTGCCAACAGTAGCCTCAGAAGTCCGTGATGCAATGCACTTGCAGCACCTGTTGCATGTAGCATGAACTCCTGCCGATGCCATAGTGATGCTAATTTTGTTGGAGCACAAGCTAATCTAGGAAATTCAAATCATCGATTTCAGCAGCAATAGACAACACTGGTTTAGGTGGGATCAGGCAATCCAACAAGGTGAATTACACCATTTGATATTTCAAACTGGCTGCTGGAATACACTGACAGTCACAGTCACAGATGGTGCAGAATAGTGGAAGAGCTTAGGCTAAGTGGAGGTTGCCTTAATAGCCATTAGATGTCAAGGCGAAGACTCTAAAAATTAAAAATATAGGTGTCTTACTGAATATAAGAGCAAGTTTTAACTCTAAACTGCCAGGCTATCCATATAAACGATTCCTAAACCATGTGACTGAATGAGTCAGAGTGGTTGGATGCAGGGAGTATAGAAGCCTGACGGTGCTCCCACCCATACAGGAGGAAACCCACAGCAGTGCGCAGATCCTCCAGGTCCAGGTTAGACAGGAAGCTCCTCTGAAGCTCCGCCTCCACCGTGTTCCCACTGGGTCCACTGCAGCCCTTTAGCAGAACCACAGCAGACTGGCACAACAGCCAGTCAACTAGCTTCCTCATGCCAACGCTGTCCTGATTGGCCAGGGCCTTCCGTCCCCAGAGGCTAAGATGTAGCATGTTAGCTGCCACACGAGCACTGGGCCGCTGCAGAGCAACAAGAACAACCATGAGTACTGCAGCATGTGAGATTTGAACAGCTGTCAATCTAACCATATAAAATATGGCATATACAGAGAGAACACTTCAGCAATTATGATATATGAGGGACATAATGACTACTATTGTGTAATGTGAAGGGAGTCACTGGTACTGACTTATTACTCTTCAAGTTTCCCTCCATGATCTTTCATCAGCTTTCAGCAAAATCATTCGTAACACTACAAATTAGTATATAATGTGGGTTATTTAAGATATACCTTTTCCGGGTTCCTCCTGAGGAGCAGCTGGATCACTAACTGCACATCTGCTGGAACACTGGAAGGAAGATGAGGAAGCTGCTTCTCCTGGTAACTCCTGCTTTCCAGCCCCACTGCCCTGTAAAAGGGATTTTGCTGGCCAAAGATCTCATAGGAGATTGCGCCCACAGCCCAGGCATCCGCCCTGCTGTAGTCAATCACCACACCACACCCCGGAACTGCAGTGGTCACCTTGGGGCAGACACATTATGAACATCACAGTGATTAAACGCAGTCTTCTTTCACTGTCTACAAATTATAATGCTCTGCTTCTTTATTAATATTTGAACAAGTTAAAGAGGTATAAGAGATGGATGGATGTTTTTACTTTAACAACAATTAAGAGCTCCTGAAGCCTACCTCAGGGGCCATAAGGGAGGCGTTTCCTCCTCTGCTGACCCACATGCTGCTGAAGGGCAGCTGTAGACTAGAGTCACTCTGGGCCAGGCAGCAGCCAAAGTCAGTAATCACTAAACGAGGGCAACCATCTGCATAAAACCAAAAATCAAATTTTGATTAAACTGATAAAACCAAATCTTCAGTTTTTTTCTCTTACTGACTGACTGAGAATACTTCTCTGACCAGAGTCAAACTCCAACAGCACGTTGTCAGATTTGAGATCCCTGTGAGCGACCCCCTGTCTGCACAGATGGTCGACCCCCTCGAGGAGCTGCAGCACCATCAGAGAGCCCTGCCTGCGGCTTGGTGTGGACATTTCCAGGTACTGTCGCAGTGTGCAGGGGTAGCTACAGCACAAAAGAAGATGAGATGCTAGTGAGGCACTGAGAGTGACTTTGCTCTTCAAAGCAAGAAAAGTGTCATATTTTCAGACGTATTTGACAATGCCTCAGTTTTAATCACGTAAGCAACTCATGAGATGCTCAAACAACTTCTCAGAAACTTTACTGTGCTCCGCTTTTCTGTGGAAAACTACTGAAACTATATGAGTGCTCATGGCATATGATGACTTCACTGTTGAAAAAAAAAATAAGCATGTTTGTTTGGTTGTGCTTTAAACAGGTACAGAAGATATTTCTTACAAAATAGCTGCTCAAGGAATGTTTGCTGAAGTATTAAACTATGCCTTCTGCTATCACCATTATCAATAGGTGTGACCAAATCAACCAGGACTTATGGGTTATAAATCTAAGATGGAGCTGGTGACATTTGTTGCACACTATTGATCACCATTACTTGAAGTGATCAAGAGGATGAAAGATGGCAGGTCTTACTTTTTCATGACCAGGAAAAGGGTGCGGTTGTTGCCCAGACCGACAGGGTTGAGCCTGGCTGGCAGCACATCTGGATACTCTTCCTGGGCACCCGGTAGCAATGGGACGTCAGCTGTGAAAGCCCGGTACACTCTGATAACATTAGGGTGTGCTGACACTCTTTTGGACAGGACTCCAAAATGCCTGAAGAGAAAGCAGTCATTCATAACCATCCTGCCTACGCCCTGTTCAGTCCTGCAGGACTAGTAATAAACTAGAAAGGCATTTAGGGAATGATACTTATGTACCCATCGAGAGTGGCTTGTTCTTTTTCCTGCTTTAAGGCCAGAGGATCTGTAGGCATCAGCTCCTGTGACATGGATTTTAATATGGCTTCACTTGATGATCCAGCCTGCAAAGAAATGGCATAAATTGATGTGTAATACTGTGAAGTATTGATGCGTTTCCCACACAGGACTAATACCCGAGTGTGTGTGGAATACTGTAGAACACCTACCCCAAAGTTCCACATCATCTTGATAGCCAAAGGGAAGTTTTTCAGTGAGCAGCATGTCAGAGATCGAGTGGCATTAATTTCTTCTTCATCTTCCCTCAGCTGCACCAGGGAGCTCTTACTCTCCTTGGGTGGGTAAAAAGACGCCGCAGCCTCGTACACAGCAGCGTTGGAGCCTTTCCCAATCTGATTCCCAATAATGTAATCCTCCAGTTTATATCCAGAGGGGAAAGGCTTGAGGGGGCTCTGGAATCTTTTTTTCCTGAACACAGCCTACAGATTGTGAGAAATATTTTTTAAGATGCAGGAAAGCAGTGTGCACATCCCATTCTTAGACCAGGAAAAGAATAAAGGTTTCACAAATGGAAAAACATGGTATCCATACACAGGATTAAAGCTCCCAAAACTTTATTGACAGAAAACAAAGCTTTTTTTATTATTATTATTCTGCCAAAAGACCCAGTAATGTCAAACCATTTCCTTTTTTTAAACAGAATAAATTTTGGAAGCTTTAATCCATAAATATTTCTTAACACATAATAACAAGTTGTAGGTAATAGGTAAATGATTACATAGTTTTAGATAAGTCAGGTGAACAACCCAAGCTACTTATCTGTCTGACATCTGACATTTATAATTATGTTAACCACAACAAAACCATAAAAACCAGCATCCTTCTCCTTTTACACTGTGGTATAGCTAGAGTCTAGCTATACCACAGTGTAAAAGCATTTCATGTTAAGCTATATTTGCATGTACTGTATAGTGTACTATTGATAACTGAAAACATACACACGTGCAGGCGTGTATGTGCTGAGGTTGGTACACGATACACCTTTACTGAGACGTTTAAACTAACTAAAAAATGTCTGATTTACAAGCCATCACGTGTTTTGTCTGCACATCTAACCGAGTTAAATGAGTTAAATATAGCAGAGTATAATTATCAGGCAGTATAAAATGGAAATAGTCAAGTAAAGTACAAGTAGCCCAAAACTACTTTAGTACAGCTGTTTATCTGGTGATACCTCACCTGGATCTCCTGGCATGTGGCAGCACTCCTTCTGTCATCGTCAAGCTGTTGTTCGATAAGCCCCACACCGAGTCCGAAAGCCAAAAACACGGCCCTGTTTCGCGGGGAGCCACCACCAAACCTCCTCCTGAAGCCGGCGGACTGAAGCTGAGCGGCCAGGCCCTTCAAAGAGGTGCGGTAATAGCGGTACCGAGACGGCAGGAAAGCCTGAGGCTGAACGGTGCGGACCGACGGGTGCACACGGAAACGGTCGCCTCGGAGCTTTGCTACGACTCGGCCACCCGATTTGAGGAGACCCAGTTGAAAGACCGACCGGCCCAACTCGAGTCCACGGCTAATAGCGTGTTTCACAGACATAATTTACCCGGAAAGGTAACTTCAGCTGTTCACTAAGTCCGCCTGTATCCACCAGGCCCAAATAAACTATCCCTGGCAAGGACAGTGTTATGTAAACAAATCACTTGCTTCTGAGCATGCGCGAAGGGCAATTCCGCTGAATGGGCGTCATTTCCGTTCCCAATACCGATATATTTATAAACATGCATGATAATTAACTGTGAAAGTCATTCTCATCATTATTAGGTAAAGTGTCCATCACAACGAACAAATTTGAGACGTATGATTTAAAACATTAATAAAAACTACTTAGAAGTGTTTATTGACATTAATTGGCACAATTAAGGTAAATGAAAACTGTGTCTGTTCTCTTTCATCTCTCTGATCACATGGCTTTCTCTGCATAGGAGTTGAATCTGTGCATCTTCATCTGCACACGCCACAAACTCACTCCACTTCATCCCTGTGATGAGTATACATGAGTATACATGTATGAGTATACAGCTGTTGCTTTAAGTCAGCTGTGCCACTTGCACACTTTCACATCACTAGATCTGTTTTTACTGTATTAGTGAAACTTTGCTTACAACTCACAGACTGATATGCATTCATGTATTTCAACTACATGAATGAAGAACAATACCTTATAAACAACAAACACACAGTAGTCACCTCCCTATACGCAAAAACCAGCTTCTGACGACCAGCTGCTTTGACCTCTTTCTTCTGAATTTAGATTAAGGTTTTCCTTTTGACTCTAACGTGTTTGAAATCAGCCAAATCCCCCAGGGACACAGAAAATAAGATCTTCGGCTACTCCACTCATTGTAGCCACTTGGGGGCAGTGGTGTTCAACAAATGTTGGAACTGCTTATCATGCTTATCATGGTGAGTTGGCCAACAACTTCTCATTGTTGCAGGTGGACGATGGCGTAAGTCCAAAATGACTTTTACAGCAACGTGAGTTTTCAGGACACCAGAGACCAGATGTCACATTTGCATATTAAAGGTGTGATCTGTGATTTTCTTGAGAAATTCCTGTGAAGAAGCGAGGACTAACCACCTTGACACGAGGCAGAGATGGTTGGGTTGGGTACAGGTGGTGTTTAAAAATCCTCAGTTCTGCTGGTCCTACACTGGATCATGAATGATACTAAAATAAAATCACAGAATGATTTTACCCCGACTGGGTAACAAAACACTACACAGTTTCTTTTATTATTGAGTTTCATATTTTGATCGAGTTTGGCTCGTGGCCACAAAAATGCATCTCTTCACATTCTGCAATGCTATTTGACTTCATTAAATGCGCTACAACAAACAAACAAACAAACAAACAAAAAGGCTTCTCGATATTTAATGCATTGTTAGATTAAACATAAACTACGTACCAAAAACGTATCCCAGAGGTTCATTTCAACTTTAACAGAATATGACTGAGACTGACAAATATTCTGGTTAGAAAAGAAAACGGGAGGAGCAGCGGCTGGAACAGTGAGAGTTTGAGACAAAGAAAGAACCAACATTTGTAGAATGAATTCATATGCTGTCTGGACACATTTTCAGTTTTGTTGTGTTTTTCTTTTCTTTCTTTTTGCTAATCTAACCTAATTATTTAATTTATTGAACTGCACTGAAGATCATAATGTGGAAGAGGATCTGAGCTGTCGAGCCCAAGCAAAGATTTTTCACTTTCCACATCAATACCACAATATAAAAATGAACGAGCAGATGTCACCGCCTGTGCGTGTGCGTGGAATAATCTGCATTCAAGTCGCACTTTTCAAAATCCACGTTAGTGCTTCACGGAGGCAGTAAAATATAACAGCTGAGTCGTAAAATTTGGGTATAACAGATTAAATGACAGAAAACATAATGAACTGATAAAACTAAAGGGAAATAAGGAAAGGCTCTCTGATACGGGTGTGTTTTAAGAAGATCACAGATTCACTTGATCTCCTCCGTCCCCGAATGCAAACGCTGTCCTCCCTTTTCAGCCGAGCCTCCAGAGCAGACAGAAGATCTCTATGGAGCCAAATCAGGGCCAGAAGAGCCATCAATTTGAAAAATAAATAAATAAATAAATAATTTGAACTTTAAAGTTGCAATTTCGATTTTAAACTCTGTATATTGTACTCGAACTAAAAATTAGCGTAGAGGACCAGAATGAAACGTGACTTCTAGGGCCCCTCATAAGGTTTGGCTCCCTTTACACTTTATTATCACCACTGGTGAGACTTACGCGTGCCCACATAATGCTGCGCGTGTGCAACACTTCGCGGCGTTCTCTGTTGCATGTGGAAAGTGGGAAACATCCGACGCTAACGTGTGGCAGTTGAAATGCACAGTCAGGCAGAGTTTATTGCTTTTAAACTCAGATTGGTGCCAAGTCCGGTTTAAAGCGACTTGCTAAACAGAATTTTATCAATGGCGTCAGTTCTTTCACTGCCCATGATGTGAACACGGTGTACAGAAAGTACCTCTCACAGTACCCATGTTCCCTGAAGGCAACGTGATAGCCAAAGGTCCTCGGCCTTCTTTGTTATGCTGTCCGTGATGCTGTCTAAGCTGATGCCGCGCCACATCCGGGCCACAAGTTTGAAACTGAAAAGATGACACCCGAAAGTGAACAAAAGATTTAAAACTATAAAAAATAAAACACGAAATCCGTAACTGAAAAAAAATAAGATCCCATAGATTGAAATATATCTGAAAATGAAACTGAAAATAGATAATTTATTCAAAATTATTTCAGAACTGAATAAAAAAAAATTATATTTATACTGAAAAAAACCTTCCCCTACACTTATTTTCAGTTTGAGTACAATGTTTTATTTTTCAAAGTTCAAAATCTAAATTTTATGAGACGTCAGCAAACTTCACAGTCTGAATGGAGTTTCTTTGAATGACTGGGAACAGGATGAAGATGAGTGGGTTAAGTGTACGATAGCCATGCACACTCGGTTTAGGCTTCTGTGGCTTCTTTGGCAACACTTATTTGCGTGGAACATGAGCTCCATCCAGATACACAATGACAAGACTACTGAGGAGGACACGACTCCTTCAAAGTTTTATTGAGACTGAAGCTGGAAAGCGTCTGCCTGCATCTGCTCTGCTGGACGAGACATTCAGCTGCAACATTATTAATGTGACCTCGCTTATAATGTTGATATTGCAGTTGAAATTTAAAACCTTATGCTATATAAGATTAAAAGTCCCCCTCCCCCCATTGCATCTCCAATTACACTACAATGGTAATCGAAAGAGGCTTATTTATACAGAATTAGTATCAGAATGAGAAATACGTTATTGATCCTTGGGGAAATTGGGTGTATGAGGAGGGATGAGTCAGTCCAAAGTGATGCGATAGAACTGAAGGGCAGGTTGAAGGTGAGCAGGTTTGGCTTCCATTACAGTGTTGCTCAGTTATTGTTAAAACAGATAAGTCATAAAATCAGGTTATGACAGATAAAGGACAGAAAACATAAGTAAACAAATAAAAACATAGAACTAAAGTGAAATCAGGAATGACTCTCCCATGAAAATATGTTTTATGAGGGGATTTAAATGAGCTCACTGACGCAGACTACCTGATCTCCTTGGACCCTGTTCCATGAAGTTTTCAGCCGCTGGAGCAGACAGAAGACCTCTGCCTGGGGACTGAGATGGATCCTATGTATGTTTTCCCATTTGGCTGTTCCTAACACCCAGTGTAATCCTATGATACCGACATGGGCAATTTCCATAGGCCAACATGAAACACACTCACCAGATAGATTTCAGCCCACGTTGCCCCCATGTAGAACCCACACAAAACTAAAAGCTGGGGTCAAGACGGGTCTTGCATATGTTGCCCAGTTGAGACCCCACATGCACTCAGTGTTTTCCTGCTTGAAACCCATGTGGGTACTGGTCCATTATGGATCTGGAGAACAACCTATATAACTTTTAATTTTTCTTTATAAATTTTATTTACTTTATTAATCCCAAACTGGGAAATTACTTCTCTGCATTTAACCCCTCACTGATTGAAACACACACACACATGCAACATGCAGCGAAACACACAGGAGTAATAGACTGCAACTATCAAGCACCCAGGGGGCAAACTGGGGGTTAAATGCCTTGCTCAAGGGTACATGAGCCAGCTAATCGGGGGTGAGGACATTATCACTCACACCTTATAGGCTGTTGAAATAGGTAATGTTGAAAATATTGTATAGGCTGATATTATGGTATGATATTAGGGTGTTTGTTGTTCCCTTAATGTACTTAATGGTCTCAAGAGTCAATAATAATAATAATAATAATAATAATGATAGGAAATAGGAGCCTGAAGGATTGTTGTATTCCTTCAGCGGGTGTGAAGCTTTTGTTTTTATGCATAAAAAATCTTAATATTTTCTTATTCTTTCAGTCTACACACACATTCTTGTACTTTTTGTATCAATATTACCTCCAATAAAGCGGTTGACATCAAAGAGGGCCCCACAATATTATGGGGAAGAAACCACAAGAACGGGAGCGTCATTTCCGGTGGAATATTCCAGTGGATTTATCCTTGGTCTTTAAAAGGACGCGCTGAAAGAGCGGCGGTGAAGTTGACAGGTGAACGGGCTGGTGTTCAGCACCGACGTGTTATCAACTTTAAGCTCTCCGGTCAGTTAACAGACAAAAGTGTCCGTGTGAGACAGACATTAAACAAGGTCCGGCGTGGGCGTGTGCGTCTCCATCGGTGGATTTATCCAGATTTTGCGCTCTTTGGAGGTCCTGTCAGGTAAGTGAGACGCACTTCATGTATGTGCGGTGCACCACATCAATAAGGGATGCGTGTTTTTGGTACGACATGCAGATCTGATTTGCATTCCTGTGATCATTTGGTTGTGACGCAGTTGCGCCACTTTCTCCTTTCTTGCCATTAAAATGTTGGCATGTCAGACAGCTCCACACATTCACCGGTTAAGACCCGTTTTTGGGTATGTTCACGCCACAGCGGGATGTAACGTTACCGACTGGTCCTGAGGATGGAGCGTTGCGCATTAAGGGCCCATGAGAGCGGCTGTGAAGTGGCGTCGGAAGCAAAATCACGGATCAGAATCAAGGAAGATTTGAGATGCGTTCAAGAACACCCATTGTTAAATTATCTGGCCTTTTTTTTGGAGATTTTATCTGCATGCTTATAGAAAAGATCAACAAAACAGACAGAAGTGCCGTTAAATCCGCGACCCGCACCGCCACACGAAAACATGAACTACTGAGCCACAGCGAGACTGTGCAGCTATTAAACGCAACAGGTGTAACACAAACACGATCTGTAGGCAACAGCAGCAGCGGTGCTCAGATCTTATACTTAATTAAGGTAACGTTACCACAATGTAGAAATACTCGTAAATACAAGTAAAAGCACTGCAACCGCACTGTTACTCGAGTAACAGTACCAAAGTATTCACATCGAAACATCCTTAAAGTACCAAAAGTATGAGAATAACATATGTTGGTGCATTGAAACTATTGATCTATTCAAGTGCAAATGACTTTAATTTTGCAGATGGTTTTAATTACCCCCCCCTTACCTTAACTTATAAATACATCTTTCTGCATATTCTTAACTATATTTGGTTTTATATTAATATGAAGTTCAGAAGCAACTTGTAATTAAAGTATAGATAAATGTAGTGAAGTAAAAAGAACAATATTTCCATTAGAATTATAGTGAATATTACCCACTAAACGTGTTTTTAATCTACTGCTCAGTGTCATGTATGTAATGCATGTATAAGTAAGCACTTCTCATTTTTATCTTAACAGCTGTTGTGCTTTGAACCAGAGACAATCATGATCCTCCTGACTCCCTCCTCTGGTAGGTACTTGTGTCTCAATCCCATCACATAATCTGGATTACTGCCCACCTACATGGGTATGGCTGCCAGACAGTCAGGTTTAAATCAAATCAGGCAGGGGAACAGCTTCTGAAATACCGGGAGAGGTTTAAGATTAAATGAACAATTCATTTTGAAAAATAACCCACAGAGTACATAGAGATATATAGCATGTAGCACACATAATGGAGTTCTAATATGAAATTGTCATATCTTACATCGTGTTCAGTATTACAACACACTTCAGTTAATGTACACTGTTCACAGCATACTGTGAAATCACATTTGCCATTAATAAACCACACCTAATAGGATCTGTAAGAATAAATGTTGCATGGGTTATGTGTATTATTTATAATTCATTTGTTTTTTTTTACTAAATCTCATTTTCACAGAATATGGTTAACACGTTTAAAATCTAAATTATTCAGTTAGTTCGCTTCAGATTATCCCTGTTATGAATTGTTTTCCTTGTTTTCGTTTAGTCTTTTTAGTCGTTACCAGGTAACCTAGCTGGGTATTACATAACAAGGGTCTTCCCATCATGCTTTGCACTCATTAGGCAGCAATCCAGAAATAACCACTTGCTTGAAATTGACAATGTGTCTGGCTCTGGCTTTATTCTCTTGTAATTAGTGACCAAGACAGTGTATTAAGTGGTTAGAGTTAAACCTGAGCGCAGGAACTGCAACCCCACAGACTTTTGTTCGCGTGGAGCTGCACATGCGGCTCTCTAATTATATGTTCTGCGACAAAAGCCAATGAACCCGATTGCTTATCTGGCAACCTTGGCAATTAAATGAAAAACAAACAAACAAACAAACAAAAACGCAGAATGTTTTCTGCACCTTCTGACATGTTTAACCATGAAAAGTTTTCAGAGGTTTTAACTTGTGTCAAAGTCCAAAGTGAGCTGTAAAAAGCATGCTGTCAAGTAAAAGTGTAAGTTATTGTTGGCTTTTTGCTGTCTCTCATACGCTGTTTTCTTTCAGATGAAGAGTCTCTTGAACTCGCCTGGCTTTGGAATCACAGGAAGTTCAGGGTGAAAAACACTTGAAGGGTTGCTACTGCAACATTTAAAAATACTTAAATTTTGCAGGTCATTGTCTGTGCATTCTGTCTTGGCCAGTACTATGACTTGAGAGAAAGCGATAAACTCACAAGAGACAGAGATTTCTTTGTTTGTTTTCACTGATAAACAGTTTTTGGCTGGAGCGAGGCGCTTTCAGCAGTCTTTCCATCTTGCTGACTAAGATGCAGCTCGTTCACGCTGCGAGTTTTGTCTTCAAAACTTAACTTAACAAGTTATTGTTTACTAACTGCACTTTAAGCAAACATATGCTGTATCTATTGGTGATAAATCCACATGCAGTTTAGTTTTTGTGCCTAAAACTGCATGTTCTAAAAACAAGGAAAGCAGGAGAGGTAGTTATGTTTATGTTTATGACTCAGTCTCTGTCGTAGCCCAGGCCACGGTGGTATTAATAGATTTGAACAGTTGGCTACGCGTGTGCTGCTGCCACGTCCCTGTCAGGTCGCTACGCTTTATCAGAGTTAGCAGGCTAATTGATCTCACGTCTGGTATGTGTCAATGCAGTAGGTCCAGCTCACTCTCACTATAGCCAATGGTGTATGTAGTAGTCCCCTATATTCATACTGTTCCCTACACCAGTATTTGTGTGTATTTACCCCCCCCCCCCCGATAAGTTCACAGGTGAGTGCTTACACTTCACGTGCATCCTCTTCAGACGCCGTATCCTTTTGACGTTTTCCCTTCCCAGATTTTATCTATTGATATTGAAGTTCACTGCATGCCACTGTGACCAATTTGTTTTTTGATTTGTAACAGTTAAAATATGTTTGATATATTTAGTGTATAAATATAACTGATAATGTAATGAGTAGTTAATGAGGCACTCTTCAATGTTGCATGCTGTAGGCTGCAAATGAATGAATGAATGTACAAATGGATTTTAGTGATCTGAAAATGGATGAATGTATCGTAAGGTCCGTCTCCATCCAATAAACATACGTCTTGGTAAGTGATACTTCTTTTACATAAGACGGGGGAATCAATTTCAAAGTAATTTTTTGCTTTAAGTAAATTGAAAAAAGAAAGAAAGAGAACGAACGGAAAAAGAATCACATATGCAAACATTTGCTACGGTATCCTACAATATGGATTCCCACTAGACGGCATTGAAATAAGTATTATGACCCAGTTATGACTGGGAAAGCACTAAATTAAAATTTTTTCCCCTCATTTTTCCTCTCCGTCCAACTGTTTGACTGAATCTTGGATATAATAAACTCTTCCCATTCAAATATTCATCTAGTATTAGGGTTGTTCCGATACCAATGAAAGTATCAAAAATATCTTCAATACTGCTTAAAATACTGGATTGGGTATCAATGAGTACAGAAGGTTATCCATTGATCTGATACCACTTGATTCATTTATTAAAAGGAGACCCTGCCACTTCCCAGTACACATATATGAAAGTTAACAGATTTTTTTTACTGCTTGTTTGACTTCAAGCACATCCACAACATCACAACCATAAAGGATTGGCAGTATTTAGCTATTAAAACACACACACACACACACATTATATAGCTATATGGGAGTCGGGGAAGGAAAAGTTGGTATCGGAACATTTCTAGCTCGTTTGGTCACCTGATCATGTTAGGGACTTAGCTTCTAGCTTTAGCTTGTTAAACCTCAGCAGAGGTTCATTAGCCAACACAGACAGATGCTAACTGCTGATGTTTTGTGGTCCCAGGTCTCTTCCAGTGTACCAACAAGCTCTTTCTGAGTGATCAGGCCACAGGACTGCAGATTAAGGAGTTTGCACGTAAAAATGCAGCTAATGCTCTGTCAGTTGCCAACATGGTCATGGGCATGGCCTCCATTCTCAGCAGTCTTAATGGGTGAGTGAACACAGCGTTGTTGGCTGTTATTATCTGAAACATCAGTCAGGCTCGATTCCAGGAAGGACAAGAGACAACTACAACAACTTTGTTGATGTTTTATTGTGAAATATTTTTGTTTTTGTTTTCATCCTTTTTCATCATGGCGTCTTATTTTCCCCCCTCAGGCTTTCCATGCAGTCAACAATGTTTATAATGCAATTTACCTAACTGTACTAAGTGTATTGCGTTGTCAGGAAACCAGACTATGAGATGATTGTTCTCTTTAAGAGAGAGACAGTATGTTTAACTTGATTTGAAACACTGTTGAAATCGAACCAGACATCTGCAGGTATCTGACCCTGTGAAATGGGTTGCTGTCACCAAATAGCTGGACCTGACACTCTGTCGCTTTGTTCAGGCATCATCATGCTGCATGTTGGCTGGTTCTGATTGGCTACCTGCTGGATTTGGCAGATGGAGCAGTTGCCAGGCGACTCGATGCCTGCTCTGCACTGGGTAAGTGGAGTGCTGTGGTCAATAGCTCTTACCAAAGATAAACTTCAACTGGGGTAGTTGGCAGGGCTTGCTGCACAGTTCTTTGTTTGGACTTAGTATTTTGGCTGCATAAAGTCATGAACAAAGGGAGCCAGTAAAATGAAACTGAAATACGAAAAGTCTCAAAGAGAAGAATCATACGTATTTTATGTAACCTAATGTGAGTTTTATCAAATTAGCTGTTTCTTAAAACATATTTTTTTATATTTCTAAGGATGTTTCAGGGGTTGACTTTGAATGGTGTTACAACCCCCCCCACACACACACACACAAACACACAGACCTCTAAATAACAGGCACCAAATGCACAGCATATAAATGGTGCCACTATGGCTTGTTTTCAAAAGATCACAGCACAGTACCATATATAGTAAATCAAGAGCCACAAATAGCTTTTCAACTTTGCTTCTATTGTGAATGTTCACATTTTCTCCGAAGCCCAAAATAGCTCCCAGGTGCATCATAATACTTTGTTGGCTGCACATTTCAGGGGGCTTTGTGTCCCCGACGGGGTTTTTCTGCATGACTTTGCAGGTGGATGTTGTTGTGCCCCCCACGTGTTTTGTGAAATGAACAATCACGTTCTGATTAAGCAGCCTAATTCCACAGGATCACGCTCCAATTGTCTATTTTATCCTGTTGCTTTGGGTTCTCTGCATATCTGAAATTGCTAAAATTGTTGACCCTGGCCTGTGGAATTCCACCTCGTTCATTTGAGCGGTGGCCTGAATCACCTCGTCCTCGTCTGCTGAAAACACGCTCAGTGCTCCTGACTGATGAAGGGACAAGGCAGTGAACGGTGTTGTTTATAGAATGGCCGCCTGTCGGGCTGGCACTAAAATTTCCACTTTGAGATTTGTGCGCACACACATCCCACTGTCATGTAATCATACTGGAGAGATGATAACGTTTCTTTTGCGTTTCTAACGATTAACGTTATTTAAGTGTGGCAACAGGCCGGCTGGCGCTTGCCGTAGCCTTTCTGGGAGGAGATGATTCAGAATACTTATTTTTAGGGCGGGCTGTGCCTGTCGGCAAGTCCTAACACCAGTGCGGTTCACATATTCTTGTGAATGGGCCATGTCATTCACAATTTTCTTTTTCTTGATCAGGCGCTAAGCTGGATGACTTCGCTGACTTCACGACATTCGGGATCGCCACTTCGTTGCTCTTAAGGACATCTAACCTGCTGGACAACATTCTTTGCATGTGTTATGTCCTGTCTGTGTTTGTACGCCTCTGTTTCTTCTCAAGCGGTAAGTTCTTGTGTTGTTGTTTTGACTTTTGTCGCTTCACTGTCACTTTGTTATTTAAAGGACTAACGGGAGATTTTGTCTTCTTCTTTGGTCCGAAGGAATACCGTTCATGTACCGTGGTCTGCCCTGCATCTACTCCTCAGCCATCCTGGCCAGTGCCTCCCTGCTGTCAGGGGGAAACATGGCTATGCTTCGGGTGATCGCAATGGCAATGATCCTTTTTATGATTAGTCAAAACTTCTATCCCCATGACAGAGTGCTGGAGTCCCAAGCCTGGAAAAAAGTAGTTTATGCTGGAGGTAAAGCTGTTGAAACAAATAATATGATCTTTCTTTAACGGGAGCATAGCTGTCAAGAGTAATGGCCAGAACTGATGACTGATTCATATTCAAATTAGATTTCAGATGCAACATCCATCATCTGTGTATCTTAGCAGTACTAAACCATGTATATAGTTTTAGTTTTAGGAGCTGATGTTTTGACATTCACTTTTGGCAATGCATGCTGTTGTTCAAATTAAAATCGTTTTACTTTCTGTTTGCTCTTCTCCAGGAGTCGTCATGGTGTTCTGCTCTTCGTTCCCCCCCGCATGTGTGTACTACCTGCTGTGGTCTGTCTCCTACATTTTGTTCCCAACATCCCTTTGGAGCAGTAAAGTGTAAAAAGAATTTCTGGCTTTGCTGAAAACTCCCAAATAGGTTTATTCTCTGGCCCATCCGGGTGAACTGAGGCTTCCTGCCATGGAGGATTCAAGCTGAAAATGCTTGTGCACCACAGGCCAACATTCACTCCATTTGTGTAGTGATTTTTTTTTAATACAGGCAGAGCACAAAACAAAGTATATACAACAAAATATAACAAAAAAGAAAACAGTAATGTTCAGATAAATCACACAACGCACACCCGAAGCAAAAGCAATACCCCACCCCTGTGTTTGGTTTGGTTCTTTGTGTTAAACTGCCCATTCATAAAAAAATATATATAAAAATTGGGTTGAAGGTATGTTAGGATGTGAAATAAAGATAAAAGTAAAACATCATTTTAGTATCCACCACATCTGAGTGGAGGTGAGGAATCTGTCAATGCCCAAGGGGAGTCCAAGGATCTTCGTAAACAGTGTGGGTCTTTACACTATAGATGACTTCTCTGTACTGTTTATTCAATGATTTGCGTCTTTGTGAGAATGGGAGGTCAGATTTCCAGTTCACTAAAATGCCATTTTTCCAACTGTTGTTGGCAAGTAAAATGAAGTACAAAACAGTTAATATTTAATTGTTTTCAATGGACTCTGGTCTCCTGTGATCCACACTTAAAGACACTATGAGATATTATTTTCTATCATTTCTGGGGCAGTTTTAGTGATATATTTCCAAAACTCTGCAATCATTTAGCAATCCCAGATCACATGTAAAAGATCTGCTTTTGCAACTTTACATTTGTGACACACAGATGAAATGTTAATTGTTAAATCTGTGTAGCTTACCAGGTGTATGGTCTGTGCAAGATATTGAACTGAAGTCAGTGCCTAGTCGAGATGAAGAACATTTGCGCTTGCTCCAAACGATGCAAGATTTCCTTCACATTCAGGATAGTCATTGTTGAGATTTAGCTGACTCCAGACCTGGTAAATGTATGATCTGAGATGTTGAGAAACTGTTTTTCAAAACGGTATGTTTGGTAATCTATGAGGTGAGTTTGCTTTGACGCAGTGCTTGATCTACAAGTAGGTTGTACTGAGGCAGGTTGTATTTTAAGGATAGCTGCTGGAAACTAGACGATATTCCTTCTGTGTAAAAGTCTATTTTAAAAAAACTATTTTAATGCCTTTATTCACCCAGCATTTGAGTGTGCTGTCTGTTATGGGATTTGGAATATCAGGCCTGTTCCATATTGGAGTGTTTTTAAAGAGTGACCCTTTAGATTCAAGAATGAAATGGGCCTCCTGCCATGAAACGAAAGTGTTTTGTGTTATTGGGTTCTTGGTAATTGTACCCAGTTTGATTTTATTACCGGTACCCTAAAAAAGGGAAATGCAAAGTTGTTTGCAATTCTTGTTTTTTTTTTTTCTATCCATCTGCTTTGATTGTTTTCGGAATGTAACAACATCCATATTGGTCTAAACTATGATGCAACCTAATATTTAGGTGACTGGGGCGATGTAAACCACCTTTTGCATGTAGGCTCTCTGATTTAGTAAGTTTGGCTCTTAGAGGTTTTCTATGCCACAAAAAATAAATGTTCTTAGCTTGTTTAGATTTATTTAAACATTTACATGGACTTGCAGGAATACAGTGGGAGAATGATAAGAATTTAGCTTAGATATTCATTTTTACAGTGTTTATTCTTCTGATTAAGGACACAGGTAAGTCCATCCATCATTGAAGGTCAGGTTTGGTTGATCCAATAATTTTATCAAATGATTTTCCAAACGACATTCCCAGATTTGCCAGATTGAGGTATTGTGAACATTAAATGGCTGATTTTCACTTTTAGTAAAGTTTAGTCTGCAGCCCACTGATGCACTGCTTTTTGTCAACATAGTAGTGGTGAAAATGAGTGGTGTCCTTAATGAACAACAATAGGAGGTCATCAGCATAGCGATACCTCAAGTTCAGCACAGCCAAATTTAGTCCCTCGAATATCAGGGTTAGATCTAATGGCACAGGCTAAGGTGGTAAGGTTGTAAAGCAGCAGTGAAGCTGGATTCGTGCCTACAGCCCCTTTACAGAAAGATGAGATTGGGCAAAAAGTTTGTCGGTCAAAATTCCTGTTTTTAGAGCACTGAAAATTGATATAAGTTATTTCCAGTGTTCATTGCTTCTTGGGTTTGAAAGAAAAATGTTGGTTCTGCATTCTGTCAGAGACTTTGAAAATTTCCGTTGAGATTATTATCATAGGAACTTCTTGTTTCTGAACTCCATTGATTATGTGATATAGTTACATATTATCAGAACCTTGTCTGTCTCTAATAAACTCTTTGGTCTACATGAAATGTTTTTTGGAATAGTTACATCTGCTTGCAATTAGTTTATTTTATACAGTCTGCATTTAATAAACTTAATGACATTTAAGAGTACACTTTTAACTTTACCTTATGTTGGGAGCATCACATGGTAGTGTTCCTCTGTGTGAGTGCTTGAATGCTCATGTTTATAAGAGTCAAAACTATTTTATTTAGGAATGCTTTCTATTGGGAAGCCATCAAGGCCTGATGATTTTAAGTTTGCTGCTTGGCATACCTCTGTTACAACTGTATCAGAATGTAAACATTTTTACTTAATATAAAAATGACACTCTATTTAACCTTTATCGTGATGTGACACCTTTAGGACTCTAAGACCGAATCCAAATTGAGTGTCAGGACATCATAACTCAATATGATGTCTGCAGTGTTGAGCGTTGCTCAGTGAGTAGCTGTGGGATTGCTAGAGTGTATTGGTAAGGCCTTTCTATGAATCTGCAACGTGATTTCTCAGC